>NC_053394.1:410603356-410935241 GCF_905171765.1 Bufo bufo
GCCGCTGGCAGGCTGGAGATCAACTCTCTTACCTTCCGTTCCTGTGAGCGCGCGCGCCTGTGTGCGCGCGTTCACAGGAAATCTCGGCCATCGCGAGATGACGCATATATGCGTGACTCTGCGCAGGGCTGCCACCTCCGGAACGCGATCCTGCGTTAGGCGGTCCGGAGGTGGTTAATATCATTAATAACATCTTTTAAAAGGTTTAAATTATTCCAGATACTTCTCCCGGGCACCCCACAGACCTGGTTCTGGTGAATTATTTTATGAATTATTTTTTTCAACCTGTTTGCGCATAGCTTTGCCATTATTTTGTAATCGCAACACAGTAGGGTGATGGGTCTCCAGTTTCTAATATCGCTCTTATCACCTTTTTTATATAGTAACGATACTTCACCTTTCTTCCAGGGACCCGGGAGAACCTTGGACCTAAAAACCTCTTTATAAAGATAAAACAAGTCCTCTTTTAAAATGCCATAAAAAGTAATATAAAACTCAATGGGTATACCATCGGGGCCAGGCACTTTCTCCTTCTTAAAACTTTTGATTGTTTCTAAAACTTCCTGATCCGTAATTTCCGGTAATAAAAAACTTTGAGAGTCAGAATCTAAAATCTTTTCAATCCCCTTCAGTGAGTCCTTCATAAAAGATTTGTCTATTTTCTTTTCACTAAATAAATCTGAATAAAATTCATGCGCTTTTTTTAACCACCTCCGGACCGCCTAACGCAGGATCGCGTTCCGGAGGTGGCAGCGCTGCGCAGAGTCACGCATATACGCGTCATCTCGCGAGACGCGAGATTTCGCTCCAAGCCGGCCCGCGCATGCGCATCGCGGGCCGGCAAAAGTTAAAGTACAAGTTCGTCACCAGCCTGCCAGCAACGATCATTGGCTGGCAGGCTGGCGATTTTCAAAAAATCCAATCACAAGCCATATAACAGATCATATTAGTAAATATGATCTGTTATATGGCTTCTCTGCTTCTCTGCTGGTCCTTTTCGTCGGTTGGATCCAGCAGAGAAGCAGACTGAACTGTGAGTACACCAAACACTTGACTGTAGCCCCAGATCACCCCCCTGCACCCCAATTAACCCTTTGATCACCCCTGTCAATCACTAGTGAAAGACAAAAAGTGATCAGTGTAAACTGTCACTTTTTTTTTTCACTGGTATTGGCTGTTAGGTTTTAGGGATAGTTTAGGCCCCTTGGTTAGGTAGTTAGCGTCAGTTAGCGCCCACCCCACCGCACCGCAGTCACTTTTATTCGCTGATTAGCGTATCGCTAATCAGCATTTGTACTTTTATAGTATCTGTAAGTGATCAAAACTGATCACAGTCAGATCTATAATTGTATTAGGGTCACCTTAGCTCGCCCTCCACCCAAAACGCAGTGTTTGCCCGTTCAGGCCTGATCGGTCGCCCACACGTGCGTTCACCCACGCCCGCCCCACCGCAGTGACAAAAAAAATTTTTTTTTTGATCACTGCACATTCACTTTACACGCACTGCGGCGATAAAAAAATCAGTTTTGATATTTTTTATCAACCGCAGCGGCCTCCGGTACTTCGCTAGCCTCCCCTTTGTAAGACAGGCTTGCTTTTTTTCTTGGGTAGTCTCAGGGAATACCCCTAAATTTAGTAGTCCAAAATGTCAAACAGGGGGTATTCTTCTGAAGAGGCCTACAGGATTCTGACCCAGTCGGATGAGGAGTGGGAACCCTCATCTGACGAATCTAGCGGGTCAGAATATGAACCTGTGGAAAGCAGTGGCTCTCTGACCCAAAGTTCGGACGAGGAGGTTGAGGTCCCTGGCAGCACCAGGCGTACCCGGCCCCGTGTCGCTAGACCACAGGTTGCGCAGGATCCGCTTCAAGAGCAGCAGAGTGGGGCTGTCGCTGCCGGATCACGTGGTGAGGCATACACCAGCAGCGCAGCCCTTCCTGGACATAGTACCAGCACTGCCGTACAACATGGTGAAGTAGCGAGCACCAGAAGGGCAGTTGAAGCTGGTACGGTGGCACGTGCAGTAGTTACCCCGTCGCAGCCACCGCACAGACAGGCCCGTAGAGCCCCTAGAATCCCTGAGGTGCTGGCAAACCCTGATTGGCAGTCACCAACTTCAGCCGCACCAGTAGTTCCCCCTTTCACCGCCCAGTCTGGAGTTCGGGTTGAGACGGCTCAAATCGGTTGACGGCTCAAGTCGTGGCAGAGACAAACCGGTATGCCACACAATTTATAACCGCTAACCCGGGAAGCTATTATGCCCAGCCTTTCCGGTGGAAACCAGTCCAAGTTTCCGAACTTAAAATTTTTCTGGGCCTTCTCCTCAACATGGGCCTGACAAAAAAGCATGAATTGCCGCACCAGTAGTTCCCCCTTTCACCGCCCAGTCTGGAGTTCGGGTTGAGACGGCTCAAATCGGTTGACGGCTCAAGTCGTGGCAGAGACAAACCGGTATGCCACACAATTTATAACCGCTAACCCGGGAAGCTATTATGCCCAGCCTTTCCGGTGGAAACCAGTCCAAGTTTCCGAACTTAAAATTTTTCTGGGCCTTCTCCTCAACATGGGCCTGACAAAAAAGCATGAATTGCGGTCATATTGGTCCACGCACCCGATTCATCACATGCCCATGTTCTCTGCTGCTATGTCCAGGACACGATTTGAGACCATCCTGCGTTTCCTGCACTTTAGCGACAACACCACCTCCCGTCCCAGAGGCCACCCTGCTTTTGACCGGCTCCACAAAATTCGGCCCCTCAAAGACCATTTCAACCAGAAATTTGCAGATTTGTATACCCCTGAGCAAAACATCTGCGTAGACGAGTCCCTAATACATTTTACCGGGCGCCTTGGCTTCAAACAATACATCCCAAGCAAGCGTGCCCGGTATGGGGTCAAATTGTATAAGCTCTGTGAAAGGGCCACAGGCTATACCCACAAATTTCGGATCTATGAGGGAAAAGATCAGACCCTGGAGCCGGTCGGTTGCCCTGACTACCTGGGGAGCAGTGGGAAGACAGTCTGGGACTTGGTGTCACCCTTATTCGGCAAGGGGTACCATCTTTATGTGGACAATTTCTACACAAGTGTGGCCCTCTTTAGGCATTTGTTTCTAGAACGGATTTGCGCCTGTGGCACCGCGCGAACTAGTCGCGTGGGCTTCCCCCAACGGCTTGTAACCACCCGTATTGCAAGGGGGGAGAGGGCTGCCTTGTGTAACGAAGAACTGCTCGCGGTGAAATGGAGAGACAAGCGTGACGTTTACATGCTCTCCTCCATTCACGCAGACACGACAATCCAAATTGAGCGAGCAACCCGTGTCATTGAAAAGCCCCTCTGTGTCCACGACTATAATGCGCTCATGGGAGGGGTGGACTTCAATGACCAGATGTTGTCTCCGTATTTAGTTTCCCGCAGAACCAGACGCTGGTATAAGAAGGTGTCTGTATATTTAATTCAATTGGCGCTGTACAATAGTTTTGTTCTCTACAGTAAGGCTGGGAGAACGGGATCCTTCTTCAAATTCCAGGAAGAGATCATCGAGAACCTCCTTTACCCAGGAGGTTCCGTGGCCCCATCCACCAGTGTAGTTAGCCGTCTACACGAGCGACATTTCCCCAGTGTCGTTCCTGGTACCTCAACCCAACCGTCACCCCGAAAAAGATGTCGTGTCTGTAGCAGGAGTGGAATAAGGCGTGACACCCGCTATTTCTGTCCTGACTGTGCTGACCACCCTGCCCTATGCTATGGAGAGTGTTTCCGGAAGTACCACACACAGGTACACCTAGCATAGGGATCGCATCTCACCAGGACAGGCACACAGGGCTATTAGGGCCCTTTTACTCACAGCTGCTGCAAACCTCTCCTTTCACCTGGGATAAAGTGCATAACGTACTTTGCCACATCTTTGGGCGATTTGCGCTTTGCACATTGTCCCATGGGGAAGGAGAGGTTTGTTCTATAAAGGTAAAAAAAACGAAACAAAAAAAAAATTACCGGTAAGTAAAAAAGTTTAAAAAAAGTTAATATGTTCTGTTCTAAAGTTAATATAGTTATTGCTTTGCGGCCTGGTTTTTTCTTTTTTGTTTTGTTTTTTTTTACCTTCCAGGTGGACCAACCGATCGACTAGCTGCAGCACTGATGTGCATTCGGACAGAAGCATTGCGCTGCTGTCAGATTACACGCAAGTCGGTGTATGCGGCGCTGCAAGACGAGATTTCTCCTCTGCAGTAAAAGATACGTTTGCCGAGGCATATAAGCTGAGGAGGTGGCGGTGTTCATATACTTTGGCAAACACTTTGTATATCTAAAAAAAAAAATCCCGGCAATGATTTATTCATCCACATCGATTGATGTGAATGGAGAAATCTGGTTTGCCAGGGCATACGAGCTGAAGTGGATATGGATGTTGGGCGGAGCTCCTATGTCCTGGCAGACGCCTTTCCCCTCCTTTTTCTTTTTTTGGCAGAGATTTTTTCATCCACATTGATCGATGCGAATGAAGAAATCTGTGCCGTTCATTTTTTTCTTTCAGCCCAGAGGCTGAACGGAAAAAAAAAAATCTCATTACCCATATGCTCAATATAAGGAGAATAGCAGAAACTCCTAATGATGGGCATACATTTAATGATTGCGGAGACCCTCAAATGCCAGGGCAGTACAAACACCCCACAAATAACACCATTTTGGAAAGAAGACACCCCAAGGTATTCGCTGAGGGGCATATTGAGTCCATGAAAGATTGAAATTTTTGTCCCAAGTTAGCGGAAAGGGAGACTTTGTGAGAACAAAATCAAAAAAATCAATTTCCGCTAACTTGTGCCAAAATTTTTTTTTTCTATGAACTCGCCATGCCCCTCATTGAATACCTTGGGGTGTCTTCTTTCCAAAATGGGGTCAAATGTGGGGTATTTATACTGCCCTGGCATTTTAGGGGCCCCAAAGCGTGAGAAGAAGTCTGGTATCCAAATGTCTAAAAATGCCCTCCTAAAAGGAATTTGGGCACCTTTGCCCACCTAGGCTGCAAAAAAAGTGTCACACATGTGGTATCTCCGTATTCAGGAGAAGTTGGGGAATGTGTTTTGGGGTGTCATTTTACATATACCCATGCTGGGTGAGATAAATATCTTGGTCAAATGCCAACTTTGTATAAAAAAATGGGAAAAGTTGTCTTTTGCCAAGATATTTCTCTCACCCAGCATGGGTATATGTAAAATGACACCACAAAACACATTCCCCAACTTCTCCTGAATACGGCGATACCACATGTGTGACACTTTTTTGCAGCCTAGGAAGGCAAAGGGGCCCACATTCCAAAGAGCACCTTTCGGATTTCACAGGTCATTTACCTACTTACCACACATTAGGGCCCCTGGAAAATGCCAGGGCAGTATAACTACCCCACAAGTGACCCCATTTTGGAAAGAAGACACCCCAAGGTATTCCGTGAGGGGCATGGCAAGTTCCTAGAATTTTTTATTTTTTGTCACAAGTTAGTGGAAAATGATGATTTTTTTTTTTTTTTTTTCATGCAAAGTCTCATATTCCACTAACTTGTGACAAAAAATAAAAACTTGCATGAACTCACTATGCCCATCAGCGAATACCTTGGGGTCTCCTCTTTCCAAAATGGGGTCACCTGTGGGGTAGTTATACTGCCCTGGCATTCTAGGGGCCCAAATGTGTGGTAAGGAGTTTGAAATCAAATTCTGTAAAAACTGACCAGTGAAATCCGAAAGGTGCTCTTTGGAATATGGGCCCCTTTGCCCACCTAGGCTGCAAAAAAGTGTCACACATCTGGTATCTCCGTACTCAGGAGAAGTTGGGGAATGTGTTTTGGGGGGTCATTTTACATATACCCATGCTGGGTGAGAGAAATATCTTTGCAAAAGACAACTTTTCCAATTTTTTTATACAAAGTTGGCATTTGACCAAGATATTTATCTCACCCAGCATGGGTATATGTAAAAAGACACCCCAAAACACATTCCTCAACTTCTCCTGAATACGGAGATACCAGATGTGTGACACTTTTTTGCAGCCTAGGTGGGCAAAGGGGCCCATATTCCAAAGAGCACCTTTCGGATTTCACTGGTCATTTTTTACAGAATTTGATTTCAAACTCCTTACCACACATTTGGGCCCCTAGAATGCCAGGGCAGTATAACTACCCCACAAGTGACCCCATTTTGGAAAGAAGACACCCCAAGGTATCCCGTGAGGGGCATGGCGAGTTCCTAGAATTTTTTATTTTTTGTGGGGTGTTTTCCCTATATTAATAAAAAAAGGTTCTTATTTTCCCCTTCATTACCTCCCACCATTCGGTGATTGGCATTCTGGGGTTCTTTACCCGTCTGCAGCGCTTATAAAAAGTAATAAAATCAGATAAAACCTTTGGATCTTTTAAAAGAGAGACATTTAGTTTCCATGTTTTTTTCTTTTTGTGATTGCCACCAAACTGCACCTTAAAAGATAAAAATTTATGATCGGAAAAGATATTAGTTAAAAGCTCACAATTAAAAGACAGTACTTGATAAGAGCAGAAGATAAAATCAATTCTTGATTTGCAATTCGTGTTACTCCAGGTGACGCCGGCCTCAGATAAATTACTATCACATTTTTTAAAAACGTCAGTGAGTTTAAAATCTAAAATAATATTTTTTAACAGAGAATTGTCATAGTTTCTACTCACTGCATTGGAGAATCGGCGTTCACCCCTTAAAATACAATTAAAATCTCCTGCTAAAATCAATGGTTCAAAGTCATTTATAAAAAGGGGTAAAATCTCTAGCATTTCTATTCTTTCCTTTTTATCTGTAAAACCATAAAAATTTAACAACTGCCATCTAATACCATCGATAAAAGCTTTAACTAATAAAATTCTCCCCGGTAAAATCTCATTAATATGGTCTATTAAAATATTTCCCTTGAATAAAATAGCCAAACCCCCGGACTTACTTCCGTTGGACCCGGACCACACGGAAGGTCCATCCTTCCAGTCCACTTAATATTTATTGTAATTTTGTCTGTGGGGGATGCAGCATTCTTGTAAAAAAAAACACCGTAGCCGATAAAACAGATAAATAATTAAAAAGAGCAACTCTTCTAGATTTTGAGTGCACGCTCCTGGTGTTTAGGGAAATACCTTCTAAAACAGCCATAATAAAAGATTAAAAGGGGAGTTTTTATCTTCTTACCTGGGCACAGTTTAAGACAGCATCAGCAATGCCAGGGTACTCGTTACCGCTCTCCTCACCACCTAACACCCCAGATGTCACGGTGTCCATCGAGCCGGTCGGAGAGGAGCTACCATCGCTCAGCTGGCCCCCTTCACCTCCCAGTACATTCCCCAAAGGGTGATCCCAAATCGAACACATGGGTGCAACATCAAGTATCGGAGCCACGGCGTCATCCCTCTCCCTTTCCGGGGCAGAGGTATCTTCCTTAACGGTTTCCGGGACTGTTTTTGTAACATCTATCCCACCACTTGGGTGGGGAGAGGGACTTTGTGGGGTGCCCTCGGGATCCGCCACTGGTCCCCCAGTTGGCGTCCCCCTTAGGTCACCCTTAACCACACTCGCCCAGTCCCTCCTTTTTTTTAGACGCCGCGGCTCCACCTGGATCCTCCGTAGTGCTGGGCCCAGGGACCGAGTGCGAGCCAGGCGGATCAGCATCATCCAGTCCGCTCTTATTCTCCCTTCCTGGTGGAAGGGTTTTGTCTGTCCGCTGATCACTGTACTTTTGCTTATTTCGCTTCTCCTTCGGTTCACCTGGTCGGGGGGGGCCTGCTCTAGGTATCCATTTGTTCCGGCTCCTCTCCTTGGGGTTGTGGTTCGGCTTTCTCTTTCTCTTCAGGTTGTGGATCCGTCTGTTCCCCTGGCCGCCTCTGCTGTCCTGGCTGTGCCCCAGAACTAGATTTAAAAGGACAGTCACGGGAGAGATGGCCTAATCTTGTACACGCATAACATCTTTTACCTGTCGCACATTCTCTCGTCTCATGTTGGGTGCTGCCACAATTTTTTAATGTACTTTCACACGTTTCAGGTTTCACGTATTGTTTGCAGTTTCTACAGAATGGTGGCATATTAGAAAAAAACATGTCTCCTACCATGTCTCCCAGTTTAAAACGGGCTGGGGGTAAGATGAAACCTCCTGGATGTTTGGAATCACGGCAACCGATGACTTTAAACAGCCATTTTGACGTCTAGATCCCGGCAGTATTCAGAATTTTTCTAAAAGCAATAATCTTTTAAAAATATGTAGCTAAAAAGGCAGAAATAATTCATCACATTCATGTTCATATATTTTAAGACCTTGTAACCTTCTGTTATTTATATTTGCTGGAATTTTTGCTAAAACACTTTTAAAAATACAATTTTGGGTGAATGTCACATCATACACCCGACGCCTAGGATAGTCTTGTATGGCTAAAATCTCATGTTTTTGTATACCAAAAACACCATACAAGACTTTCTTTACCAAATACTCCAAGTTGTACTCCCCTTTCTTCCTCTCTGTGACGTATAGGCGTATAGTATCTTTAATCTTAGAATACTCTGGGATCTGGTGCTCTTCTTCTTCCTCTTGTCTGGGTATATTTTCTCTCAATTTTTCGGTTCCTACTTGGGATTCTTCTCTTCTTGCTCCTTCTCTTTCTCTAGCTCCGTCATCTTTAGAATTCTTCCTCTGGGATTCTCCCTTCTTTTGACCTTTCTTTTTACTCTACACCGTGGTAAATTTTCCTCCTCCTTCTTCTCCAACTCCGTCTCCTTCTCGGTCGTCTGCCATAATGGACCTTTGGCGCTTTGTCTCTGTGGACAAAAGATACAAATGCTCCTATAGTTGTCCTGGGACCTCTAGGGGTAACGGGGATCGCAACCCGTTGTCTGGGGACTAAGCCGGCTTCCAGTGCAGGCTATAAACCTGCACCTTCCACTAAGGCCGAGCGCCGGGTACCCCAGACACCTCTCAGCTAAGACCTCCTGTACAAGTACACTTGATCTTAGCCAAAAGGCCGAGAAGCGATGGGCCGCTTCTCCACAAGGCAGAGCACTTCTCAAGGCTACAGCCTACAGGCCCCTAGCCCCAGCCACAGTCCGGGAGGCTTCCTTCTCTCACAAACTATGGAAAACGTGCGCGCGTCCTACGCTCATAAATCACCAGCATGCTCCTCTATCTGCATAGCTCCACCCACCTGCCACTTTTGGCCACACCTTTTTTTCCCGCACAAAATTCCTGGTGCCAAAGCACGCCAAGAAGAAAAACTGATGAGAGGAGTGATTGAATGGAGAAGTAGTGAAAAAAAAAGGGTATGCATTGTTGATTGTGATGTCAGGGCCCCATTGTTGAGTGTTCCGTCAGGGAGGGCCCTTGGGATGTCATCCACTGACCTGACCTTACTTGACCTCTGACCTGACAAGCCTACTGTGACACGTGCAGTGTTCCGTCCATTGTCCAGACAAGGTAGGTCCAGCTGCTGCTGCAGATACATAGGAACTGCTGGACTAATTTTTAGCCTCCAAGTAATCCAGTTCAAAAGATCCACAAGAGGGAGACACAGGCAAACTTTACTCATTTAATAAAGCACTGGAAAAGCTAAATGGTTACATCCAGGTGCTTGCTACAAAAGGTTCAATTTTCAGGAACAACTCAGCATCTCAGGTGCACAACAGGGCCAATCCAAATCCAACCAAAGGTGCGTGGAGGTCCAAACACTTCATTCAGGTGATAAGCCAATTAACTAACCCATCAGTCTTAATTGGATTTAGGGTGTGAGGAGACTGACTGGCTGGCTGGGTTGGTTGCTTGGTGCTGGAACAAATCAACAGCTGATACAATTAGGAGATTGACAGACTAGATGCAGGTATTATATGCAGAAAGCAGCACTGACTGGGCAGACAGAGGAGAAGCTGAAGGCAGGACACACACAACTTTCCACTTGCTTGCTGGAAGGATGCTTGCAATCTATCTATTTCATTCTGTTTTTTCATACTGGATTAGAAGGGGTGCACTGGTCCTGGAGGTACTGCAATACCAGGTCAATGCGGGGAGTGGACAGAGCAAGCTCTTTTTCCATCTCCCTGTTTGAAAAATCCATTTTAATATATGGTTCCCAGTTAGGGGACATATCAGATATTAAACTGATAAGAACAGATAAGGTTTCAACATAACTTTATTAACTAATAAAAAAGTCATACATAAAATAAAGCCAATAATAATAATAATAGTAATAATTAATAAATAACAATAAATATGACAAAGAGGATAAAATCATAAAACAATAGCATTCCATATACAAACCAGATTCCAGAAAAGTTGGGACACTAAACAAATTGTGAATAAAAACTGAATGCAATGATGTGGAGATGGCAAATGTCAATATTTTATTTGTAATAGAACGTAGATGACAGATCAAACGTTTAATCCGAGTAAATGTATCATTTTAAAGGAAAATTACGTTTATTCCAATTTTCACGGTGTCAACAAATCCTCAAAAAGTTGGGACAAGTAGCAATAAGAGGCTGGAAAAAGTAAATTTGAGCATAATGAAGAGCTGGAAGACCAATTAACACTAATTAGGTCAATTGGCAACATGATTGGGTATAAAAAGAGCTTCTCAGAGTGGCAGTGTCTCTCAGAAGCCAAGATGGGTAGAGTATCACCAATTCCCACAATGTTGCGCAGAAAGATAGTGGAGCAATATCAGAAAGGTGTTACCCAGCGAAAAATTGCAAAGACTTTGCATCTATCATCATCAACTGTGCATAACATCATCCGAAGATTCAGAGAATCTGGAACAATCTCTGTGCGTAAGGGTCAAGGCCGTAAAACCATACTGGATGCCCGTGATCTCCGGGCCCTTAAACGACACTGCACCACAAACAGGAATGCTACTGTAAAGGAAATCACAGAATGGGCTCAGGAATACTTCCAGAAACCATTGTCAGTGAACACAATCCACCGTGCCATCCGCCGTTGCCAGCTGAAACTCTACAGTGCAAAGAAGCCAGATCCACAAGCTCAGGCGTTTTTCACAGGGATCATTTAAAATGGAGTGTGGCAAAATGGAAGACTGTTCTTTTTGGAAATCTGGGATGCCATGTCATCCGGACCAAAGAGGACAAGGACAACCCAAGTTGTTATCAACGCTCAGTTCAGAAGCCTGCATCTCTGATGGTATGGGGTTGCATGAGTGTGTGTGGCATGGGCAGCTTGCATGTCTGGAAAGGCACCATCATTGCGGAAAAATATATTCAGGTTCTAGAACAACATATGCTCCCATCCAGACGTCATCTCTTTCAGGGAAGACCCTGCATTTTTCAACAAGATAATGCCAGACCACATTCTGCATCAATCACAACATGCGTAGGAGAATGATCCGGGTACTGAAATGGCCAGTCTGCAGTCCAGATCTTTCACCTATAGAGAACATTTGGTGCATCATAAAGAGGAAGGTGCAACAAAGAAGGCCCAAGACGATTGATCAGTTAGAGGCCTGTATTAGACAAGAATGGGAGAGCATTCCTATTTCTAAACTTGAGAAACTGGTCTCCTCGGTCCCCAGACGTCTGTTGAGTGTTGTAAGAAGAAGGGGAGAAGCCACACAGTGGTAAAAATGGCCTTGTCCCAACTTTTTAGGGATTTGTTGACACCATGAAATTCTGATTCAACATATTTTTCCCTTAAAATGGTATATTTTCTCAGTTTAACCGCTTAAGGACTCAGCCCTATTTCACCTTAAGGACTTGGCCATTTTTTGCAAATTTGACCAGTGTCCCTTTAAGTGCTCATAACTTTAAAACGCTTTGACTTACCCAGGCCGTTCTGAGATTGTTTTTTCGTCACATATTGTACTTCATGACACTGCTAAAATTGGGTAAAAAAATAAAATTTTTACAAAAAATCTGGAAAAATTAGCAAATTTCAAAGTTTCAGTTTCTCTACTTCTGTAATACACAATAATTCCCCCAAAAATTGTGATGACTTTACATCCCCCATATGTCTACTTCATGTTTGTAGCCTTTTGGGAATGATATTTAATTTTTTGGGGATGTTACAAGGCTTAGAAGTTAAGAAGCAAATTTTGAAATTTTTCAGAAATCTTCAAAATCCCACTTTTTATGGACCAGTTCAGGTTTGAAGTCATATTGTGAGGCTTAGATAATAGAAACCTCCCAAAAATGACCCCATTCTAGAAACTACACCCCTCAAGGTTTTTAAAACAGTTTTTTCAAACTTTATTAATCCTTTAGGTCTTCCACAAGAGTTAATGGCAGATGGAGAAACAATTTCGAAATTTCTATTTTTTGGAAAATTTTCCAATATAATAAATTTTTTCCAGGAGTAAAACAAGGGTTAACTGCCAAACAAAACTCAAAATGGGTTGCCCTGATTCTGTCGTTTGCAAAAACACCCCATATGTGGTCGTAAACTACTGTTTGGCCAAACGGGAGCACCCAGAAGGAGGGGAACACCATATGGGTTTTGGAGGGCAGATTTTGCAGGACTGGTTTTGTTTATACCATGTCCCATTTGAAGCCCCCTGTTGCACCCCTAGAATAGAAATTTCAAAAAAGTGACTCCATCTAAGAAAGTACACCCCTCAAGATATTCAAAACTGGGTTTACAAACTTGTTAACCCTTTAGGTGTTCCACAAGAGTTAATGGCAGATGGAGAAACAATTTTGAAATTTCTATTTTTTGGAAAATTTTCCATTTTAACCCTTACTTTATTATTGGAAAAAATGGGTTACCAGCCAAACAAAACTCAAAATGGGTTGCCCTGATTCTGTAGTTTGCATAAACACCCCATATGTGGTCGTAAACTACTATTTGGCTAAACGGCAGGACATAGAAGAAGGAAAACGTCATATGGTTTTTGGAAGGCCGATTTTGCTGGACTGGTTTATTTACACCATGTACCCTTTCAAGCCCCCCTGATGCACCCCTAGAGTAGAAACTCCATAAAATTGACCCCATCTAGGAAACTACGGGATAAGGTGGTTGTTGTTTTGGGACTATTTTAGGGGTAAATATGATTTTTGGTTGCTCTATATTACTCTTTTTTGAGGCAATGTAACAAAAAAAATAATTCTAAAATTGTTTCTACATTCGCTATTTAGTTTTGTGGAACACCTAAAGGGTTAACATAGTTTGTAAAGTAACTTTTGAATACCTTGAGGGGTGTAGTTTCTTAGATGGGGTCACTTTTTTGGAGTTTCTAGTCTAGGATACATCAGGGGGGGCTTCTAATGGGACATGGTGTAAAAAAAAAAACTGTCCATCAAAATCTGCCTTCCATAAACCATATGGAGTTCCCTTCGTTCTATGCCCTGCCGTGTGGCTATATAGCCATTTACGACCACATATGGGGTGTTTCTGCAAACTACAGAATCAGGGCCATAAATATTGAGTTTTGTTTGGCTGCTAACCCTTGCTTTATTACCGGCAAAAAGGATTCAAATGGAAATTTTGCCCAAAAATGCGTGTTTTGGCACCGTTTTAATTTTATATTTTTAACACCGTTCATCCGAGGCGTTTGGTCAAAAGTTATTTTTATAGCGACGATGCCCAATATGTATGGCTCTCAGACTTTGGAGACACTAAGCAGGCATCCTAAAAACTGCGGCCCTCCAGATGTTGTAAAACTACAATTCCCACCTTGCCCTGCTGATGGCTGTAGGTTGTCTGGGCATGCTGGGAGTTATAGTTTTATAACATCTGGAGGGCCGCAGTTTGAGGATGCCTGCTCTAAAACTAATATTTATTTGGGGGAAAAAAATTGTTTCCGTGTCTCCAAAGTCTGAGAGCCATAGTTTTTTATGTTCTCTAGTGGACTGTTGGGGATTATAAAAATTTAGTACTTCATGGAAGTGTGATACTCCCTGAAGCAATCGATAACGCAGAGGCCCGGATGATCGGGGCACGTGTCACACTGAGTGGTGGTTAGGGATGAGCGAACCCGAACATTTTCGTAAAAGTCCGGGTTCGGTGTTCGGCGCTTTCTTGGCGCTTTTTGAAAGGTTGCAAAGCAGCCAATCAACAAGCGTCATACTACTTGCCCCAAGAGGCCGTCACAGCCATGCCTACTATTGGCATGGCTGTGATTGGCCAGTGCAGCATGTGACCCAGCCTCTATATAAGCTTGGGTCACGTAGCGCTGCACGTCACTCTGCTGTTACAAGTGTATGGAGAGGTTGCAGCTGTGACGTTAGGGCGAGATTAGGCAGTGATTAACTCCTCCAAAAGACTTAATTCAGTGATCGATCTACAGTTGTGGATCATTGAACTGCTGCTATTCAATTGTTTACTGTTTTTAGGCTGCCCAGAGCGTTTTTCATTCACTTTTTTCTGGGTTGATCGGCGGCCATTTTGTGTCTTGTGGTGCGCCAGCACAAGCTGCCACCAAGTACATTTAACCATCAATAGTGTGGTTATTTTTTGGCTATATCCTACATCAGGGTCAAGCTGAGCCTGTCACCAAGTGCATTTAACCATCAATAGTGTGGTTTATTTTTGGCCATATACTACATCAGGGGCAAGCTGAGCCTGTCACAAAGTGCATTTAACCATCAATAGTGTGGTTATTTTTTGGCTATATCCTACATCAGGGTCAAGCTGAGCCTGTCACCAAGTGCATTTAACCATCAATAGTGTGGTTGTTTTTTGGCTATATCCTACATATGGGGCAAGCTGTCACCAAGTGTATTTAACCATCAATAGTGTGGTTATTTTTTGTCTATATCCTACATATGGGGCTTGGCTGTGCTTGCTATTTTATTGAGGGGTGAAATACAATTGCCAAAATAGCAGTACCCTAAATCTGGTGTTTCAGCTGTGGCCAGCCAATTGTAATACTGTTTGCTGTCTGGCAAAGGATATATTTTTGTTCAGGGTTGAAATACAATTCCCAACTTAGCAATTTCCTAAATTAGTGGTTTCTGTTGTATCAGGCCTACTGTAAATCTATACCTAAAAGGGTATATAAGATTCAAGGTGCAGATAGGGTTATTCTCAATAACTTCACACACGCTACTGTGCAATTCCAAGTCTAATTCTGTGTGTAAACTAAAAAATAGGCCTCAAATTTATATTCATCCAAATCTGTCATTATTGCTTTAGCTGGTCAAGTTATTTAGTGTCCGTCAAAGCACAGTTTTTGTTCTGGGTTGAAATACAATTCCCAATTTTGCATTTCTCTAAATTAGTGGTTTCTGCTGTATCAGGCCTACTTTAAATCTATCCCTAAAAGGGTATATTAGATTCAAGGTGCTGATAGGGTAATTCTCAATAACTTCACACACACGCTACTGTGCAGATCCAAGTCTAATTCTGTCCGTAAACGTATACCTGTCACCCAGCGCCTAAATAATAGGCCTCAAATTTATATTCAGTTAAATCTGTATTAGTGTAATACGGTACCTAAATAGATAGCCAGATAGTGTTAGGTGTCTGTAAAAAAAGGCCTGTATTTGAATTCAATACATTGGGCCAAATAATATTTTTCTTATTGTGGTGAACGGTAACAATGAGAAAAACATCTAGTAAGGGACGCGGACGCGGACCTGGTCGTGGTGGTGTTAGTGGACCCTCTGGTGCTGGGAGAGGACGTGGCCGTTCTGCCACAGCCACACGTCCTAGTGTACCAACTACCTCAGGTCCCAGTAGCCAGCAGAATTTACAGGGATATTTGGTGGGGCCCAATGCCGTTTAAGGATGGTAAGGCCTGAGCAGGTACAGGCATTAGTCAATTGGGTGGCCAACAGTGGATCCAGCACGTTCACATTATCTCCCACCCAGTCTTCTGCAGAAAGCGCACAGACGGCGCATGAAAACCAAGCCCATCAGTCTGTCACATCACCCCCATGCATATCAGGGAAACTGTCTGAGCCTCAAGTTATGCAGCAGTCTCTTATGCTGTTTGAAGACTCTGCTGGCAGGGTTTCCCAAGGGCATCCACCTAGCCCTTCCCCAGGGGTGGAAGAGATAGAATGCACTAACGCACAACCACTTATGTTTCCTGATGATGAGGACATGGGAATACCACCTCAGCACGTCTCTGATGATGACGAAACACAGGTGCCAACTGCTGCGTCTTTCTGCAGTGTGCAGACTGAACAGGAGGTCAGGGATCAAGACTGGGTGGAAGACGATGCAGGGGACGATGAGGTCCTAGACCCCACATGGAATGAAGGTCGTGCCACTGACTTTCACAGTTCGGAGGAAGAGGCAGTGGTGAGACCGAGCCAACAGCGTAGCAAAAGAGGGAGCAGTGGGCAAAAGCAGAACACCCGCCGGCAAGAGACTCCGCCTGCTACTGACCGCCGCCATCTGGGACCGAGCACCCCAAAGGCAGCTTCAAGGAGTTCCCTGGCATGGCACTTCTTCAAACAATGTGCTGACGACAAGACCCGAGAGGTTTGCACGCTGTGCCATCAGAGCCTGAAGCGAGGCATTAACGTTCTGAACCTTAGCACAACCTGCATGACCAGGCACCTGCATGCAAAGCATGAACTGCAGTGGAGTGAACACCTTAAAACAAGGAAGTCATTCAGGCTCCCCCTGCTATCTCTTCTGCTGCTGCTGACTCGGCCTCTTCTGCTGCTGCCGCCTTGGCCTCTTCTGCTGCTGCCGCCGTCTCGGCCTCTTCCTCCGCCTCTGGAGGAACGTTGGCACCTGCCGCCCAGCAAACATGGGATGTACCACCAACACCACCACCTGCGTCACCAAGCATCTCAACCATGTCACACGGCAGCGTTCAGCTCTCCATCTCACAAACATTTGAGAGAAAGCGTAAATTCCCACCTAGCCACCCTCGATCCCTGGCCCTGAATGCCAGCATTTCTAAACTACTGGCCTATGAAATGCTGTCATTTAGGCTGGTGGACACAAACAGCTCATGTCGCTTGCTGTCCCACAGTATGTTGTTCCCAGCCGGCACTACTTCTCCAAGAGAGCCGTGCCTTCCCTGCACAACCAAGTATACGATAAAATCAAGTGTGCACTGCGCAACGCCATCTGTGGCAAGGTCCACCTAACCACAGATACGTGGACCATTAAGCACGGCCAGGGACGCTATATCTCCCTAACTGCACACTGGGTAAATGTAGTGGCGGCTGGGCCCCAGGCGGAGAGCTGTTTGGCGCACGTCCTTCCGCCGCCAAGGATCGCAGGGCAACATTCTTTGACTCCTGTCTCCTCCTACTCAGCTTCCTCCTCCTCTTCTTCCAACTGCTCATCCAGTCAGCCACACACCTTCACCACCAACTTCAGCACAGCCCGGGGTAATCGTCAGCAGGCAATTCTGAAACTCATATGTTTGGGGGACAGGCCCCACACCGCACAGGAGTTGTGGCAGGGTATAGAACAACAGACCGACGAGTGGTTGCTGCCGGTGAGCCTCAAGCCCGGCCTGGTGGTGTGCGATAATGGGTGAAATCTCGTTGCAGCTCTGGGACTAGCCGGTTTGACGCACATCCCTTGCCTGGCGCATGTGCTGAATTTGGTGGTGCAGAAGTTCATTCACAACTACCCCGACATATCAGAGCTGCTGCATAAAGTGCGGGCCGTCTGTTCACACTTCCGGCATTCACATCCTGCCGCTGCTCGCCTGTCTGCGCTACAGCGTAACTTCGGCCTTCCCGCTCACCGCCTCATATGCGACGTGCCCACCAGGTGGAACTCCACCTTGCACATGCTGGACAGACTGTGCGAGCAGCAGCAGGCCATAGTGGAGTTTCAGCTGCAGCACGCACGGGTCAGTCGCACTGCGGAACAGCACCACCAATGACTGGGCCTCCATGCGAGACCTGTGTGCCCTGTTGCGCTGTTTCGAGTACTCCAACAACATGGCCAGTGGCGATGACGCCGTTATCAGCGTTACAATACCACTTCTATGTCTCTTTGAGAAAACACTTAGGGCGATAATGGAAGAGGAGGTGGCCCAGGAGGAGGGGGAAGAGGGGTCATTTTTAGCACTTTCAGGCCAGTCTCTTCAAAGTGACTCAGAGGGAGGTTTTTTGCAACAGCAGAGGCCAGGTACAAATGTGGCCAGACAGGGCCCACTACTGGAGGATGAGGATGAGGTGGAGGAGGATGAGGATGAAGCATGTTCACAGCGGGCTGGCACCCAAAACAGCTCGGGCCCATCACTGGTGCGTGGCTGAGGGGGAAACGCAGGACGATGACGATACGCCTCCCACAGAGGACAGCTTGTCCTTACCTCTGGGCAGCCTGGCACACATGAGCGACTACATGCTGCAGTGCCTGCACAACGACAGCAGAGTTGCCCACATTTTAACGTGTGCGGACTACTGGGTTGCCACCCTGCTGGATCCCCGGTACAAAGACAATGTGCCCACCTTACTTCCTACACTGGAGTGTGATAGGAAGATCCTCGAGTACAAGTGCACGTTGGTAGACGCGCTACTGAGAGCATTCCCAAATGTCACAGGGGAACAAGTGGAAGCCCAAGGCGAAGGCAGAGGAGGAGCAAGAGGTCGCCAACGCAGCTGTGTCACGGCCAGCTCCTCTGAGGGCAGGGTTAGCATGGCAGAGATGTGGAAAAGTTTTGTCACCACGCCACAGCTAACTGCACCACCACCTGATACGGAACGTGTTAGCAGGAGGCAACATTTCACTAACATGGTGGAACAGTACGTGTGCACACCCCTCCACGTACTGACTGATGGTTCGGCCCCATTCAACTTCTGGGTCTCCAAATTGTCCACGTGGCCAGAGCTAGCCTTTTATGCCTTGGAGGTGCTGGCCTGCCCGGCGGCCAGCGTTTTGTCTGAACGTGTATTCAGCACGGCATGGGGCGTCAGTACAGACAAACGCAGAGGCCGGTCTACAGCCAATGTGGACAAGCTGACGTTCATAAAAATTGAACCAGGCATGGATCCCACAGGACCTGTCCATCCCTTGTGCAGATTTGACATTAACTACCTCCCCTTAACCATATATTATTGTACTCCAGGGCACTTCCTCATTCAATCCTATTTTTATTTTCATTTTACCATTATATTGCGGGGCAACCCAAAGTTGAATGAACCTCTCCTCTGTCTGGGTGCCGGGGCCTAAAAATATCTGACAGTGGCCTGTTCCAGTAGTGAGTGACATGAAGCCTGATTCTCTGCTATGACATGAAGACTGATTCTCTGCTGAGTCGCTGACATGAAGCCAGATTTTATGTTATGGGACCTCTCTCCTCTGTCTGGGTGCCGGGGCCTAAATTATATGACAATGGACTGTTTCAATGTTGGGTGACGTGAAGCATGATTCTCTGCTATGACATGAAGACTGATTCTCTGCTGACATGAAGCCTGAATCTCTGTTATGGGACCTCTCTCCTCTGCCTGGGTGCCGGGGCCTAAATATCTGACAATGGACTGTTCCAGTGGTGGGTGACGTGAAGCCTGATTCTCTGCTATGACATGAAGACTGATTCTCTGCTGACATGAAGCCAGATTCTCTGCTATGGGACCTCTCTCCTCTGCCTGGGTGCCTGGGCCTAAATATCTGACAATGGACTGTTCCAGTGGTGGGTGACGTGAAGACTGATTCTCTGCTATGACATGAATTTAAGCCAGATTCTCTGCTGACATGAAGCCAGATTCTCTGCTATGGGACCTCTCTCCTCTGCCTGGGTGCCTGGGCCTAAATATCTGACAATGGACTGTTCCAGTGGTGGGTGACGTGAAGCCTGATTCTCTGCTATGACATGAAGACTGATTCTCTGCTGACATGAAGCCAGATTCTCTGCTATGGGACCTCTCTTCTCTGCCTGGGCCTAAATATCTGACAATGGACTGTTCCAGTGGTGGGTGACGTGAAGCCTGATTCTCTGCTGACATGAAGCCATATTCTCTGCTATGGGACCTCTCTCCTCTGCCTGGGTGCCTGGGCCTTAATATCTGACAATGGACTGTTCCAGTGGTGGGTGACGTGAAGCCTGATTCTCTGCTATGACATGAATTGTAGACTGATTCTCTGCTGACATGAAGCCAGATTCTCTGCTATGGGACCTCTCTATTATTGATATTGGTTAATTTTTATTTATTTTATTTTTATTTTTATTAATTTCCCTATCCACATTTGCTTGCAGGGGATTTAACTACATTTTGCTGCCTTTTGCAGCCCTCTAGCCCTTTCCTGGGCTGTTTTACAGCCTTTTTAGTGCCGAAAAGTTCGGGTCCCCATTGACTTCAATGGGGTTCGGGTTCGGGACGAAGTTCGGGTCGGGTTCGGATCCCGAACCCGAACATTTCCGGGAAGTTCGGCCGAACTTCTCGAACCCGAACATCCAGGTGTTCGCTCAACTCTAGTGGTGGTGTCCTTCCGTATCCCTCTCTTGTGACACACTCTGCATCTTTTTTGGGTTCGTCCCTTCTTTCCAGTATGGGGGACCACACCTGTAAAGTGTTGGCCAGGGACGATCCGGGCGCCTCCAGTTCCCGAAGTACTCCGGCCTTCTCTTTCCCGGTCCGAAAAGATCAGGTCTTTGAGGACTGCCTCATAGAACTAGAGGAATGTCCCTGTGCTGCTAGCGCTTCGGGATAGTACAAAAGAGTTGTACATGGCAACCTGTACCAAGTAGACCGCAACTTTTTTGTACCATGCCCGGGTTTCACGCATGGCATTATATGGCTTGAGGACTTGATCAGAGAGATCAACTCCTCCCATATACCGATTGTAGTCGACGGTACAATCGGGCTTGAGGACCGTTGCCGCGGTACCTCGCACAGGGACAGGGGTGGTGCTGTTACCGTGGATTGTGGACAGCATAAGGACATCCCTCTTGTCCTTATATCTGACCAGCAACAGGTTTCCACTGGTAAGTGCATGGGTCTTACCCCTGGGGATAGTTACCTGGAGGGGGTAGGCAGGGAGGCCGCGTTGATTTTTCCGCACGGTCCCACAAGCGAACGTGGATCTGGCGGCAAGGGACCTGAACAAGGGAATGCTGGTATAAAAGTTATCCACGTACAAGTGGTAACCGTTATCCAGCAGTTGGTACATAAGGTCCCACACAAGTTTCCCGCTAACACCCAGAGTGGGGGGACATTCTGGGGGTTGAATACGGGAATCTCGCCCCTCGTACACACAAAATTTGTAAGTGTACCCTGAGGTACTCTCACAAATTTTGTATAGCTTCACGCCATACCTCGCCCGCTTTGTGGGAATATATTGGCGGAAACTAAGTCTCCCCTTGAACGCAACGAGAGACTCATCAATAGCGACCTCCCTTCCAGGTACGTAGGCCTGTTCAAATTTGGCCCCAAAGTGATCGATGACCGGCCGTATCTTATACAGCCGGTCATAGGCAGGATCACCTCGGGGGGGACATGCTGCATTATCGGAATAATGCAGACATTTCCGGATGGCCTCAAACCGGGGACGTGTCATGGCCATACTGTACAGTGGGGTCTGGTATAGGACGTCCCCACTCCAGTATTGCCTGACACTGGGTTTTTGGACTAGACCCATATGCAGCACGAGGCCCCAAAATGTCCTCATCTCGGCTGCACTGACCGGCGTCCAGTCACCGGGTCTAGCCAAAAATGAGCCTGGGTTTTGAGCGACGAACTGTTGGGCGTACAGATTCGTCTGCTCCACCATCAGATTCACCAGTGGGTTACTGAAGAAAAAACTAAAATAGTCAATTTCAGTAAACCCCACTGTGGGAATCTGGATTCCAGGATTGCCAGCAAAATCCGGAATCTCAGGCTCAAAGTCCACTGGGGGACACCAGCTAAGTTCATCGGCAGGGGGCTCCGGTGGACTTATTTGGTCGGGCTGGTGGTGGTGGGGGGCTGGTGGGGGGGGCAAGTGGCAGGGGGGGTCTGGGGTCTGATAGATAGATCAAAGAAAGTTTAGTGTAAAAGTTCTTTTTTTTTTTTCCTAACTAACTTTTCCCTTCTTTCCCTTCCTAACGGTGCCTCTCCCTCACTGACCCTAACCTACCTGGGTGGTGATGGGTGCAGGAGGGTGATATATAACGATTAGGGGGACGCAGGAGCTGGTGCTGAACGGTGCTGCACGGTGAGGGTGCTGGACAGGAAGAGGAGGGGAGAGAGGAGCGCAGGAAGTTTGAATCTCGCGCCTCTCTCCCCTGCACCAATCAGCACCCTGGACAGCAGTGGTCAGCACCAGGGCCAGCACCGCCTCTCCAAATCTTCGTACTGCGATTGGTGGTGTGTAATCACGCCACCGATCGCAGTCTTTTTCCGGTTCATCGGGTCACAGGACACCCGAATGGACCGGAAACGCAGAAAATTGACCTGCGGTTTTCTGCGATCGTCGATACGGGGGGTCAAATGACCCCCCCTGCGTTGTTACGGGATGCCGGCTGAATGATTTCAGCCGGCATCCCATTCCGATTAACTCCCGCGGCGCCGGAATCGCGAATTAAAGCCATGACGTACCGGTACGTCATGGGTCCTTAAGGATTCGGGACCCATGCCAGACCGGTACGTCCTAAGTCCTTAAGGGGTTAAACTTTTGTTCCGTGATTTATATTCTATTCTGAATAAAATATTAGAAGTTGGCCCCTCCACATCATTACATTCAGTTTTTATTCACGATTTGTATAGTCTCCCAACTTTTCTGGAATCCTGTTTGTATTTAAACACCATGTAGTATTTGCTTCTTTTGGTCCTAGGTGTTTTTTATCTCTAAGAAAATAAATATACATTTCACTCAGTGCAATCTTAATACAATTTTTTAACATCAATGTACTCTTGTTTAAAAAGAAGGATGTTCCTAGTTTTCCAAATGGCATTTTTCAAGCAATTAATAATAATCCAACAAATTCTTTGCTGCTTAGATGTAGGACACGTAAAAAGACCATATAAAACATTTTCATAGTTAAAATCTTTAAGTCCGCAGATCCATTTCAAAAGTGGGCCTGCTTTTTTCCAGACCTGCTGTGCGTAGTGACAGTTCCAGAACATATGTAGTACCGTCTCATCATTCCCACATCTCGCATGTGGGCATTTGGTCGTCGCCACTAGTCCTCTTCTATGTTGGAATTCACGGGTAGGGAGGCACTGGTGCACGACAGCCCAAGCAAGGTCCTTGTGGATATTTAGCAAGTTTTTCCCGTAGACGTTTCTCCACACTTTTTTGGACCTTGCTTGTGAAAAGTTGGCTACTGTCACTACATCATCACGCATCCGACACACTATTGACACTTTCTTCTGGTCCCCCAAAATGTCAGGCTCCAATTCTTGGAGGCGCAGGAGTCTGACCGTCTTTTCTAGCACCACATAATGTTTTGGGGGACACAGAAGCACAGGGGAATTCAATGTTAAAAGAAATCACCTTTTAAAAATCATACCAGCAGCATATTTTAAAAAACAGCTAAAAATACTATTGGATTTTATCATCTTAAAACAGAAACAAAAATACTTTATATAAAAAAAAGTTAAAAGATTAGGAACATCCTTCCCTCCATCCTCTCTAGACTTGTACATAATATCACACTTAAGTTTCTCCATCTTGGATCCCCATAAAAATCTAAAACAAATGCGGGTTAACTTTTTAATATATAAAATTGAAGGAGGAAATACCATGGCTACATACACTCACCTAAAGAATTATTAGGAACACCATACTAATACGGTGTTGGACTCCATTTTGCCTTCAGAACTGCCTTAATTCTACGTGGCATTGATTCAACAAGGTGCTGATAGCATTCTTTAGAAATGTTGGCCCATATTGATAGGATAGCATCTTGCAGTTGGAGATTTGAGGGATGCACATCCAGGGCACGAAGCTCCCGTTCCACCACATCCCAAAGATGCTCTATTGGGTTGAGATCTGGTGACTGTGGGGGCCATTTTAGTACAGTGAACTCATTGTCATGTTCAAGAAACCAATTTGAAATGATTCGAGCTTTGTGACTTGGTGCATTATCCTGCTGGAAGTAGCCATCAGAGGATGGATACATGTTCTCATTCTGTTTACGCCAAATTCGGACTCTACCATTTGAATGTCTCAACAGAAATCGAGACTCATCAGACCAGGCAACATTTTTCCAGTCTTCAACAGTCCAATTTTGGTGAGCTCGTGCAAATTGTAGCCTCTTTTTCCTATTTGTAGTGGAGATGAGTGGTACCCGGTGGGGTCTTCTGCTGTTGTAGCCCATCCATCTCAAGGTTGTGCGTGTTGTGGCTTCACAAATGCTTTGCTGCATACCTCGGTTGTAACGAGTGGTTATTTCAGTCAACGTTGCTCTTCTATCAGCTTGAATCAGTCGGCCCATTCTCCTCTGACCTCTAGCATCCACAAGGCATTTTTGCCCACAGGACTGCCGCATACTGGATGTTTTTCCCTTTTCACACCATTCTTTGTAAACCCTAGAAATGGTTGTGCGTGAAAATCCCAGTAACTGAGCAGATTGTGAAATACTCAGACCGGCCCGTCTGGCACCAACAACCATGCCACGCTCAAAATTGCTTAAATCACATTTCTTTCCTATTCTGACATTCAGTTTGGAGTTCAGGAGATTGTCTTGACCAGGACCACACCCCTAAATGCATTGAAGCAACTGCCATGTGATTGGTTGACTAGATAATTGCATTAATGAGAAATAGAACAGGTGTTCCTAATAATACTTTAGGTGAGTGTATAACATGATAGGGATCAACACCATTTTTATTATTAAAATTTTCCCTTCCATTGTTAAGTCTTGCAAATTCCACATAAAAATTTTCTTTTCTATTTTCCCTATTACCAAGTCCCAGTTAACAATACCATCATTTACCTGATTAAAAACAATACCTAAAACCTTTATATTATCCTGTTGCATATGAATCCCAGGCGTCTCGGAGGAGTCCCAATTCCCTGTATAAAAACAATCACACTTATTTGCATTAAGTTTAAAACCCAATGCTTCACAGAAGAAGCCGGTATTTCTCAGGGCTCTGCTCATTGTGGGGTAATCTCTACATAAAATCGTTACGTCGTCCATATAACTTAATACTTTTAGAGGGACTCCTCCACCCCCCCGGAATTGGCACTCTTTTAATCACCTTATCTTTCCTCAACATGGCTATGAGCGGTTCTATAGCACAGATAAAAAGCAAGGGGTAAAGGGGGCAGCCTTTTTTAACGCCAGATAAAAGAGGGACACTATTAGTTAAAAACCCATTGACTGAAATTTGGCTAAAACAGGATCTATATAAAAGTTTAATTTGGCTTATAATAAAATCAGGCATTTCTATTTTTTGTAAAACTAAAAAGAGATATTCCTGGGATATTCTGTCAAATGCCTTCTCGAAGTCTAGTGATAAAATTGCCAAAAATTGATTCCTATCTTTAAAATACCAAATCACATCTCTCAGGACATTTAGAGACTCAGTAATGGATCTTCCAGGTACTCCGCAGACTTGATTTGGGTGTATTATTTTCCCAATTATGGGTTTAAAACGGACTGCTATCAGTTTTGCTAGCACTTTGTAGTCTGTATTTAGAAGTGTAATAGGCCTCCAATTTTTTAACAAATTTTTGTCCCCTTTTTTTAAAAATTAAGGAAACCACTCCCTTTCTCCAAGAAGGAGGTAGTTCTTCTACTTTAAAAGCTTCTCTATACAATAAAACTAAATCCTCTTTTATATAATCCCAAAAAGTTAAGTAATATTCTATGGGTAAGCCATCTTCACCAGGAGCTTTCCCTTTAGAAAAACTTTTAAAAACAAATAAAAGTTCTTCCATAGTAAAATCTCTAATTAAAATTTCCTGGTCTAAAACATCAAGCTTAACCCCTTAAGGACCTAGGACGTACCGGTACGCCCTATTTCCCGAGTCCTTAAGGACCTAGGACGTACCGGTACGCCCTATTTCCCGAGTCCTTAAGGACCGAGGACGTACCGGTACGTCCTGACTTAAAATCGGAACTCCGGCGCCGCAGGGGTTAATCGGAACGGGATTTCGGCTGAAATCATTCAGCCGGCATCCCGTAACAATGCAGGGGGGGGTCATTTGACCCCCCCGTATCGGCGATCGCAGAAAACCGCAGGTCAATTCAGACCTGCGGTTTTCTGCGTTTCCGGTCCATTCGGGTGTCCTGTGACCCGATGAACCGGAAAAAGACTGCGATCGGTGGCGTAATTATACACCACCTATCGCAGTCCGAGGATTTGGAGAGGCGGTGCTGGCCCTGGTGCTGAATGCCGCTGTCCAGGGTGCTGATTGGTGCAGGGGAGAGAGGCGCGAGATTCAAACTTCCTGCGCTCCTCTCTCCCCTCCTCTTCCTGTCCAGCACCCTGACCGTGCAGCACCGTCCAGAACGAGCTCCTGTGTCCCCCTAATCGGCATCCATCACCCTCCTGCACCCATCGCCACCCAGGTAGGTTAGGGTCAGTGAGGGAGAGGCACCGTTAGGCAGGGAAAGAAGGGAAAAGTAAGTTAGAAAAAAAAAAAAAAAAGTACTTTTATTCCAAACTTCCAAACTTCCATCTAACCCTAACCCAGACCCCTCCTGCCACTTGCCCCCCCACCCACCCCCCACCAGCCACTTCCCCCCCCCCCACCTGCCTCCCCCCCCCACCTACCCCCCACCAGCACCCCCCACCCCCCACTCACCACCACTTTTTTTTTTCTGCGTGCGCTGACTGGCCGGCACTTTTTAGCGTCCGTCCACTGTTAGCGCATCGCCCGCCCCACCACCCCACCGACCGCTGATCAGCGTTGTACCGCTGATCAGCAAGTTTTAACTTTTTTTTTTTCTAACACTTGCCCATTTTTTTGCCTGGACTTTTTAGTACGCGAACACCCGTTGCCCCCACACACACGCACATATAATAAAGTTTGCCACACACGCACACCTACACGCACACACACCCATGGCCCACCGGATGTTCTCGGCCGAGGAGGCATACGCCCAGATTGCCTCCGACTCTGAGAGCCCCAGTGAGGATGAGGATGACCCCACATTCCTTTTGTCATCCGCATCCTCCTCATCATCATCTGATGACGATGAGCCACCAAGGCGGCGGAGACGCCGCCAGGCGGAGCCAGGGGCCCCACATGCTAGGGATCCTGTGGCCCACCCTAGTACGAGCCGCCCTGGGGTTCGTACTGGTTTCCCGGCCCACCAAATAAGTCCACCGGAGCCCCCTGCCGATGAACTTAGCTGGTGTCCCCCAGTGGACTTTGAGCCTGAGATTCCGGATTTTGCTGGCAATCCTGGAATCCAGATTCCCACAGTGGGGTTTACTGAAATAGACTATTTTAGTTTTTTTTTCAGTAACTCACTGGTGAATTTGATGGTGGAGCAGACGAATCTGTACGCCCAACAGTTCGTCGCTCAAAACCCAGGCTCAGTTTTGGCTAGACCCGGTGGCTGGACGCCGGTCAGTGCAGCCGAAATGAGGACATTTTGGGGCCTCGTGCTGCATATGGGTCTAGTCCAAAAACCCAGTGTCAGGCAATACTGGAGTGGGGACATACTCTACCAGACCCCACTGTACAGTATGGTCATGATACGTCACCGGTTTGAGGCCATCCGGAAATGTCTGCATTATTCCGATAATGCAGCATGTCCCCCCCGAAGTGATCCTGCCTATGACCGGCTGTATAAGATACGGCCGGTCATCGATCACTTTGGGGCCACATTTCAGCAGGCCTACGTACCTGGAAGGGAGGTCGCGGTTGATGAGTCTCTCGTTGCGTTCAAGGGGAGACTCAGTTTCCGCCAATACATTCCCACAAAGCGGGCGAGGTATGGCGTGAAGCTATACAAAATTTGTGAGAGTGCCTCAGGGTACACTTACAAATTTCGTGTGTACGAGGGGCGAGATTCCCGTATTGAACCCCCAGAATGTCCCCCCACTCTGGGTGTTAGCGGGAAACTCGTGTGGGACCTTATGTACCCACTGCTGGATAATGGTTACCACTTGTACGTGGATAACTTTTATACCAGCATTCCCTTGTTCAGGTCCCTTGCCGCCAGATCCACGTTCGCTTGTGGGACCGTGCGGAAAAATCAACGCGGCCTCCCTGCCTACCCCCTCCAGGTACCTATCCCCAGGGGTGAGACCCGTGCCCTTACCAGTGGAAACCTGTTGCTGGTCAGGTATAAGGACAAGAGGGATGTCCTTATGCTGTCCACAATCCACGGTAACGGCACCACCCCTGTCCCTGTGCGAGGTACCGCGGCAACGGTCCTCAAGCCCGATTGTATCGTCGACTACAATCGGTATATGGGAGGAGTTGATCTCTCTGATCAAGTCCTCACGCCATATAACGCCATGCGCAAAACCCGGGCATGGTACAAAAAAGTTGCGGTCTACTTGGTACAGGTTGCCATGTACAACTCTTTTGTACTATCCCGAAGCGCTGGCAGCACAGGGACATTCCTCCAGTTCTATGAGGCAGTCCTCAAAGACCTGATCTTTTCGGACCGGGAAAGAGCAGGCCGGAGTACCTCGGGAATTGGAGGCGCCCGGATCGTCCCTGGCCAACACTTTCCAGGTGTGGTCCCCCATACTGGAAAGAAGGGACGAACCCAAAAAAAGTGCAGAGTGTGTCACAAGAGGGGGATACGGAAGGACACCACTACTCAATGTGACACTTGCCCCGATCATCCGGGCCTCTGCATTATCAATTGCTTCAGGGAGTATCACACTTCCATGGAGTACTAAATTTTTATAATCCTCAACAGTCCACTAGAGAACATAAAACACTATGGCTCTCAGACTTTGGAGACACGGAAACAATTTTTCTTTCCCCAAAAAATATTAGTTTTAGAGCAGGCATCCTCAAACTGCGGCCCTCCAGATGTTGTAAAACTATAACTCCCAGCATGCCCAGACAACCTACAGCCATCAGCAGGGCATGGTGGGAATTGTAGTTTTACAATATCTGGAGGGCCGCAGTTTTAGGATGCCTGCTTAGTGTCTCCAAAGTCTGAGAGCCATACATATTGGGCATCGTCGCGTGCGTAAAAGTCGTCGCTATAAAAATAACTTTTGACCAAACGCCTCGGATGAACGGTGTTAAAAATATAAAATAAAAACTGTGCCAAAACACCAATTTTTGGGCAAAATTTCAATTTGAATCCATTTTGCCGGTAATAAAGCAAGGGTTAACAGCCAAACAAAACTAAATATTTATTGCCCCGATTCTGTAGTTTGCAGAAACACCCCATATGTGGTCGTAAATGGCTATATAGCCGCACGGCAGGGCATAGAACGAAGGGAACTCCATATGGTTTCTGGAAGGCAGATTTTGATGGACAGTTTTTTTTTTGACACCATGTCCCATTAGAAGCCCCCCCTGATGTAGCCTAGACTAGAAACTCCAAAAAAGTGACCCCATCTAAGAAACTACACCCCTCAAGGTATTCAAAAGTTACTTTACAAACTATGTTAACCCTTTAGGTGTTCCACAAAACCAAATAGTGAATGTAGAAACAATTTTAGAATTACATTTTTTTGTTACATTGCCTCAAAAAAGACTAATATAGAGCAACCAAAAATCAAATTTACCCCAAAAATAGTCCCAAAACAACAACCACCTTATCCCGTAGTTTCCTAGATGGGGTCACTTTTATGGAGTTTCTACTCTAGGGGTGCATCAGGGGGCTTGAAAGGGTACATGGTGTCAATAAACCAGTCCAGCAAAATCTGCCTTCCAAAAATGACGTTCCCCTTCTTCTATGTCCTGCCGTTTAGCCAAATAGTATTTTACGACCACATATGGGGTGTTTTTGCAAACTACAGAATCAGGGCAACCCATTTTGAGTGTTGTTTGGCAGTTAACCCTTGTTTTACTCCTGGAAAAAATTGATTATATTGGAAAATTTTCCAAAAAACAGAAATTTCAAAATTGTTTCTCCATCTGCCATTAACTCTTGTGGAACACCTAAAGGGTTAACAAAGTTTGTAAACCCAGTTTTGAATACCTTGAGGGGTGTACTTTCTTAGATGGAGTCACTTTTTTGAAATTTCTATTCTAGGGGTGCAACAGGGGGCTTCAAATGGGACATGGTATAAACAAAACCAGTCCTACCAAATCTGCCTTCCAAAACCCATATGGTGTTCCCCTCCTTCTATGTGCTACCGTTCGGCCAAACAGTAGTTTACGACCACATATGGGGTGTTTTTGCAAACTACAGAATCAGGGCAACCCATTTTGAGTGTTGTTTGGCAGTTAACCCTTGTTTTACTCCTGGAAAAAATTGATTATATTGGAAAATTTTCCAAAAAATAGAAATTTCAAAATTGTTTCTCCATCTGCCATTAACTCTTGTGGAACACCTAAAGGGTTAACAAAGTTTGTAAACCCAGTTTTGAATACCTTGAGGGGTGTACTTTCTTAGATGGAGTCACTTTTTTGAAATTTCTATTCTAGGGGTGCAACAGGGGGCTTCAAATGGGACATGGTATAAACAAAACCAGTCCTGCCAAATCTGCCTTCCAAAACCCATATGGTGTTCCCCTCCTTCTATGTGCTACCGTTCGGCCAAACAGTAGTTTACGACCACATATGGGGTGTTTTTGCAAACTACAGAATCAGGGCAACCCATTTTGAGTGTTGTTTGGCAGTTAACCCTTGTTTTACTCCTGGAAAAAATTGATTATATTGGAAAATTTTCCAAAAAATAGAAATTTCAAAATTGTTTCTCCATCTGCCATTAACTCTTGTGGAACACCTAAAGGGTTAACAAAGTTTGTAAACCCAGTTTTGAATACCTTGAGGGGTGTACTTTCTTAGATGGAGTCACTTTTTTGAAATTTCTATTCTAGGGGTGCAACAGGGGGCTTCAAATGGGACATGGTATAAACAAAACCAGTCCTGCCAAATCTGCCTTCCAAAACCCATATGGTGTTCCCCTCCTTCTATGTGCTACCGTTCGGCCAAACAGTAGTTTACGACCACATATGGGGTGTTTTTGCAAACTACAGAATCAGGGCAACCCATTTTGAGTGTTGTTTGGCAGTTAACCCTTGTTTTACTCCTGGAAAAAATTGATTATATTGGAAAATTTTCCAAAAAATAGAAATTTCAAAATTGTTTCTCCATCTGCCATTAACTCTTGTGGAACACCTAAAGGGTTAACAAAGTTTGTAAACCCAGTTTTGAATACCTTGAGGGGTGTACTTTCTTAGATGGAGTCACTTTTTTGAAATTTCTATTCTAGGGGTGCAACAGGGGGCTTCAAATGGGACATGGTATAAACAAAACCAGTCCTGCCAAATCTGCCTTCCAAAACCCATATGGTGTTCCCCTCCTTCTATGTGCTACCGTTCGGCCAAACAGTAGTTTACGACCACATATGGGGTGTTTTTGCAAACTACAGAATCAGGGCAACCCATTTTGAGTGTTGTTTGGCAGTTAACCCTTGTTTTACTCCTGGAAAAAATTGATTATATTGGAAAATTTTCCAAAAAATAGAAATTTCAAAATTGTTTCTCCATCTGCCATTAACTCTTGTGGAACACCTAAAGGGTTAACAAAGTTTGTAAACCCAGTTTTGAATACCTTGAGGGGTGTACTTTCTTAGATGGAGTCACTTTTTTGAAATTTCTATTCTAGGGGTGCAACAGGGGGCTTCAAATGGGACATGGTATAAACAAAACCAGTCCTGCCAAATCTGCCTTCCAAAACCCATATGGTGTTCCCCTCCTTCTATGTGCTACCGTTCGGCCAAACAGTAGTTTACGACCACATATGGGGTGTTTTTGCAAACTACAGAATCAGGGCAACCCATTTTGAGTGTTGTTTGGCAGTTAACCCTTGTTTTACTCCTGGAAAAAATTGATTATATTGGAAAATTTTCCAAAAAATAGAAATTTCAAAATTGTTTCTCCATCTGCCATTAACTCTTGTGGAACACCTAAAGGGTTAACAAAGTTTGTAAACCCAGTTTTGAATACCTTGAGGGGTGTACTTTCTTAGATGGAGTCACTTTTTTGAAATTTCTATTCTAGGGGTGCAACAGGGGGCTTCAAATGGGACATGGTATAAACAAAACCAGTCCTGCCAAATCTGCCTTCCAAAACCCATATGGTGTTCCCCTCCTTCTATGTGCTACCGTTCGGCCAAACAGTAGTTTACGACCACATATGGGGTGTTTTTGCAAACTACAGAATCAGGGCAACCCATTTTGAGTGTTGTTTGGCAGTTAACCCTTGTTTTACTCCTGGAAAAAATTGATTATATTGGAAAATTTTCCAAAAAATATAAATTTCAAAATTGTTTCTCCATCTGCCATTAACTCTTGTGGAACACCTAAAGGGTTAACAAAGTTTGAAAAAACAGTTTTGAATACCTTGAGGGGTGTAGTTTCTAGAATGGGGTCATTTTTGGGAGGTTTCTATTATCTAAGCCTCACAATATGACTTCAAACCTGAACTGGTCCATAAAAAGTGGGATTTTGAAGATTTCTGAAAATTTCAAAATTTGCTTCTAAACTTCTAAGCCTTGTAACATCCCCAAAAAATAAAATATCATTCCCAAAACAATTCAAGCATGAAGTAGACATATGGGGAATGTAAAGTCATCACAATTTTTGGGGGTATTACTATGTATTACAGAGGTAGAGAAACTGAAAATTTGAAATTTGCTAATTTTTCAAAATTTACGGTAAAAATTGTATTTTTTTATGCAAAAAAATTAACTTTTTTGACCCAATTTTAGCAGTGTCATGAAGTACAATATGTGACGAAAAAACAATCTCAGAACGGCCTGGGTAAGTCAAAGCGTTTTAAAGTTATGAGCACTTAAAGTGACACTGGTCAGATTTGCAAAAAATGGCCTGGTCCTTAAGGTGAAAATGAGCCTGGTCCTTAAGGTGAAAATGAGCCCGGTCCTTAAGGGGTTAAAATCAAGGGAATTAATAACATCTAAAAAGGATTTGTCAATTGTTTTTTTACTAAAAAAGGGATTGATAAAAATTAAAAGCTGAGCTTAGCATATCGTTAACTGAGGTTTTCCCTTCTAGGTTTAAAATAACGTCACGTCTTTTATTTAGTTTTTTTTTTTAAAAGCGGGAGCATTTTTCATCTTCTTCAAGCTGTTTAACTCGGGAATTAAAAACTATTTGCTTCCCTTTATCGTCGATACATTTTTTTATCTTAGCTTTTAAATTAATATCTGACTCAACCTCTATTCCAATCTCTTTTAATTTAAAAAGCACATTTAAACGTTTATTAAGAATATAAAACCATTGTTTTTTTCTTTTTTGCCGCCTTCCTACCCATTTTTATAAAAAAATGTTTAATTTTGACCTCCATGCCTTCCCACCAGTGCAGCACGGTTTCGTCGGATGCTCTCTGTTGTTGCCAGCACTGGTAGGCCTGCACAAACTCAGCTCTGACCTCTGGGTCTTCTAAAAGAGTTACCTTCAATTTCCATAAACCTTTATTTACCTTTGATTCTCCTTTTAACTTCAAGTGGACTGATAAAACTTTGTGATCTGAAAAGATATTGTTAAAAAGTTCCCATTTAAAAGGAATAAAATCGATTCTGGAGTTCACTCTTCCATTGGACCAGGTAGTTCCCGAGTCCACCGGCAAGAGAGCCCTCCAGCAATCTTTCAAGGTAAAATCTTCTATCAAATTTTTAAGTTGATAAGAAGTACGGTCTTTCCGATTTACATCACCCCCTTGTCGTTTTTCGTCATCTCGTGTACAATTAAAATCACCTCCTATTAACAAGGGAGTGGACCCTGTCCAAAACAATGGCAGAATATTAAAAAGTTCCATTCTTTCATTTTTATCAGGGTGAGCATATACATTTAAAATACGACATAGCAAACCATTAAAACGTAAATGAATTAACATAGCTCTGCTGGCATAATTTCAGTCACTGATTGTATATGAATATTATTTCCTCTACCAAACAATGCAACTCCCACAGATCGATTATCGTTCCCACCCAACCAAACTGATGGACCCAACCTCCAATCTTTTTTTAAGTCTTTGTACTCCATACAGTTCTGAATACCACATTCCTGTATTAAACATAAATCAAAATCTACAGTTTCAAGATAAGCCAATAAAGCAGCTCTACGAGTAGAGCTCTTTAAAGACCTCACATTCAGTGAGGCAATCTTTATTGGGATCGTAGCCATGGTATTTAGAGGTCACATCTGAAGAACTTGGTTCCACTATTTTTGTTTTCCTCTGTGTTGATCTTTCTTCTTCATCTCTACATCTTTTGGAGGAGCTGGATAAATCAATTTCTTCATTCCTTGGTCTGCGATCATCCCCAGGCACAACCTCTGCCACTTCTACGGGTTCTGGAACACTTGTGGATCGCCCAGAGACCCGTGAGGTCTCTTTACTTTCCGAACCTTCGCCTATCGTCCCCGTGGAATCCTCCACAACCGCTGCAGAGGAGTCCGAATCTCTGGACAACCGGCGAAGGCCAGTGTCGGAGGTTTTTCTTAAAAAGCCACTTTTAGATGGAGCGGCAGGCTCAAGTATTCGGGTAGGAACATTTTCTCCGGCACTATAGACCTTCTTAGCTTTCTCTTGTACGGGCGTACTATGATCAAGCTCAGGTCTTACCATCAAGCTCGTCTTTTGAGGGGTTTCAACAAGAGAACTCCTCCTACTGTTATGCAAGGAGTGTCTCCGATTTGATTTCCCAGCCTCAACCATGGCACTGAGAAACTCTATAGGGTCTACTGTAGAACCCTGTTCTTTGTTGGTCCCTTCCTCGGTCTGACTCACTGCCTGGGAGATGGAAGACCGGTGAGCTTTTGCACCAGCCTCCCTTTCAGACCTCACCGAACCGCTCGGTAAGGCTCTGGAGGACCCTGATTTATTCGAAGCAATTTGCTCTAGGGCCTTTCCAGCAGCACCCCGAGCCTGCTGCTTAGACTCGCTTCCCCGAGTTCTACTAGTACACTCCTTGCACTTGTGCCCAGTTTCTCCACACAAATGGCACATGATATCCGAGTTGCACTTAGAGGCTATGTGCCCTTCGCCACCGCACTTGTTACAATGCAGCACATGGCTCTCACAGTGCTCTTTTGTATGTCCGAACCTCCGACATTTCCAACAGAACAGAGGCATCTGTGAATACAACAGGTAGCCTCTATTCTTCCCTATGGCAAAGGTAGAAGTATGATGATCAAGGCCCCCTATGCCATTGGGGTTTTGGAAGAATTTTACGAAATACTTTCATTTGCCATTCCAAAAACCTTGGGAGTTCTTTACATCATGTGAGAAGTGCAATTCTTGGCAATATGGCTTAAGGAACAGCTTGACATCTTCCTCAGGTACAAAAGGATTGTACATATAGGCAAGCAATTAAATTGACTCCTCACCGTAGAGGAGAACAAATGTGAGGCCGTTGAGGCGCTCATCAGTCTGGTCCACACCAGACAGGGCTGCATAGATGTTGTCGCAGCTGGATTTTGCACAAAACAAAATGGTGTATTCACCTTTGAATTCCTGGTCCCGGAGACACAGGATATCCTCCCGGCGGAGGCCAAAGAAGCCAAACAGAATTTCATTGGTGATAAAACGTAGCCTCTTCTGCTGGCGATGTTCCGCTCCAACCTCAATCCGGATGGATTGTCTCAGATGGGTCCCCCATCCGAGAAGCGAAAGGAGAAAGGCATATTCCACTCGAGAATTAAAGCATCCCCTCCAAAGTCAAGAGCAAAAGCCCCACTCCCGTGGAACCCCAACCCAAGACCAGGAAAATGAAAAACCCAAGTGTATTCCGCCAACCAAACGCAACAAAGGAAATAGACGCCTTCCGGGTGTAGCCAAAAGGCAGAGAAGCGATAACCCGCTCGGCCTCGACAACCGGGCCGCTTCTCCACAATGCAGAGCACTTCTCAAGGCAACAGCCTACAGGCCCCTAGCCCCAGCCACAGTCCGGGAGGCTTTTTTCTCTCACAAACCAGGAAAAACATGCATGCGTCCTACGCTCAGAAATCACCAGCATGCTCCTCTTCGTGTTCGCCATCTGCATAGCCCCGCCCACCCGCCAATTTCTGGCCACGCCTTTTCTTTGCACGCAATTCCTGATGCCAAAGCACGCCAAGCAGAAAAACTGATAAGAGGAGTGCAGGGAGAAGTAGTGGAAGAAAAAATACATTGTTGATTGTGATGTCAGGGCCCCATTGTTGAGTGTTCTGTCAGGGCCCTTGTAATGTCATCCACTGACCTGACCTTACTTGACCTCTGACCTGACAAGCCTCCTGTGACACATGCAGTGTTCCGTCCATTGTCCAGACAAGGTAGGTCCAGCTGCTGCTGATACATAGGAAGTGCTGGACTACTTTTTAGCCTCCAAGTAATCCAGTTCAAAAGATAGATCCACAAGAGGGAGACACAGGCAAACTTTACTCATTTAATAAAGCACTGGAAAAGGAAAATGGTTACATCCAGCCAACTTGCTACAAAAGGGACAACTCAGCATCCCAGGTGTGCACAACAGGCCCAAATACAGTCCTGATCAAAAGTTTAAGACCACTTGAAAAATGGCAAAAAATCATATTTAGCATGGCTGGATCTTAACAAGGTTCCAAGTAGAGCTTCAACATGCAACAAGAAGAAATGGAAGTGAGACAAAAAAAAATTTGAGCATTCAATTTAATGAAAACAACGAATAAACTGAAACAGGCTGTTTTTCAGCTGATCAAAAGTTTAGGACCACACCTCCCAAAAAAAACTAAACCCCTCCAAAACAGAAATCCAGCTTCCAAACATGAACTCAGTAATGAGTAGCTCTGCCGTTATTGTTTATCACTTCCCAAATTCGTTTCGGCATGCTTGATGCAAGCGTTTCCATGAGGCGAGTGGGAACATTTCTCCAAGTGGTGAAGACGGCCGCCCGAAGGCCATCTACTGTCTGTAACTGTTGTCCATTTTTGTAAACTTCCCTTGCCATCCATCCCCAAAGGTTCTCAATTGGATTTATATCAGGGGAACACGCAGGATAGGCCAAAAGAGTGATGTTATTCTCCTGGAAGAAGTCCCTTGTCCTGCGGGCATTGTGTACTGTAGCGTTGTCCTGTTGAAAAACCCAGTCGTTACCACACAGACGAGGGCCCTCAGTCATGAGGAATGCTCTCTGCAACATCTGGACATAGCCAGCGGCCGTTTGACGCCCCTGCACTTCCTGAAGCTCCATTGTTCCACTGAAGGAAAAAGCACCCCAGACCATTATGGCGCCCCCTCCATTGTGGCGCGTAGAAAAGATCTCAGGTGGGATTTTTTTCTCATCAGAGAATAGAACTTTCTTCCACCTTTGAATGTCCCATGTTTGGTGCTCTCTTGCAAAGTCCAAACGAGCAGTTCTGTGGCGTTCTATGGGGCTGCAGTCAGCACTTAATTTGGGTCGAGGATCGTCCAGTGTCTTGACGGACAGCCAATTGGATCCTCCGGCTCAGTGCTGGTGAAATTTTTTGGGGTTTTCTACTTGACTTTTTTGTTCCATAACCCTCACGATCATTTAAGAAATTCCAAATGACTGTCTTACTGCATCCCACCTTAGCAGCGATGGCGTGCTGTGAGAGACCCTGCTTATACAGTTTAACAGCCCGACCACGTTCAAAAAGGGAGTTTATTTTGCCTTTGCCATCACAACGTGTGACTACCTGACAGAAAATGACAATGAATCCACATCTTTGCACATATTTGGCCTTTTAAAGGCATGTGGTCCTAAAATTTTGATCAGCTGAAAAGCAGCCTGTTTCAGTTTAATCGTTATTTTTAATTAATTAAATGCTCAAAAATTTTTTGTCTCACTCTCATTTCTTCTTGTCTCTACTTGGAACCTTGTTAAGATCCAGCCATGCTAAATATGATTTTTTGCCATTTTTCAAGTGGTCTTAAACTTTTGATCAGGACTGTAAAACCCAAGGTAAGGTGCGTGGAGGTCTAAACACTTCATTTAGGTGATAAGCCAATTAAGCCATCAGTCTCAATTGGATTTGGGGTGTGAGGAGGCTGGCTGGGTTGCTGGGTGCTAGAACAAACCAACAGCTGATGCAATTAGGAGATTGACAGACTAGATGCAGGTATGCAGAATGCAGCACAGCATTGACTGACTGGGCAGAGAGAGGAGAAGCTGAAGTGCAGACTCCTAAGGCAGGACACACACACAACTTTCCACTTGCTTGCTGGAAGGATGCTTGCAATCTATCTATTTCATTCAGTTTTTTCATACTGGATTAGAAGGGGTGCACCGGTCCTGGAGGTACTGCAATAACAGGTTAATGCGTGGAGTGGACAGAGCAAGCTCTTTTTCCATCTCCCTGTTCGAAAAATCCATTTAATATTAGTGATGAGCGGGAGGTGCCATATTCGGTTTCGCGATATTTCGCGAATATTCGCATGAATATTCGTGTTATATTCGTCGAAATCGAATATTCGCAATTATTCCAATTATCGCGAAATTATTTTTCGCATATTGCGAAAATTTATCTTGATAGTATAAGGCAACGTTCCTATGCTAAGCTAATGACTATGGCTAGGCTAATATGTGTATATTACGAAATTTTGTAATATTGCTCTAACTTCGTCTCTTAGAATATTACGAATATTCTAAAAGACGAAGTTAGAGCAATTTAAGAACATTTGCAAAAGTCGAAATTGCGATGCGAGTAATATAACACGAAATAGTCGCATGAAGATTTAAACTTAGCACTGCTATATTCCATATTCTAGCCTAATATGGAATATAGCTGTGTTAAGTTAGCACTGCTATATTCCATATTAGGCTAGAATATGGAATATAGCTGTGCTAAATTGAAATCTTCATGCGACTATTTCGTGTTATATTACTCGCATCGCAATTTCGACTTTTGCAAATATTCTTAATATTGCTCTAACTTCGTCTTTTAGAATATTCGTAATATTCTAAAAGATGAAGTTAGAGCAATATTACGAAATTTCGTAAAATACACATAGATTGTATTTAAGCTAATATACTGCTATAGTAATAATTTTTAATAGTGTACATATTTTACAAAACTTAAGTTCAGAAGAGGCAAAAAAAATTACAGGAAAAAAAAGGGATTATAGCACTATATTAGCTAAATTACAATCTATATGTGTATTTTACGAAATTTCGTAATATTGCTCTAACTTCGTCTTTTAGAATATTCGTAATATTCTAAGAGATGAAGTTAGAGCAATATTACGAAATTTCTAAAAGACGAAGTTAGAGCAATATTAAGAACATTTGAAAAAGTCGAAATTGCGATGCGACTAATATAACACGAAATATTCGCATGAAGATTTCAACTTAGCACAGCTATACTCCATATTCTAGCCTAATATGGAATATAGCAGTGCTAACTTAGCACAGCTATATTCCATATTAGGCTAGAATATGGAGTATAGCAGTGCTAAGTTGAAATCCTCATGCGAATATTTCGTGTTATATTACTCGATGCGTTCTATTAAATTGCGATGCGACTAATATAACACGAAATATTCGCATGAAGATTTCAACTTAGCACTGCTATACTCCATATTCTAGCCTAATATGGAATATAGCTGTGCTAAGTTAGCACAGCTATATTCCATATTAGGCTAGAATATGGAGTATAGCAGTGCTAAGTTGAAATCTTCATGCGAATATTTCGTGTTATATTACTCGATGCGTTCTATTAAATTGCGATGCGACTAATATAACACGAAATATTCGCATGAAGATTTCAACTTAGCACAGCTATACTCCATATTCTAGCCTAATATGGAATATAGCAGTGCTAACTTAGCACAGCTATATTCCATATTGGGATAGAATATGGAGTATAGCAGTGCTAAGTTGAAATCTTCATGCGAATATTTCGTGTTATATTACTCGCATCGCAATTGCGACTATTGCGAAATTTCGTAAAATACACATATAGATTAGATTGTAATTTAGCTAATATGGAATATAGCAGTAAGTTGAAAGCGCCACTGACTGGAGCAGCCAGGAAGCCAGGAATCCAAAGGACAGGTAAGAACAACTTTAGGGAAGTGGGAAAGAAAAAAATATAATAAAAAAAAAAAAGAAAAAAAACGAATATTCTATTTCGCGAATATATAGAACGATATTCTAAATATTCGCGAAATCTCGAAATTGCGATATTCGAGAAAAAAATTCACAATTCGAATATTCGCGCTCAACACTATTTAATATATGGTTCCCAGATAGGAGACGTATCAGATATTAAACTGATAAGAACAGATTTTCTTTTCTTTTTTTTTTCTTTTTTTTTTGCCATTCAGTTCAAAGGTTTGAACTGAATCCAGACTTAATTTCAAAAGGCAATGTTAGAAAACCATTTACTTGTACCCTACTGCAAGCACCCTCATACAAACCAATCAACAATTCAACAAGTCTCGCAGGCACACCCATCCTTCACAAAACTTTGAACAAAAACTAATGCGCAACCCGATCAAACGCTTTCTAAAAATCAAGCTCTCTTGCATCCACTTTAGACCTGAAAATAATTTCCCTCCCTTTCTTCTTAAACCAATCATCCACATCACTTTTCGCTCTTTCTAGATCATACTCCACATCATAACCCATACTTTAGCATTTTTGTAGGAAAGAAATTCGCCTAGTGAACCACTTAAACCTTGATCTCTTTTCCCTAGCTTTAGCATAACCTATGTTTAAAGAAACATGCTATCCTACCCTTCACCCATTCCCACCACATCAAGACATTTACAAACCTGCCCTTTTCCCTCCTCCACATATTATATTTTTTCTCAAAAGCATCTCTAACCTTTTGGTCAGCTAGAAGAGAAATATTCATTTTCCATACCCCTCTCCCACAAACAAAATTACTAATTTCAAAAATGGCAAATAAACAATCATGGTCAGAAAAACAAACTCTCTCCTGATTATAAACCTTACATCCCACCGAAGAGCCAGAAAAGAAAAAATAATCCAGACGTGATTCAGTTCTCCCGTCATGAGCATGATAGGTAAAAGCATACTTCTTCCCCCCTACCGCATCCTGTAAAGAAAAATCCTGCATATGTTGTTTCCACAGGTTACCGGTGACATCCACTTCTGATTCATAAGATCCGGCTCTTCCCTTCTTCTCAAGAATACAATTGAAATCCCCACAAATAATAATCGGAATCCTCCCATGTAGAAAAAACCTCAATTTCTCAAAGAGAGCTAGTCTATCTTTTTTGACTGCATGACCATATACAGTTGCAATAAAAAGTATGTGAACCCTTTGGAATGATATGGATTTCTGCACAAATTGGTCATAAAATGTGATCTGATCTTCATCTAAGTCACAACAATAGACAATCACAGTCTGCTTAAACTAATAACACACAAAGAATTAAATGTTACCATGTTTTTATTGAACACACTATGTAAACATTCACAGTGCAGGTGGAAAAAGTATGTGAACCCTTGGATTTAATAACTGGTTGAACCTCCTTTGGTAGCAATAACTTCAACCAAACGTTTCCTGTAGTTGCAGATCAGACGTGCACAACGGTCAGGAGTAATTCTTGACCATTCCTCTTTACAGAACTGTTTCAGTTCAGCAATATTCTTGGGATGTCTAGTGTGAATCGCTTTCTTGAGGTCATGCCACAGCATCTCAATCGGGTTGAAGTCAGGACTCTGACTGGGCCACTCCAGAAGGCGTTTTTTCTTCTGTTTAAGCCATTCTGTTATTGATTTACTTCTATGCTTTGGGTCGTTGTCCTATTGCAACACACATCTTCTGTTGAGCTTCAGCTGGTGGACAGATGGTCTTAAGTTCTCCTTCAGAATGTCTTGATAAACTTGGGAATTCATTTTTCCTTCGATGATAGCAATCCGTCTAGGCCCTGACGCAGCAAAGCAGCCCCAAACTATGATGCCCCCACCACCATACTTCACAGTTGGTATGAGATTTTAATGTTGGTGTGCTGTGCCTCTTTTTCTCCAAACAACTTAACTTTGGTTTCATCTGTCCACACAATATTTTGCCAGTACTGCTGTTGAACATCCAGGTGCTCTTGTGCAAACTGTAAATGTGCAGCAATGTTTTTTTTGGACAGCAGTGGCTTCCTCTGTGGTATCTTCCCATGAAATCCATTCTTGTTTAGTGTTTTACGTATCGTAGATTCGCTAACAGGGATGTTAGCATATGCCAGAGACTTTTGTAAGTCTTTAGCTGACACTCTAGGATTCTTCTTCACCTCATTGAGCAGTCTGCGCTGTGCTCTTGCAGTCATCTTTACAGGACGGCCACTACTAGGGAGAGTAGCAGCAGTGCTGAATTTCTCCATTTATAGACAATTTATCTTACCGTGGACCGATGAACAGCAAGGCTTTTGGAGATACTTTTATAACCCTCTCCAGCTTTTTGCAAGTCAACAATTCTTAATTGTAGCTCTTCTGAGAGCTCTTTTGTGCGAGGCATCATTCACATCAGGCAATGCTTCTTGTGAAAAGCAAACCCAGAACTGGTGTGTGTTTTTATAGGGCAGGGCAGCTGTAACCAACACCTCCAATCTCATCTCATTGACTGGACTCCAGTTGGCTGACACCTCACTCCAATTAGCTCTTGGAGATGTCATTAGTCTAGGGGTTCACATGCTTTTTCCACCTGCACTGTTAATGTTTATATGGTGTGTTCAATAAAAACATGGTAACATTTAATTATTTGTGTGTTATTAGTTTAAGCAGACTGTGATTGTATATTGTTGTGACTTAGATGAAGATCAGATCACATTTTATGACCAATTTGTGCAGAAATCCATATCATTTCAAAGGGTTCACATACTTTTTCTTGCAACTGTATGTTATTCAACTTAAAACGCCAACCACGAAAAGAAAGTACAAAACACATACATCTTTCTTCTTCTACTACTTCTCTTTGTTCTACAATAATGTCCTTATTTTGAATTAGAACACCGATCCCATCATTCCTGTTTACTTTTGAAAAGGACCAGAACGATTTAACGTATGTCCATTCACATTCCTTCGGAGTAGCAGACAACCCACATTCTTGGACACAAACTATATCTGAGCCCTTAGAGGCTAAAAAGTCCAGGACCATCGCTCTTTTGTTGACCGATTGAAAGAGCCTCACATTTTGAGACACTATGTTAAGTTGTAATGTCATAGATGGAAAAAAAAGAGGTCAGGTTTCCAAGGAAAAGATCCCACCATGGTTCGGAACTTCACGTTCCTGAAAACTGCAGAGCCCTCTCCAAATCGGCAAGCTGCCCTTCATCTAGGTACTCTTGAATACTAGGTGTTTCGCTCACATACTCTGGTGACTCAAGAGCGTGCCTATCATCAGGGCTTAACACCGTGAAAGGGTTGGGGGACTCAATCACCGAAGAGGGCCCAGGCAACATGGGACTCCCAGGCAACATTGGACACTTCCTCAACCTTTTAGGGTCTCTTTTCATCTTTCCAATAGGTATTTTTGACACCACCTTGTGGAAAATGGCTGCATTTTCGGCAGCGGGCATTCTTGCCTCCTTCAGCTCATCAGCAGATGCTCCTGACCCAGAAGTCATTGACTCTTGCCCTGTTTCCAGACTTTCAGCCTCCACAATTTGCATGGTATTGCCCACCTCCTCCAGCTCAACCTCAGCCGCTGCCACCTCCTGAGGGGTTTCGGTAACCACCTCTTGCTGGACCTGCTCGCTCATAGGGAACGGCCTCTTCCAAATCCCGCTCCACTTCCTCCTCCAAAGACTGACCCACTGGAGACCCGGCTGCTTCAGAATCCGGCTCAATCACAGTACTCTCACCTCTCTGCAATCTGTCCATCCTGGAATCTGCTTGCATCCTCTCCTGATCTCTTGCCCATCACCTTTCTCACTGCATCTCCGTTGCGAGACTGCCCATACTTGGACAGGCCCAGCAAGCATGTTCTGTGCTCCCACACAGGTCGCAGGAACGAGGATTTGAACACACTCTAGTTTCATGGCCCCGTTGCCCACAGTCCCTACAGACAACCCCATTTCCATAGTTTTCTCGAGTGTGTCCGTACTTACCACATCCGCGGCAGAAAGTGGACATTCCTGGATAAATCAGCCTCTATTTCCTCCAATACAAAAATTTGCCGGTGGATACATTATTCCACCGATGCCCTCCCGATCTGGCTTAAACTTTACCCAGAATTTGATGTTCCCATTAAATACACCATACGAATTCCTTTGCTCAAAACCGCCTTTTACCGTAGAAAAGTACCTTGATAGGAAAGCCTTGATTAGTGCTTTTTCAACAAAGGGGTTGTACATATGCACAGTCAAAGGTCTCTCAATGGCAGAGAATAAAGCATTGAAAGTAAAGTGCTCCATGTAGCGGTGGCGGCTATTGGCTCTTAAATCTTGAAAAAAGTTCAAACATACCTCTTCCAGAAAAAAGGACACATCGTAGGTGCAGGTAGCCGGGAACTCCTGGATACAGAATACTTGGTCCAGTGAAATTTTCCCCAATTTGATCAGAATCTTCTCCACGACAAATTTCAAGGTCAAGCGGTCCTTGTGACGGATGTCACCAACAAGCCGTACTGTGTTCTTCACTCCAGCCATATTCTTTCAAAATGCCCAAGTCACAGGATCACTCTGGCATGACGGAAAGGTTTCCTCGTAGAAACGGCCCCTCTGACCCAGACCCAGCAGGGTTTCCCCGACCAGATCTGAGCCAAAATGCAGAGAAGCGATAACCTGAAAAGGGTTCGCAGTACAGGCCGATGGTCCCCAATGCAGAACACTTCTGAAGGTGATAGACTTAAGGGCCCCAGCCCCAGACACAGTCCGGGAGGCTTCTTTCTCTCACAAACCAGGGAAAACTTGCGTGCATCCTATGCTCAGAAATCACCAGCATGCTCCTCCCACCCGCCACTTTTGATCACGCCTTTTCTTCGCCCGAAATTCCTAGTGCCAAAGCACGCCAAACAGAAAAACTAATAAGAGTAGTGAATGGAGAAGTAGTGAAAAAAAAAAAGGTATTCATTGTTTATTGTGATGTCAGGGCCCCATTGTTGAGTGTTCCATCAGGGCCCTTGTGATGTCATCCACTGACCTGACCTTACTTGACCACTGACCTGACAAGCCTCCTGTGACACGTGCATTGTTTCATCTATTGTCCAAACAAGGTAGGTCCAGCTGCTGCTGATACATAGGAAGTGCTGGACTACTTTTTAGTTCAAAAGATCCACAAGAGGGAGACAGGCAAACTTTACTAATTTTTAAAGCACTGGAAAAGCTAAATGGTTACATCCAGCCAACTTGCTACAAAAGGGTCAATTCCCAGGAACAACTCAGCATCCCAGGTGTGCACAACAGGCCCAAATCAAACCCAAGGTAAGGTGCGTGGAGGTCCAAACACTTCATTCAGGTGATAAGCCAATTAACCCATCAGTCTTAATTGGATTTAGGGTGTGAGGAGACTGGCTGGCTGGGTTGCTTGCTGCTGGAACAAACCAACAGCTGATGCAATTAGGAGTTTGACAGACTAGATGCAGGTATGCAGAAAGCAGCACAGCACTGACTGGGCAGACAGAGGAGAAGCTGAAGTGCAGACTCCTGAGGCAGGACACACACACAACTTTCCACTTGCTTGCTGGAAGGATGCTTGCAATCTATCTATTTCATTCAGTTTTTTCATACTGGATTAGAAGGAGTGCACCAGTCCTGGAGGTACTGCAATACCAGGTCAATGCGTAGAGTTGACAGAGCAAGCTCTTTTTCCATCTCCCTGGTCGAAAAATCCATTTAATATATGGTCCCCAGATATTAAACTGATAAGAACAGATTTTTTTTTTAAAGTTGACTATCCCTTCGCAGGAACGCCATATTTATTAAAAGAATTACAAAATAGGTTTCACAAAATTACAAAAAGAGAAATATAAATAATTACGAGTAGGGATGTCCCGATACCGATACCAGTATCGGTATCGGGACCGATACCGGACATTTGCACGAGTACATGTACTCGTGCAAATGTCCCCGATACCACTGCCGATACCTGTGCGCCGCTTCTAAATGTGTCTGTGTCCGTCCGCGGCTCCTGCATCTCGCACAGCAAATACAGCTTCAGCGGCAGCAGCAGGCAGTGTAATAGGAGCCTACAGTGGAAGCTAGCCCCGCCCCTCCCCACCCTCCAACCAATCAGAGGCAACCAGCACTGACTCACAGCACAGGGGGAGTCATGCAGGGACTCAGAGAATCGTCTGAGAGTTTATTAGTTAAAAGAATCGAATGAGTCACAGACTGTCACCGAGTCCCTGCCAGGCTTCCTGCTCTGCGGCTCCCTGTAAGTCCGTCGGGGGGCATTATTAGTATAGCATGTAGTGGAGCTGTGTGTGTACAAGGTGCATGTAGCAGAGCAGGAAGTCTGGTAGGGACTCGGTGACACAGTCTCTGACTCATTCGATTCTTTTAACTAATAAACTCTCAGACTATTCTCTGAGTCCCTGCAATAACTATACATTGTAATTACATCACAGTCTGCTTCACTGCATTCACTGCAGCAGAGCTGTGTTTGCCAGGAGCGAGTCCCTCTTGACCTTCGGTTCACTTGAGAGCGAAATGCCTCTCCAGAGTCCAGACACCCTCCGGCCTCCTCAAACAGAGTTCGCCTGCCAGTAGTTTTAAAAGTTATAGGAACCGACACTAGTAAGTGTATAAAGCTTAGTTAGAAGATTATAACCAGCACAAGTGGTCACAGACAGAAAGAAATAAAGGTGTTGTGTCTGTCTTCTATGGCCCTGGTCCTTCCCTTCCTGCCTGCAAGCTGCACATTGATCTCTAAAAGCAGGCATTAGGGCAAGAAGAAATATACATTACTGTATGATGGCCACAAGACTATTATACTGAGGAGGGAGGGGCTTCAAAAATTGTTGTCCTGACTCCTTACAGTAGCGTCTCCTTGTGGCTGCCCCCATACAGTATAGCGTCTCCTTGTGGCTGCCCCCATACAGTATAACGTCTCCTTGTGGCTGCCCCCATACAGTATAACGTCTCCTTGTGGCTGCCCCCATACAGTATAACGTCTCCTTGTGGCTGCCCCCATACAGTATAACGTCTCCTTGTGGCTGCCCCCATACAGTATAACGTCTCCTTGTGGCTGCCCCCATACAGTATAACGTCTCCTTGTGGCTGCCCCCATACAGTATAACGTCTCCTTGTGGCTGCCCCCATACAGTATAACGTCTCTTTGTGGCGCCCATTCAGTGTAATGTCTCCTTAAAATGTTATAGTTCTGTTTTTGGGCCTTTTGGTTGGTCAGTGTCAGAAAATACATGTGTGTGTATTTTATTGTTAAAATTAGTATCGGTAATTGGTATCGGTGAGTACTTGAATAAATGTATCGTACTCGTACTCAGTCTTAAAAAAATGGTATCGGGACATCCCTAATTACGAGTACATGGTAAAAGGAATAAAATCATATATTAGAATTCCATTCACTTAAAAACTATTTCCTCTCTGCGGTGGTATTTATTTTTTAATTGATAAAAAAGTTAATATACATCTCACTGAAACAAAAAGAACATCATCAACTGTTAAAATATCTCGTTTAAAAACTAAAATATTTCTTGCTTTCCATAGAGCTTCTTTTACGCAGTTCACCGTCTTCCATGCCACAGCCTTTTGAGAGGCTGTTGGGCATTCCAGGGATCCGTATAAAATCATGTTGTAGGTAATGTTTCTTAGGCCTGCCATCTTCTTTATCAGCGGAAGCACCCTTCTCCAACACTCTCTTGCAAAGCCGCAGGTCCATAACAAATGTTCAGTTGTTTCTTCATCTTGGCACCTTTCTCTTGGGCAGATGACAGACCTTACGTATCCCCTGCGGTACTGGAATGCCCGGCATGGAAGACACTGGTGAACTGGAGGCATTAATATCTTTCCATATTTTTTACATGTTTCTTCTCTAAAATTGCCTGTCGCATGTCATCTTCTTTTCTCTTAAATCTTTTATGAATTTTCTACTGTTTTTCAGTTCTTCATGCTCTCTTTTAAATTTTTCCATTTTGGAGTTCCAGAAAAAGGTAAAACAGTGTTTGGTAATTCTTTTGAGTACATCTGCGAGAGGGGGAAACGCCACACTTAAATACAATAAAAGGGGTAAAATGATCATTTTAATAATAAAAATTTTCCCCTCCATCGTAAGTTTCCTCATGCTCCACATACTTATTTTCTGTTTTACCTTATTTTCCACCATGCCCCAGCTATAAAAACCGTTATTAAGCTCACGGAAGGAGACACCTAAAATGGTAATAGAATCAGACACAGGAACGTCAATATCTCGTAAAACCATACCACCAATGTTTAAAATATTTATTTTATTAAGATTTATTTTAAAACCAGAAGCACTGCAATAAAAATTAATATGATCTAAAGTTCTCCGGAGCGACGGGGTGTCCCTAAACAGTACCGCAACATCATCAATATACCCCACTGCTTTGGCCTCAAGTCCCCCTCCACCGGGCAGGGGGACTCCACGGATCTCTTTATCTTTCCATAACGCACACAAAAGAGGCTCTAACGCACAGATAAAAAGCAGTGGGGATAGGGGACACCCCTGCTTTACTCCGGAATTTAAAATGACGTCCTGTGTCTTAAAACCATTCACTAAAATTCTGCTTGTACAGTTATTATAAAACGCTTTAAGAGACAATAAAAAAACCTTCTGGTATACCCATTCTTTCTAAAACCCTAAAAAGATAAAAATGAGAGACACGATCAAAGGCTTTCTCGAAATCAATAGATAAAATGGCTAATTTACCCCCCTCAATGCAATCTTTTATTAGGTTCAAGTTTTCCCAAATACTTCTCCCGGGAATGCAGCAGACTTGGTTGTGATGCATTGTTTTGGTGATGACTTTCTTTAACCGGTTCACACAAATCTTCGCCATTATCTTGTAGTCAGCATTCAGAAGGGTTATTGGTCTCCAATTTTTTTAAATCAGTTTTATCACCTTTTTTATATAGTAAGGAGACCTCACCCTTCCTCCAGGATCCAGGTAAAGTTTTTGATTTAAAAAGATAAAACAAATCATTTTTAAAAAGGTCATAAAACTTTACATAAAACTCAATGGGTATACCATCAAGTCCAGGTACCTTCCCTGCTTTAAAACTCTTGATGGTCTCTAAAACCTCCTGCTTAGTCAGCTCCTGTGATAAAACCTGCTGTGAGACAAGATCTAAAACAGAAGTGACCTCCTTCAGTGAGTCTTCTAAAAGGGACTGATCCACAGATTTTACATTAAAAAGTTCAGTATAAAAAAGGTGTACCTTATTTAAAATATTCTGCATTTCTTTCTCACCGTTTATTTCGATAATGGTATCTTTTTTATTATTATTTTTTTTTTAAAATATCTGGAACAGGTTTCATTATTTTCCACATGCTTCACTCTAGATCGGAAGATTATCTCTTTTCCCTTCTGTTCCAGATAGAAACATAGAAACATAGAATGTGTCGGCAGATAAGAACCATTTGGCCCATCTAGTCTGCCCAATATACTGAATACTATGGATAGCCCCCGGCCCTATCTTATATGAAGGATGGCCTTGTGCCTATCCCATGCATGCTTAAACCCCTTCACTGTATTTGCAGCTACCACTTCTGCAGGAAGGCTATTCCATGCATCCACTACTCTCTCAGTAAAGTAATACTTCCTTATATTACTTTTAAACCTTTGCCCCTCTAATTTAAAACTGTGTCCTCTTGTGGTAGTTTTTCTTCTTTTAAATATGCTCTCTTCCTTTACCGAGTTGATTCCCTTTATGTATTTAAAAGTTTCTATCATATCCCCTCTGTCTCTTCTTTCTTCCAAGCTATACATATTAAGGTCCTTTAACCTTTCCTGGTAAGTTTTATCAGATATTAGAGATTACCAGATATTTGGTAATCTCTTTTTTGAGATTTTCTATGTCTGACTTGACATTGATATCATTATCCCTGAACTTATATAATGTCTGCAACCGGGTATTGAGATTATTAAAAACATCTTTTTTCTCTTTTGCTTTTTTAATTTTCTTTTTCATTTTCTCCCACCAAGAGCTAGTGGAAGAATTTGAACTCCTTACCCGGTTGCACTTTTCATAAAAGATTTTAAAGTCTAAAATAATCTGTGGATCATCTAAAAGGGAAACGTTCAATTTCCAAGATTTTTTACCAGGGACCTTATTCAGGTCATGCTTAAGAACAATCGATAAAATTTTATGATCGGAAAAAACATTGGTTAAAACTTCACATTTAAAAGGCAGTAGGTGATTATTGCAAAAAATAAAATCAATCCTGGAACTACAATTGACATTACTCCAGGTCACGCCGGCTGCCTCTGGGATGTTTCTATTACATTCTTTATACACGTCAAAGAGGTTAAAATCATCTACGAGGTTTTTTAACATCCCAGAGGTTTTATCGTAGTTTCTACTAGTAGAGCTAGTCAGCCGGCGTTCCCCTTTCATGATACAATTAAAATCACCTGCAATAATACAAGGGTCAGACAAAATAATAAAATTAGGTAAAATTCCATCGGCTCCTCAGGCCCCCTATCTGGAGACCGCCCTTTTTTCCCCCGCCCCTTTCCCTTTTTGACCACCTCCGACCAAGTACCAACGTCAAGACTGATATCGGAACTAGGAGACCCAGGCTGCCGAGGTTGCCCGGACTCCCCTGAACGTCCAACCTTTTGGGGAGTCACTGGCTTTCTTAGTCGCGCTTCAACCTCGACTTTTCTCTTATTGATACGCCTCTCTTTTGCGTTTATTGGACCACCCAAGCACTCCTGCTGCATGTTTTCTGTCTCGGCCCCTTCACCACTCGCATCAGGGGCCTTGGGCTCCTGCCTTACCTCCATATCCATTGTCTGTTCCTCTCCTTGAGGGCGGGTCGGGTCAGCTGGTTCTTGTGGGGGCGCCTTAGGTTGCTCTGTTTTCCTGTGGGGACAAAAACTGTATAAATGAAAAACTCTTTGGCAAAAGGTGGATTTTTTATCATGAGGGCATTCCTTGTTGGAGTGTTGGGTGCTTCCGCAATTTCTACATTGTGCCTCGCAATCCTCGTTAGTATGGCCATATACCCCACAGGTTCTGCAGAATTTTGGCATCCCCATATAGAAGAGGTCGCCATTAATTTGTCCCAATTTAAAACGGGCAGGTGGTAATTTAACTTCGGAATAAAATGTGGCATCTTTGATAAGTTACTAAAAAATTCAATTTTGACGTCCAAATGCCACACTTGTTCATCACTTTCCCTCTATATTGGACCTCTTGAAGTACAGAGATAGAAATGTCTCCAATTCTCTTTGGTCCAGATAAGGGGAGTACATTTTAATCACTACGAGTTTTTTCTCCTCGAAGGCATTCTCAACAATCCGAATACCCTTAAGCCTGGGATCATCCTTCATTTCCTCAGCCTTTTTCAAAGCATCACGGAAAATTCCGTCCCCCACGAAAGTAACGTCATAAATACCTCGCTTAGGGTAGTCCTGGATTGCAAGGATCTCGTGTACCTGCACTCGTAAAGCATCCCGCAGCACGATCTCCACGATGTATCGCAGCACCTCCGACTTCTTGTCCTGGTGGACACCTCCGGTGAAGAGGATCCTCACCGAGTTTTTTAGCCTGGCGTATTCCGGCACGAAGCCGGAATCGCCATCCATTTTCCGCCTGGCAGCAGCAGCGCCCTGGTCCGAGGCTGCACCTTCTGGGAAGTATAAAACCACTAGAAGGCCGGGGATCGCAACTCGTTACCCTGGGACTAAGTCCTCTCCCCAATAGCAGCAAGTGGGTGAAGCCCGGGAATAAATTCCCGGACGATTCCACAAGGCCGAGGAGAGGAGTACCCAAGTACCCTCAACTAAGACCAAGTGCAGAATCAGAAACACATACACTTGATCTTAGCCAAAAGGCCGAGAAGCGATAACCCGCTCGGCCTCGACAACGGGGCCGCTTATCGACTATGCTGAGCACTTCTCAAGGCAACTGCCTACAGGCCCCAGCCATAGCCACAGTCCGGGAGGCTTCTTGCTCTCTCACAAAACAGGAAAAAACGTGCGTCCTACGCTCAGAAATCACCAGAATGCTCCTCTTCGTGTTCGCCATCTGCATAGCTCCGCCCACCACTGTTGGACACGCCTTTTCTTCGCACGAAATTCCTGGTGCTAAAGCACGCCAAGTAGTAGTAGTAAAATTGAAAACCGGAGTGAATGGAGAAGTTGTGAAAAAAAACAAAAAACGTATACAGCATTGTTGATTGTGATGTCACGGCCACCATTGTTGAGTGTTCCATCAGGGGCCTTGTGATGTCATCCAATACCTGACCTTACTTGACCTCTTTGACCTCTTGACCTGACAAGGCTCTTGTGACACGTGCAGTGTTCCGTCCATTGCCCAGACAAGGTAGGTCCAGCTGCATAGGAAGTGCTGGACTACTTTTTAGCCTCCAAGTAATCCAGTTCAAAAGATCCACAAGAGGGAGACACAGGCAAACTTTACTCATTTATTGAAGCACTGGAAAAGCTAAATGGTTACATCCAGCCAACTTGATACAAAAAGGCTCAATTGCCTGCTGCCAGGGACAACTCAGCAGCCCTCCCTCCCTCCCAGGTGTGCACAACAGGCCCAAATCAAATGTGGAGGTCCAAACACTTCATTCAGGTGATAAGCCAATTAACCAATCATCAGTCTTAATTGGATCCAGGATGTGAGGAGACTGACTGACTGGCTGGCTGGGTTGCTTGGTGCTGGAACTACCCAACAGCTGATGGAATTAGGAGATTGACAGACTAGATGCAGGTATTATATGCAAAAAGCAGCACTGCACTGACTGGGCAGACAGAGGAGAAGCTGAAGGAGGCAGGACACACACAACTTTCCACTTGCTTGCTGGAAGGATGCTTGCAATCAATTTCATTCTGTTTTTCATACTGGATTAGAAGGGGTGCACCGGTCCTGGAGGTACTGCAATACCAGGTCAATGCGTGGAGTGGACAGAGCAAGCTCTTTTTCCATCTCATTGTTCGAAAAATCCATTTAATATATGGTCCCCAGATAGGGAAGTATCAGATATTAAACTGATAAGAAGAGATTTTTTTGATTGAAACGTCTTTATTACGATCAGTCATCATACATACATACTTTAGTACTGTGACGCAGCACAGGCCATGAATCAGTACATAATAAATTACTTACAATCGTCTTTGCGAGCATGGCATTGTTATGTAAAGCACAGGCTAACCTACACTATACATCGCAATGAATGCTACACTAGCATACCTATTCAATCACAAAACCTTCTAACAAAGCATTTAGACAGTGATGAGGGAAGGGGAGGTGGGAAGGGGAGGTAGGGAGGGGGGGATCACATGCCCTTAGCTTTATTGAGAAGACAAATACAAACGGGGGGAGAGGGGGAAGGAGAGGGGTTTAGTCCTCTTCTTCTTCGTCGACATCCAAGATGTTGTAGTCCTGCAGCATACTATGGATAAGTCTGCGGCAGTCCAGGACGGACTTGTTCTCCCTCCTGAGAATGAGCCGGTTCCTAGCAAACCAAATAGCGTCCTTAAAACAGTTCATAAGGCGCCAGGCCTCCTGGATGGCTCCAACAGTATGAATCCCAGGAAATAGTCCGTACAGCACCGAAGTGCATTGCAGGCTGTTCCTGGGCACTGAGTCTTTGAGTTCATGTTCCAGGGCATCCAACAGGCGCTGTGCAAAGCGGCACTCCCAAAACAGGTGGTAAGATGTTTCCTCCACGAAAGGGCACCTGGGGCAGTACCGGGCTTTGCACAGGTTACGGGCATGCATGAATGACCGGATTGACAGTCCGCCCTGGATGGCCATCCATGACAAGTCCTTATGCCCGTTGGTCAACCTGTTTGACGACACATTAGTCCAAACTGTCTCTATTGTGTCGTCCTGGATCCCTGTAATTGACTCAACCACGTCCTTTGCTCTGATGAGTTTGTGGATAGTTTTTGGCTTCCAAAAGTCGGGTTTAAGGCCCTCCAGCTAGTGTTCCCTCACAAACCTGACGACGTCCCCGTAGAACCAGGGAGCGTGCCAGTTGTAAGGGATGGAGCTGTCCCACTTCTCCCAGCCCAGACCCCTCCAGAGGGGCAGGAGGAAAAAGCGAGACATAGCCTTGCCCGCAGAGCCGTTGGCAGTTCTCAGAGTCCGGGGAACGCTGTCACAAACAAAGGCAATCCGCAATAAAGTGGGCAGGTCCGGTATGCCTTTTCCGCCCTTGCGGGGCTCTTTGTACATGATGGCTTGCTTCACTCTGTCCAGAGGAAGCGAAACACTGTCCTGGTGATGGCCCTGGAAACGGTGGAAAGAGGGGGCCATGCCTGTGCGGTGTATTGGAGCACAGGCAAAACTTCATTTCGCAGGACGAGTGCTTTGCCTTCAATCGTGAGGTGTCTAAGGCTCCACAGTCGGATTCTTTGGTTGATTTTGGCTAAGCGTTCTTCCCAAGACTTGAGGGCTGCGCCTTCCTTCCCGAACCAGACTCCTAGAATTTTGATGAAGCCCGATTTGATGGTAAATGGGAAGGGGGCAGAAGAGGCCAGTTGCCAGTCCCCGAAGAGCATGGCTTCTGACTTGCCGCAGTTGACTTTGGCCCCTGAAGCTTGTCCGAACTCCTCGCAGGTCTGGACGAGTGCAGTCACCGAACGCCGGTCAGCGCAGAAGACGGTTACATCATCCATGTACAGCGAGCACTTGACCTCGTAGTGTCCAGGTCCTGGTGCGGTGATCCCTCTGATCTCTCCATTCTGTTGGACAGACTCCGCGAAGGATTCTATAACGCAAACAAAAAGGAGAGGTGAAAGCAATCAGCCTTGTCTGACCCCGGAGCGAACTGAGAAGGGGTCAGTCTTCCAGCCGTTCACCAACACCGTGCTGCAAATGTCAGAATACATCAGGTCAACAAACGAACAGAACCCCCTGCCTAGACCCAGCCTGCGCAAAGCCCTGCCCATGAACGCATGAGACACTCGGTCAAAGGCCTTCTCCTGGTCCAGGCTGACCAGGGCCGCATGTACGGTCATTTCATCCGATGAACTACTTGACAAAGGTAGAATCAATTCTGATGTTGTTGGACTAGAAAATTGGTGAATATTGGCAGGATTCGATAAGGACACACTTTGCTTTAAGCCACTATCACTTTCATCTGCACTCTGCCGAGTTGCTCTTTTACTGTTAAAGATTTCAGGATTACTCCCCTTTCTCTTGGTCTCTTTAATCTCCGTCTCCATGCCTTCCTCTCCAGAAGTTCTCTCTTTCATCCCTGCTCCAGTGACAGGTCCTCCTATCACTTTTGCAGAGACAGCACTCTCAGGAGCAATCTTCCCAGGATCCTCTTTGTTCTCATTATTCGGCACTCTGGATGGACCAGCTTCAGGCAGCTTTTGAGGTAAGGTTGAAGTCACAGGTTGCTTTAATACAGAGACTCCAGCTGTAGGTTTCCCATCAGTCTCAGTTTTTTTGGCTTTGCAGCTTCTGCATCAGACTTTGTCCATTTAGGGCAGTCTTTAAAAGCATGTCCTTCAGATCTGCACAGGTTGCATATGATTGTGTTTGGACAGTCCATAGTTTTATGTCCAGTTCTTTGACAATTCCCACAGTATATAACTTTATCATTTTTGCACTCTGTTTGCACATGCCCAAATTCATGACATTTCCGGTAATATCGAGGCATGCCAGGGTAGTATAAATATCCTCTATCTCGTCCAATGGAAATATTGGATGGAGGATTTTTCAAACCTCCAATTCCCTCAGGATCCGTCCTGAAGGTGACAAGGAACTGATACTTTCCAGTCCATATATTTAGCCTGTTCATCAATTTTTTAGATGACTTTATATTTAGGCAATATCCGGATAGAAAGGTTTCAATATCACACAGTTCAACAAATGGGCTATACATATGTACAACCAAGGGTACTTACGCCATTGAGTAGAGCAAAACGAACTTTAGTACATTTAGAATCGGATCCTTGTAATGCATTTTCAATTGTTCATAAAGATTCTGGTAATCCGAAAGGCTGTCAAAAGTTATAATAAACACACCTTTTTTTGAATCGTTCAGTGCCAAGATATTCTCCTTTCTCACATTCAGTTCCTTCCAGGATAGTTTCCACGAAAAACTCCAGCTCTCCTTTTTCTTTCACATCTTCAGAAATCTCAACCAAGATGTAATTGCAAATCCTCATCTCGTTGTTCATCGCCATCATCTTCCTTCTGGTGCGGGATCGCCTTCTCACTATTCGCAGGAAGCTCAGACAACCTCTTAGCATAGTCCGGACAAGCCAGAAATCTTTGCCAAAGGGATAACCTGAAAAGGGTTCACAATACAGGCCGATGGTCCCCAATGCAGAACACTTCTGAAGGCGATAGACTACAGGCCTTAGCCCCAGAAACAGTTCGGGAGACTTCTTTCTCTCACAAACCAGGGAAAACGTACGTGCGTCCTACGCTCAGAAATCACCAGCATGCTCCTCTTCGTGTTCGCCATCTGCATAGCTCCGCCCACATGCCACTTTTGGCCACACCTTTTCTTCGGACGCAATTCCTGGTGCCAAAGCACGCCAAGCAGAAAAACTGATAAGAGGAGTGAATAGAGAAGTAGTGAGTGAAAAAAAAAAAGGGGGTATGCATTGTTGATTGTGATGTCAGGGCCCCATTGTTGAGTGTTCCGTCAGGGCCCTTGTGATGTCATCCAGTGATCTGACCTTACTTGACCTCTGACCTGACAAGCCTCCTGTGACACGTGCAGTGTTCCGTCCATTGTCCAGACAAGGTAGGTCCAGCTGCTGCTGCTGATACATAGGAAGTGCTGGACTACTTTTTAGCCACCAAGTAATCCAGTTCAAAAGATAGATCCACAAGAGGGTGACACAGGCAAACTTTACTCATTTATTGAAGCACTTGAAAAGCTAAATGGTTACTTGCAGCCAACTTGCTACAAAAGGGTCAATTCCCAGGGACAACTCAGCATCCCAGGTGTGCACAACAGGCCCAAATCAAACCCAAGGTAAGGTGCGTGGAGGTCCAAACACTTCATTCAGGTGATAAGCCAATTAAGCCATCAGTCTTAATAGGATTTGGGGTGTGAGGAGACTGGCTGGCTGGGTTGCTTGGTGCTGGAACTAACCAACAGCTGATGCAATTAGGAGATTGACAGACTAGATGCAGGTACGCAGAAAGCAGCACAGCATTGACTGACTGGGCAGAGAGAGGAGAAGCTGAAGTGCAGACTCCGGAGGGAGGCAGGACACAAACACACAACTTTCCACTTGCTTGCTGGAAGAATGCTTGCAATCAATGAATCAATCTATTTCATTCTGTTTTTTCATACTGGATTAGAAGGGGTGCATCGGTCCTGGAGGTACTGCAATACCAGGTCAATGCGTGGAGTGGACAGAGCAAGCTCTTTTTCCATCTCCCTGTTCGAAAAATCCATTTAATATATGGTCCCCAGATAGAGGTATTATCAGATATTAAACTGATAATAACAGATACTTTAAAAAAAATATATAATTATTATAAAAGTAACAGAAAAAACTGAACATAAGTAACAACACATAATTAACCACCTCAGCCCCCTTAGCTTAAACACCCTTAATGACCAGGCCACTTTTTACACTTCTGACCTACACTATTTTCACCGTTTATTGCTCGGTCATGCAACTTACCACCCAAATGAATTTTACCTCCTTTTCTTCTCACTAATAGAGCTTTCATTTGGTGGTATTTCATTGCTGCTGACATTTTTACTTTTTTTGTTATTAATCGAAATTTAATGATTTTTTTGCAAAAAAATGACATTTTTCATTTTCAGTTGTAAAATTTTGCAAAAAAAAACGACATCCATATATAAATTTTTCTCTAAATTTATTGTTCTACATGTCTTTGATAAAAAAAAAATGTTTAGGTAAAAAAAAATAAGGTTTGGGTAAAAGTTATAGCGTTTACAAACTATGGTACAAAATGTGAATTTCCGCTTTTTGAAGCAGCTCTGACTTTCTGAGCACCTGTCATGTTTCCTGAGGTTCTACAATGGCCAGACAGTACAAACACCCCACAAATGACCCCATTTCGGAAAGTAGACACCCTAAGGTATTCGCTGATGGGCATAGTGAGTTCATAGAACTTTTTATTTTTTGTCACAAGTTAGCGGAAAATGATGATTTTTATTTTTTTTTTCTTACAAAGTCTCATATTCAACTAACTTATGACAAAAAATAAAATATTCTATAAACTCACTATGCCCATCAGCGAATACCGTGGGGTGTCTTCTTTCCAAAATGGGGTCACTTGTGGGGTAGTTATACTGCCCTGGCATTCTAGGGGCCCAAATGTGTGGTAAGTAGTTTGAAATCAAAATCTGTAAAAAATGGCCTGTGAAATCCGAAAAGTGCTCTTTGGAATGTGGGCCCCTTTGCCCACCTAGGCTGCAAAAAAGTGTCACACATCTGGTATCTCCGTACTCAGGAGAAGTTGGGCAATGTGTTTTGGGGTGTCATTTTACATATACCCATGCTGAGTGAGATAAATATCTTGGTCAAATGCCAACTTTTTTTAAACAATGGGAAAAGTTGTCTTTTGCCAAGATATTTCTCTCACCCAGCATGGGTAATATGTAAAATGACACCCCAAAACACATTGCCCAACTTCTCCTGAGTACAGCGATACCACATGTGTGACACTTTTTTGCAGCCTAGGTGGGCAAAGGGGCCCACATTCCAAAGAGCACCTTTCGGATTTCACCGGCCATTTTTTACAGATTTTGATTTCAAACTACTTACCACACATTAGGGCCCCTAGAATGCCAGGGCAGTATAACTACCCCACAAGTGACCCCATTTTGGAAAGAAGACACCCCAAGGTATTCCGTGAGGGGCATGGCGAGTTCCTAGAATTTTTTATTTTTTGTCACAAGTTAGCGGAAAATGATTATTTTTTTTTATTTGATTTTTTTTACAAAGTCTCATATTCCACTAACTTGTGATAAAAACTTCTATGAACTCACTATGCCCATCAGCGAATACCTTGGGGTGTCTTCTTTCCAAAATGGGGTCACTTGTGGGGTAGTTATACTGCCGTGGCATTCTAGGGGCCCAAATGTGTGGTAAGTAGTTTGAAATCAAACTCTGTAAAAAATGGCCGGTGAAATCCGAAAGGTGCTCTTTGGAATGTAGGCCCCTTTGCCCACCTAGGCTGCAAAAAAGTGTCACACATGTGGTATCGCTGTACTCAGGAGAAGTTGGGCAATGTGTTTTGGGGTGTCATTTTACATATACCCATGCTGGGTGAGAGAAATATCTTGGCAAAAGACAACTTTTCCCATTTTTTTATACAAATTTGGCATTTGACCAAGATATTTCTCTCACCCAGCATGGGTATATGTAAAATGACACCCCAAAACACATTGCCCAACTTCTCCTGAGTACGGAGATACCAGATGTGTGACATTTTTTTGCAGCCTAGGTGGGCAAAGGGGCCCACATTCCAAAGAGCACCTTTCGGATTTCACCGGCCATTTTTTACAGATTTTGATTTCAAACTACTAACCACACATTTGGGCCCCTAGAATTCCAGGGCAGTATAACTACCCCACAAGTGACCCCATTTTGGAAAGAAGACAACCCCAGGTATTCGCTGATGGGCATAGTGAGTTCATGGAAGTTTTTATTTTTTGTCACAAGTTAGTGGAATATGAGACTTTGCAAGAAAAAAATAAAAATAAAAAAAATCATCATTTTCCGCTAACTTGTGACAAAAAATATAAAATTCTAGGAACTCTCCATGCCCCTCACGGAATACCTTGGGGTGTCTTCTTTCCAAAATGGGGTCACTTGTGGGGTAGTTATACTGCCCTGGCATTTTCCAGGGGCCCTAATGTGTGGTAAGTAGGTAAATGACCTGTGAAATCCTAAAGGTGCTCTTTGGAATGTGGGCCCCTTTGCCCACCTAGGCTGCAAAAAAGTGTCACACATGTGGTATCGCCGTATTCAGGAGAAGTTGGGCAATGTGTTTTTGGGTGACTTTTTACATATACTCATGCTGGGTGAGAGAAATATCTCGGCAAAAGACAACTTTTCCCATTTTTTTATACAAAGTTGGCATTTGACCAAGATATTTTTATCACCCAGCATGGGTATATGTAAAATGACACCCCAAAACACATTGCCCAACTTCTCCTGAGTACGGCGATACCAGATGTGTGACACTTTTTTGCAGCCTAGATGCGCAAAGGGGCCCACATTCCTTTTAAGAGGGCATTTTTAGACATTTGGATCCCAGACTTCTTCTCACGCTTTAGGGCCCCTAGAATGCCAGGGCAGTATAAATACCCCACAAGTGACCCCATTTTGGAAAGAAGACATCCCAAGGTATTCAATGAGGGGCATGGCGAGTTCATAGAAATTTTTTTTTTTTGGCACAAGTTAGCGGAATTTGATTTATTTTTTTTTCTCTCACAAAGTCTCCCTTTCCGCTAACTTGGGACAAAAATTTCAATATTTCATGGACTCACTATGCCCCTCACGGAATACCTTGGGGTGTCTTCTTTCCGAAATGGGGTCACATGTGGGGTATTTATACTGCCCTGGCATTCTAGGGGCCCTAAAGCGTGAGAAGAAGTCTGAAATATAAATGTCTAAAAAATTTTACGCATTTGGATTCCGTGAGGGGTATGGTGAGTTCATGTGAGATTTTATTTTTTGACACAAGTTAGTGGAATATGAGACTTTGTAAGAAAAAAATATATAATTTCCGCTAACTTGGGCCAAAAAAAATGTCTGAATTGAGCCTTACAGGGGGGTGATCAATGACAGGGGGGTGATCAGGGAGTCTATATGGGGTGATCACCCCCCTGTCATTGATCACCCCCTATAAGGCTCCATTCAGATGTCCGTATGTGTTTTGCGGATCCGATCCATGTATCAGTGGATCCGTAAAAATCATACGGACGTCTGAATGGAGCCTTAGAGGGGGGTGATCAATGACAAGGGGGTGATCAATGACAAAGGGGTGATCAGGGAGTCTATATGGGGTGATCAGGGGTTCATAAGGGGTTGACGGGGGGGTGTAGTGTAGTGTAGTGGTGTTTGGTGCTACTTTACTGAGCTACCTGTGTCCTCTGGTGGTCGATCCAAACAAAAGGGACCACCAGAGGACCAGGTAGCAGGTATATTAGACGCTGTTATCAAAACAGCGTCTAATATACCTGTTAGGGGTTAAAAAAATCGCATCTCCAGCCTGCCAGCGAACGATCGCCGCTGGCAGGCTGGAGATCCACTCGCTTACCTTCCGATCCTGTGAACGCGCGCGCCTATGTGCGCGCGTTCACAGGAAATCACGCGTCTCGCGAGATGACGCACGGATGCGTCCAGGAGGAATGAATCAACCACCTTCTGGACGCATCCGTGCGTTAGGCGGTCGGGAGGTGGTTAACAGAAAATATCAGGAAATCTCCAAAACACAGAACAATATCAAACAAACCCAGAAAACCTTTCAAAAAGATCTTACATGTAACAGAAAATCAGAACAATTATTCAACTGTCTTCCGCTGTACTAATTATTTATCTTTCATTACAATTTCAAATTTAAAGTTAAAAAACAATAAACTTCTATCACCTGGAACGAAAAAACAACATAACAACCAAGATTGTCGTCCCCATTTTGGAGCGGTCATTAAGAACATAAAGAAATATCCTAACACGGATCATGCCCAGATACTCACTCACCTCAATCTCACTCTGTTTGAAAACTAAAATATTCCTCACATCCCATAACACCTCTTTCACACAATTCACTATGAACCACAAAGCCCTCGCGTTTCTCCTATTCGCACCACATAACCCATACAAAATATAAAAAGTCAAAAACTCAATCCCAGTCACACCTTTTATTAACTTACCTATTCCTTTCCAGACGTTCTTAGCAAACTCACACTCCCAAAACAAATGCGCATAATTCTCACAATCCCCACATCCATTCCTCGGACATACCTCACTACTCACCACTTTTCTCCTCTGCTGAAACTCTCTTGTCGGTACACATTTGTGCGCTAACATTCATGCCAAATCTTTCTGTCTATTAGTTAGTTCTTTATCACACACATTCTTCCAAACTTTTTTACAATCACCTTCAGCCAACCCCTCCACACAGTTTCCCTACCTTCTAATACTCCCATTACTTTCTTACTATCACACTAATCTTGCTTACTTACAGTCGTGGCCAAAAGTTTTGAGAATGACACAAATATTAGTTTTCACAAAGTTTGCTGCTAAATTACATGACATTTATGCAAAGAGTCAGTATTTGCAGTGTTGGCCCTTCTTTTTCAGGACCTCTGCAATTCGACTGGGCATGCTCTCAATCAACTTCTGGGCCAATTCCTGACTGATAGCAACCCATTCTTTCATAATCACTTCTTGGAGTTTGTCAGAATTAGTGGGTTTTTGTTTGTCCACCCGCCTCTTGAGGATTGACCAGAAGTTCTCAATGGGATTAAGATCTGGGGAGTTTCCGGGCCATGGACCCAAAATGTCAACCTTTGGTACCATTCTTTATTCATGGCTGTGTTTTTGGTCAAAATTGTGAGTGAGCCCACTCCCTTGGATGAGAAGCAACCCCAAACATGAATGGTCTCAGGATGCTTTACTGTTGGCATGACACAGGACTGATGGTAGCGCTCACCTTTTCTTCTCCGGACAAGCCTTTTTCCAGATGCCCTAAACAATCGGAAAGAGGCTTCATCGGAGAATATGAATTTGCCCCAGTCCTCAGCAGTCCATTCACCATACTTTCTGCAGAAGATCAATCTGTCCCTGATGTTTTTTTTGGAGAGAAGTGGCTTCTTTGCTGCCCTTCTTGACACCAGGCCATCTTCCAAAAGTCTTCGCCTCACTGTGCATGCAGATGCGCTCAGAGCAAGCTCTGCACTGGTGGCACTCCGATCCCGCAGCTGAATCCTCTTTAGGAGACGATCCTGGCGCTTGCTGGACTTTCTTCGACACCCTGAAGCCTTCTTAACAAGAATTGAACCTCTTTCCTTGAAGTTCTTGATGATCCTATAAATTGTTGATTGAGGTGCAATCTTAGTAGCCACAATATCCTTGCCTGTGAAGCCATTTTTATGCAACGCAATGATGGCTGCACGCGTTTCTTTGCAGGTCACCATGGTTAACAATGGAAGAACAATGATTTCAAGCATCACCCTCCTTTTAACATGTCAAGTCTGCCATTTTAACCCAGTCAGCCTGACATAATGATCTCCAGCCTTGTGCTCGTCAACATTCTCACCTGAGTTAACAAGACGATTACTGAAATGATCTCAGCAGGTCCTTTAATGACAGCAATGAAATGCAGTGGAAATTTTTTTGGGGGATTAAGTTAATTTTTTATGGCAAAGAAGGACTATGCAATTCATCTGATCACTCTTCATAACATTCTGGAGTATATGCAAATTGTTATTAAAAACTTAAGCAGCAACTTTTCAAATATTTATGTAATTCTCAAAACTTTTGGCCACGACTGTACATCATTCAATCCATTCCTCCTAACACAGCTATCCATTCTCACATAGAACCAAGGAATATCAAACCCCATTGGAACCCTCAGATCCTTACTCATCCACTGATATTTTAAGAACAATATCCCAGCCAAATATCTTAACATATACCCATACACACTATCTTTCCGACTAACAATGACACAAAAACTTACATACTTTACAGCCAAAAACCTTTCCAAATCTATCAAACCTTTCCCACCGTTCATTCTTGTCTTCACCATTCGAATCACTCTCGCCAACATTCTATCTGAGGGGGACGACGACGACATAATTAACATACAATAACACAGGCAAAATCACAGCTTTGATAACTAAAACTTTCCCTTCCATGGATAGAGTCCTTGTAAACCAAAAATTTATTTGTTTATCTATTTTCTTAATCACACCATGCCAACTCTCTCTCCCATACAAATCTTCGTTAAAAATCACTCCGAATATCTCCATACCATCCTCTCCTAACGGCTATACACATCCATCTCTTTCTCTCCATTCCCCAAAAAATTTACAACTACTCTTCTCAACATTTAACTTAAAACCACGCATTAAACAAAAGAAATCAATTAACAACTTTGCTCTCCTCACAGCCGCCATTGACTTACACACCACCGTCACATCATCCATATAACCAATCACCCGCACATCCTTACCCATGCTTCCCGGAACTTCAACACCCCTCATCACTTTATCCTTTCTAATCATCCCCAACAACGGCTCAATCATACAAATAAACAAGATAGGAGACAAGGGACACCCTTGTCTCACACCAGATCTCACACACACTTCTTTACTCAAGAACCCATTCACTTGGACCCTACTTGTAATATCCTTATACAAACATCCAACCCAACTAATCCTTCTCTCTGGTACATCCATCCTCCTCAAGACTTTAAACATCAAATCATGCACTACCCTATCATACGCTTTTTCAAAATCAACCGCAAGAACAGCCACACCTTGTTTCCTACTCTTACAATCATATAAAATGTCCTTCAACCCAAGCAAACACTCAGAAATCCTTCTACCAGGCACAGCACACATTTGTTCTTCACCAACCATACTTTCCACTACGCTTCTCAACCTATTCGCAATCACTTTCGCCATAATTTTGTAATCACAATTCAAGAGCGCTATTGGCCTCCAATTTTTAAACACCTCCTTTCACCTTTCTTATACAACAAAACAACAATACTTTCTCTTATACTTTTAGATAGAATCCCCTTATTTAACACCTCCTTGCATACTTCCCATACATAATCACCAATCACATCCCAAAACATGCAATAAAATTCCACAGGCAACCCATCACTCCCAGCAACTTTCCCCTTCTTCATCCCATTCACCGCATCTTCTATTTCCCTTTTCCTTATATCACCACCCAAACATTCTTTATCTACACCATTCAACCTTCCTTCCACAAAACTCAGACATTCTTCTTCCAAACTAAAGTCACGACTCTTCTCCGCAAACAATTCCGAATAAAACTTCCATACTTCATCCAACACGTCCTCTTTCCGCATTACTTCCACACCATCCTCTCTTAACACACTTACCATTTCAGTCTTCCTGTTAAAAGCCTTCTTAAAAAAAAACTTTGTACATTTCTCATCCTTCTCTTTAACTTCCACTCTCGTTTGTGCAATTATTCTCTTCCCTCTTTCATCCAACATCCTCTTTACGATCTCATTCATTTCCTCAATCTCACGCCCAACATTCATACCCAAACTTCTGGCTTCATACAAATACTCTATTCTTCTCTGACACCTTTCATATTCCTCCCTCTCCTTTCTTGCCTTTGCACATCCCTTTTGAACAAAAAATCTCTTACTTTCTTGCTACACCCATTCCCACCATTCAGAAACACTCTCAAATTCATCCTTCTTCAGTTCCCACTTTCTAACCCACACCTTATATTCCTCACATACACATTCATCCTGTTACATTCAGCTTCCATACACCTTTTCCATATTCATACCTACCACCATTACTCACCACACACTCAATCCAGGCATGATCCGTGAACGGCACCCTCCTCCGCGTAAAGTCCATAACAGAAAAGGACCTAGAAATAAAAATAAAATCAATCGTAGAAGAAATATTACCAGAATTACTAAAGAAAGTATGTCCAAGAGAACCATCATCTTTTTCTTTAAAAGCATCCTTCAAATGAAATAAATCAACTAATTCCTTCAACTGTTTCCCCATACAATCAACCTCACTCACCCCACCACCCCTCACATTATTCCTATCACCCGAACTTATAGTGCAATTAAAATCCCCAACTAAAAAAGTTTTCTCTCTTCCCCCTAGAAAAAAATATAACCTCTCAAACACTTCCCCCCTCTCCTTCCTACCAGTTGGAGCATAAATATTAAATAGTCTATAAACCTCCTCTCTAAACTCAAAAACAACTAGCATCACCCTCCCTTGAACCACATGAACCACCTGTTTAACAGAAAAATCATTCTTTTTAAAAATTACACCAACCTTCCCCACTCCTCCCTTGTGAAACTGACCACACAGATACCCCCCTGACCATACCGCAATTTTTGGCTCTTCTGACAGATTACATTCTTGCAAACACAAAATGTCGAATGGATACTTTGAAACAACATCAAATATCCCCGTTCTTCTTACAGCAGAACGTATACTTCGTACATTTAAAAACCAACAGAAAATTGCATTTTTTTACAGGAAAAAAATAAACCCTTCACATTTTAATTTTTTCCTAACATACCCTCTCCCTTTACACCTATTCCCCTGCCCCGAGGACCCTGCAGACTCAACTGGTTCATCCCTCCCTTTTTTTATATCCTGAATGCTCTTCTGGAAATGAAGGGTCGTGGACAATTTTTTAACCTCCTTCCTATCCAAAAACGTTGTCGACGATGTAGAGGAAGAGTCTGAGTCTATAACTCCGGATGGAAGGTCTTCTCCCTCCTCCCCTCCGGACTTGAAAACTCTTCAATTTGTTGGCTTGGAGAGATTTCATCAGTTTTCCTTTTAAGGGACATTTTGTCGACCACCATTTCACTACTGATCTCAGGGCTCTCTAATCCGGGGCTCTGCATATTTTCCACCTCAGCCTCCAGCAAGTCCAAAATAAACTCAGAAGTGACTTCCACCATTTCATGCACAGATACTGGCTCCTCCACAGGAACCTCCATCGGAGGGGGAGGCGGAGGAGGGAGATCATTCCTTAGTACAGATGCATAGGATCTTGCCTGCTCCCGGGACTCCTCCAGACTGGAACATTGTCTAACCAGATGCGAGTCTGAACCACACAGGTGGTATCTCATCCCATTGGGACACTCTCCTGAAACGTGTCCATCTTCTAAACAATTTCTGCATATAGGACCTTTGTTGCAATTTTCTTTTGTGTGCCCGAAACAAAAGCAATTACGGCAAAACTCCGGTTGACCTGGGTACTTTTATATAACCTCTGTTGGCGCCGATTGAAAAGTTCTGTGGGGGATGGCACAGTCCGCCTATCCCGTTGGGGTCATGTCGAAATTCCACCCAGACATTTCGCATTCCATTAAAAGTCCCCAGCACATTCATGCGGCATCTTAAGGACTACTTCCAAGACTGTCCTCTGGATGTTTACCAAACCGTATTCACGCCTCTTCTCTTCAGCAATATACAGCCTTACTGTGTTAGGTGCATTTGATGCTCCGGCCATAGCTTTCACCTTGATACACCTCACCTTATGGATCGCCTTCCCATTGTCTCTGGGACTAAGCCGCTCCCCAATAGCAGCAGGGAGGTAAGACAATGGCTATAAACCGCTAACCCCCTCCCAGGCCGAGGAGACGGGTACCCAAAGACACCCTAGCAGCCCAGACCAAGTGTATCCCTACACTTGATCTGAGCCAACAGGCCGAGAAGCGATAACCAGAAAAGGGTTTGCAGTACAGGCTGATGGTCCCCAATGCAGAACACTTCTGAAGGCGATAGACTACAGGCCCCAGCCCCAGACACAGTCCGGGAGGCTTCTTTCTCTCACAAACCAGGGAAAAAGTACGTGCGTGCGTTCTACGCTCAGAAATCCTCTTCGTGTTCGCCATCTGCATAGCCCAACCAACCCGCCACTTTTGGCCACGCCTTTTATTCACACGCAATTCCTGGTGCCAAAGCACGCCAAGCAGAAAAACTGATAAGAGGAGTGAATGGAGAAGTAGTGAAAAAAAAAAAGGGTATGCATTGTTGAGTATTCCGTCAGGGCCCTTGTGATGTCATCCACTGACCTGACCTGACAAGCCTCCTGTGACAAGTGCAGTGTTCCGTCCATTGTCCAGACAAGGTAGGTCCAGCTGCTGCTACAGATACATAGGAAGTGCTGGACTACTTTTTAGCCTCCATGTAATCCAGTTCAAAAGATAGATCCACAAGAGGGAGACACAGGCAAACTTTACTCATTTAATAAAGCAAGGAAAATGGTTACATCCAGCCAACTTGCTACAAAAGGGTCAATTCCAAGGGACAACTCAGCATCGCAGGTGTGCACAACAGGCCCAAATCAAACCCAAGGTAAGGTGCGTGGAGGTCCAAACACTTCATTCAGGTGATAAGCCAATTAACCCATCAGTCTTAATTGGATTTAGGGTGTGAGGAGACTGGCTGGCTGGGTTGCTTGGTGCTGGAACAAACCAACAGCTGATGCAATTAGGAGATTGGCAGACTAGATGCAGGTATGCAGGAAGCAGCTTAGCACTGACTGGGCAGAGAGAGGAGGAGAAGCTGAAGTGCAGACTCCTGAGGCAGGACACATGCAACTTTGCACTTGCTTGCTGAAAGGATGCTTGCAATCAATTTCATTCTAGATTAGAAGGGGTGCACCGATCCTGGAGGTACTGCAATACCAGGTCAATGCGTGGAGTGGACAGAGCAAGCTCTTTTTCCATCTCCCTGTTCGAAAAATCTATTTAATATATGGTCCCCAGATAGGGGACGTATCAGATATTAAACTGATAAGAACAGATTTTCTAAGTTGACTACCCCAAAGGGGTATATTTTATTAAAAACTCATTTTACAGAAATAAAAACTCATTATAAACATTGTAGCATTAAATTACAGCATATTATAAAAGAGTTTTTAAATATATTAAATAATTAAACCCCATTCCCTTAAAAACCATTTATGACACATAAAAGGAGCCCGTTTTTTATCGATTAAATAATATTTATACATTTCATCTAAAATCATCTTTAAAACATTTTCCTCAGAAATAAAATCATGTTTTAAACATAAAATATTTCTAGCTGACCATAGAGCTGCTTTCCTACAATTTATTGTCTTCCATGCCATAGTCTTTTTTATCCTGGATGGGCATTCCAGACCACCATAAAATACACCGTCCATTGTTAAAACTTTTAATCCAGATAACTTCTTTAGTAGGGGGAACATCTTTGCCCAGATCCTTTTTGCGAAGAAGCAGTGCCAGAATAGATGATAAATGTCTTCTTCCTCCGTACAGCCTCCTCTTGGAGATTCGGCGGTGCCAGTTAATCCTCTTCGGTGCTGGAATGCCCGGCATTCATGTACGCAGCTCCAGGCCAGATCCTTCTGTGGGTTAAAAAGATAATTAATACTCACATCCTTCCATATCTGCTTACATTTTGTGTCACAAATTTTTTTTATTGGAGCCGTCAACTTTCCATCTTTTATACTTTTTAAAATACTTTTACTATTTTTTAACTCATGCACCCTTTTTCCGCTTAAATTAAAAGAGGTCACTATTTTATCTAAAATTTTATAATACTCGGGCAGGTTAAAAGAATATGGGGAATTTAAAACCGTTTCGAACCACTCATAAAATAACCTGTATTATAACGGATAAAATAAGACCATGCATTTTTATTTAAAAAGGGTATTAAAACACAAGCTAAAATATCTAATTAAAAGGAACGTCCTTTCCACCTTTGTTCTTAGGAAGTATTACCAATTCTCTCCTTAATTTTTCCATTTTAGACCCCCATAAAAAGTTAAAACAAGCTTTATTAACTTTTTTTAAAATACGTTCTGTGGGTGGAAAAACCATACTTAAATACAATAAAATTGGTAAAACAATCATTTTTGTGATGAAAACTTTTCCCTCCATCGTTAACTTCCTAAGATTCCACATACATAACTTCTTGTTCACCTTCTCTGTCACCGCATCCCAGCTTTTGAGTCCATCGTTTGACTCACTGAAGGTGATTCCTAAAATCTGTACAGACTCGGAATCAGGAATAAGAACATCTGTTAAAACCATATCTCCGATATTTAAAACATTACTTTTATTAAAATTTATCTTAAAACTGGAAGAACAACAGAAATGCTCTACTCTTTTAGAAGCTTTTTGTAAGGACAGGGTGTCCCTACAAATTACTGCCACGTCATCCATATACCCCACTACTTTTGCCTCTCGTTTCCCCCCCCCCCCCCCCGCCTGGCAGGGGGACTCCTCGTATTTGTTTATCTTTTCTTATGGCACATAAAAGAGGCTCCAGCGCACAAATAAAAAGTAGTGGGTATAAGGGACACCCCTGCTTCACACCTGATTTTAAAAGGATGTCCTGAGTCTTAAAACCGTTAATTAAAATCTTACTTGTACAGTTATCATAAAAGGCTCTCAGAGATTGTAAAAAACCCTCCGGTATACCCATTCTCTTTAAGACCTGGAACAAATAAAAGTGTGAAACACGGTCAAAGGCTTTTTCAAAATCTAAGGATAAAATCGCTGCCTTCCCTTTTCTTTTTTTAATATTGTTCTTTTTAAAATCTTTTTATTGATTTTTTAACACAGAAAATGGGTTACAAACAAGGGATACAATACCCCAATGGGACAGTGCATAAAGTGAATACAATGTTAAAAAAAGGAGTCATACATGTATATGAATCAAACACAAAGAGCAATGCGAGTCACATCATAGGAGGTACACTACAAGAAGCATTAGATGTTAAAAATGAAACGAGTGGACCAATCCTGAAGTAGCGCTTAATTGGAGACTGAAATTTCAGACAGGCCCTGTGAGAAATGCAGCTCCCACAATGGAGGAGTACCGTGAGGTAACGTGCCCATATACAAAGGTGAATAATGTTTAATATGAAATCTGACTCATATTCAAATGGTGAGTATGTTCCCATAAAAAAACTTATTAACAAATAACGTCCAGAAAACAAGACAAGGGAAGGGGAGGGGGGGAGTGAGGAAGGTAAAGGAAAGAGAAGGGGTATATGGGGAAGGTTGTGTATAAGGTTTCCATCCTCCGGACCGATGATAGTAACATTGGATAGTTAAGATTCAAGTAGGGAATCGGAGGGTTACATGACCAGTGATAGTGCCAATTAGATGATAAGAATGTAAATTCCGTCTTTTGAAAAGGTAGTGTGTAAATTTAAACTTAAGTAAATTCAAACTTGAATAATCAGGGAGTCAGGGAGTCTAGATCTTTAAGCTGGTGAGGGGATATGAGATCCTTCCCAGCCTTCCATGGGAGCCAAATTTTTGTATATTTGTGATGTGAGCGGAGTTCCCAATGAGATAGTTCCTCCAGTCTTGCTATAGCTTCTACTTTCCCTCTCCATTGAGAGATTGTTGGAGGGACTATTGATTTCCAATTGGAGGCAATCAGAATCCTCGCTGCTGCCAACAAAATTCTCAAAAGAGATAATTTTGAGGCCGTAATAGTGTTGGGTAGTAAAGTCAACAAAGCTATTTCAGGAACGCAAGGAAGTATATCCTCTTTTAATTCAAGAATATCCCTCACCAGACCAAAAATCCTATCCCAAAAGGTTTTTATCTTGGGACACAGCCACCAGATATGTAGGAAAGAACCTTTTTCTGTGTGACATCTCCAACAGCTGTTTGGTGTGTCTCCATACATCTGGCTTAACCTTACTGGAGTTAAGTACCACCTTGTGAGAACTTTATATGCATTTTCTTTTACGACTACACATCTAGAGGTAAGTTTCGGGGCACTTAGAATGATCTGAGTTTCTCTTTCCGAGAACTTCTTATCTAAATCTCTCTCCCATTCCTTTAAAAAGTATAGGGAGGAAGGGGCTTCAAAAGACAGCAAATTTCCACTCACAATTGAGATGATCTTTGACGGATATTGAGTTTGAAAAACAAGTCTCTCAAACCAGTTAAGTGTTGAATTTGTTTGGATCTTTTTGAGAGTGGAACTGATGACAGACTTTAGACATGTATATTGCATCTGACTGAAATTTGTGAGTCCAAATTTACCACTTATGGAGGCGGTATCTAGAAAGGTACCTTCGTCATCCAGTAACTCCTGTATTGGTAAGGTAGAGTTTCGTACTTGGGAGGGTAAAATATTAAAACTATCAGAGTTGAGGCAAATACAGTCACTGATGTTTGTGAGTAACGATGGGTATGTCAAGCAAGTTCCTCTTATATCTGGATTGTTCCACAAAGACAATGTAACTGATGTCAATGGAACTCCTGTAATTAAAAGAGGAGGTTTCCCAGATTCTGATAATAACAGGGGTCTGATAGAACAGCCCACCAATTTTTCTTCCAAAGGGATCCACATTTTATGATCTGGTCTCCTTAACAAATCAATGATTCTGTTAAGATGAACGGCTCTGTGGTACCTTTTGATGGAGGGAAACCCAATACCACCTTTTATAAAAGGAAGGAGCAGAATCTTATTGGAAATTCTAGGTTTTATATTACCCCAGATATAAGAAGAACACATCTTCCTGAATGACTCAAAGAAACTGTTCGGTAATTTTACTGTTAGAACTTGCAGTAAGTAGGTAAACTTGGGGACTATTAGAGAGTTGAAGATGTTACGCCTACCTATCCAAGAGATGAAAGAGGGGGACCAAGAATTCAGTATTGCAAGTATGGATTTTAGTAGAGGGAGGAAATTAGCATCGTATAATTTATTTAAGTCTGGTGTTATATTTATTCCCAAAAATTTTATAAAGGTGTGCGTCCATTCAAATGGGGAGTTTTCTTTGAGTTTCTGAAGGAGTCTGGGAGGGAGAGTTAAATTCATAGCTTCTAAATTAGCCAAATTTATTTTAAAGTTTGAGATGAAGCCAAAGGTAGTGAAGGTCTTAATTATAGCAGGGAAAGCTTTTGTTGGATTGGAGATCATTAAGAGTAAGTCATCAGCATACGCCGCTTGTTTAATCTCCAATGTCCCACAAGTCAGGCCTTTTATTTTGTTAGATTGTCTAATGTGTTGTAAAAGAGGTTCAATCGTTAGAATAAAAAGTATCGGTGACAAGGGGCATCCTTGTCTAGTTCCATTATTTATTTGCACCGGTTGAGAGAGAATGTCATTGACTTTAATATTAGCGTTAGGAAATACATACATAGCGAAGATGGCATTTATAAAGGAGGTAGGGAAACCCAGCTTAGTCAAGGTACTTTTAATGAAGGACCAGGCCACTCTGTCAAATGCCTTCTCAGCATCCGTCCCCAATAACACAAAAGGAGACCCAGTCTTTTTTGCATTGGCAATTGCATTTATGACTTTATATGTATTGTCTTTACCTTCACGTCCAGGAATGAATCCTGTCTGGTCAGGATGAATAAGATCATTTAGTAGAGGTTTTATTCTGTTAGCTAATATTTTAGCATATATCTTGATATCTAAGTTCAACAAAGATATAGGTCTATAGATGGAGCATAAGGAAGGGTCCTTTTGTGCTTTGGGGATCAGAGTGATGTGGGCACCGACAGTTTGTGACGGGAAGGCTTTACCTGCGAGTGCTTCATTAAAGGAGTTAAGTAAGTGGGGCAGTAGCGTTTCTTTGAAAGATAAGTAGTACAACATAGGTAGGCCATCGGGTCCAGGGGACTTCCCTTTCGCCATCTTTTTCAATGTATCTGATAGTTCTGAAGGCCTAATTGGAGTACATAGATTAATGGCTTGTTCAGAGGATAACTTTGGAAGATGAATATTACTAAGGAACTCTTTCATTGTGGCTGCTTTATCCTCCTTAAGGACTTCAGTATCAGATTTTTCTATGTTGTACAACTCTGAATAGAACTTGTGGAAGGCCTTTGCTATTTCTAAGTCACTTTTGACTAATGTTTTGTCATCCGTACGAATAGCTGAAATCCTGGATTTCCTTTTACGTTGTTTTAATAACGGCAGCATAAACTTAGTGGGTTTATTTCCGTGTGCATAAAATTTATGATTGGTGGCTAGGTATAATTTGGCTGATTGTTTGTTTAGAAGTTCTTTAAGCTCCTCTCTAGCTGAGGAAAGCTCCAGTAGTTGCTGCTTGTTGTGAGATCTTTTATGTGATGATTCCAGAGTGGAGTTTTTTTTTGTATAAATCAGCCACTTTGGCTCGTCTTTGTTTGTTCACATGGGATGCAATTGAGATCAATTCACCTCTGATAACTGATTTATGCGCTTCCCATAGTATATGCGGGGACACTGTACCTGAGTTATTTAGTACGAAAAATTCTCTGAGTTTATCTTCAACTTTGTCTTTAATCTGTGGATTATCTAGCAACGTTTCGTTAAGTCTCCAGATGTATGTTTTGGGAAGCGTATCAGGCATTTTAAAAGTGAGAAATACAGGGGCATGATCAGAATGTAATATATTCCCAATATGAGTCTCTAAACAGCAATGGATCTGGGTTGTAGGGATTAAAATATAGTCTATTCTATGGTACGTATCATGCGAATGAGAGTAAAAGGAGAAATCTCTTCCACCTGGGTTATTCGCTCTCCAAGCATCTATAAGGCTGCTATTGTGTATTCATTTTTAATTGCACTAAGCGTTTTTAAAGGGACTGAAGACTTACCCGATGAAGTGTCCAGGCTAGGGTTAAGTGCTACATTGAAGTCTCCCGCTACGACAACAATTCCCTCTCTGAACTCCTCAAAAATCTGCCAAATATTTTTAAACCAGATTTTTTGTCCTACATTAGGTGCATAAAAGTTAGCAAAAGTATATGTTTGGGCGTTTATGGTCCCTTTTACTAACAAATATCTACCCTTAGGGTCGGATTTTACTCCAAACATACTAAAGTCTGTTTGTTTGTGGAAGCCAATACTCACGCCGAGTTTGTTAGAGTGCTCTGAGGAACTGTGATACCAGAGATTATAATAAGATCTCGTCATATTAGGGATCTTGTTGTTTTTAAAATGAGTTTCCTGTAGAAAGATTACATTAGATTTCTCTTTGTGCAGGAAATGAAGGATCTGGCTCCTTTTTGCAGGGATTTTAAAGCCTCTGACATTATATGTGGTAATATGTATATCTGTCATGGTGTAACATGATGGTGTACAGCACTGTACTTACATAACCCTGGGGCCAAGAGTAAGCTATAGAGACTACTTGACACAGAACAAGTCGGTGGAATCACTGGTACGTAGAGTTTTCGGGTTAGGAGGGGTGGGGTAGGACTAAAAGGTAAGAAAAATAACATTAACATCAAAAAAGGAACAAACAAAAACATTCCTCTGAGGATATTAAAGACCAGGGATACATTCATCCCTACAAGGGACCTCATTCGGTCAGAACCTCTATCTGAGGTTAGAGGATGCAGAGGTGTCAAGCCTTGGAACCATTTTCAAGGCTGACATATGTATAGAATATCGTGGATCTTAACTAAAAGATCAAGGACTACAGAAGTGAGTGATACTCGTAGCGGACAAATATCATAGACCAGTCTCACCTACTACATATTAATTTGAAATTGATTAAGACTAACACATAAATCCATTTGGGCGTAGGCTGTCAGTCACACGGTCCCTCCGACCTAATCTGATAGAACTGAGAATAACTCAATGGAGTTGACAAACAGCTTTAGAGGTAACTAGAGGGGCCATACAACCGACAGCCACACCCTTACCTCCAGTTAACTGACATGTTGACAAGAAATATAAACAATTCAGGAGATTATAGATGTGGTCAGTCCTCTTCTGTAATAATGCGTCTGGGGGTGAGTTTACCCTGTTTTTTCTTAGATTTTTGCGACCTGCCACCTCCAGCGATCTCCCAAGAGGTAGGAGGTGTGATGTCATGTGGGATCAGAATATCATTGGTGGCTGACCAATCTGGAATGTTCACATCTTGTATATCCGGGAGGTCCCTGGAAGATCTCAAGACGTATTTCTTCTCCTTACATGTGATCGACATTCCAAATGGAAATAGCCACCTGAAAGCAATGTGTTTTTGTCTAAGGTGGTCTGTGAGAGGTTTTAGGGCACGTCTCTTATTGAGGGTGGCAGGGGCCAGATCTTGAAACAAGAGGATTTGAGATCCTTCGTATTCAATGCTCCCACTTTCTCTAGCTCTCTTCATCACCAGGTCTTTTTGAGCAAAATTTAGGAGCTTGCATATAATGTCCCTTGGAGGGTCACCTGGTTTAGGTTTCGGACGTAGGGCACGGTGAGCTCTTTCTATTATGATAGGATCAGAGTAGTCTTCTCCCAGCAGGGATAAACATATTTCTTTTGTTGCGGAGGGAACAGCTTCTAAAGCGACAGTCTCCGGGACGCCTCTGATGCGGATATTTTTCCTCCTTCCTCTATTGTCCTGATCTTCCATGTAGTCGTACAAATAGTTGATGTGCTGTTGGTAGACGGAAAGAGCCGTGGAGTTCTTGCTTGTATATTCGGCTATAGCAGACTGATTGGACTCTAAAGCTTCAACCCTTTGGCCTATATGTTTCACTTCTCTTTTTATTTCAGAGAGTTCTTCTAATACAGGATTTAAAGCCTTAGATAAAGCTAGGGAGATGAAAGATCTAGATATATTGGGAGATCTGAAGCCACATCCATTTGGTCCTCATCATCACTTTCTCTATCTTGATGTGAAGTAGTTTGTCTTTGAGAGCCGCTTTTAGGGGTGTTCTGAGTAGCCCCTTGGTTGTCCAAGTTTTTCTTCATCATGAACCTATCTAGGTCAGATTGTGCAAGAGAAGGTGCTTTAGGCTGTTTGTGAGAGTCCTGGTCAGCCCCCTTATATCTTCCGACCTTCCCCATAGATGCGTGTGTTCTGGCCCCTGTAGCTAATTACTCACTTCTTCATCCAACAAATAAGTGGATTATCACTTCATTTATATATGTAGCTGTAGTTTATTCCATCTCTGCAACCTCTTATGAATAAGGTTAGACATATTCTGCCATTTTGCACTGACCGCCTAAATAGGGTACTGTCTCTTTAAATGTGCATATTCAGTGAAGGCAATCTTTAAACAGCAGATATTCATCCAGTTTTGGCAACAATCTGCTGGAGGATCTGTTGAGCTGTACGATCACTCAGGCCCAACACTTAACAAAGATCTGTGGGCTTTGGGAAGCTGCTATATGCAGGATAAGACCGCAGCTGCCTGCGATCAAACAGCTATTTGACCAGCAGCTCTTATGACAGTCGGGCTCCTTCAATAGGGGTCTCACACTGGCTGACAGGTACGTTATTTATGCTATACTGAGGAATATAGCTATCGCTTGCGACAGTTCATACAATCGCTATGGCCGGGTATCAAAGATGGCGCCCGCTCAGTGAGACAGCCTTCAGTGTGGTGATTATAATCTTTATGATGCCGGGCTTAGGTAGGCACAATATGACTGTATGTTTACCTTGCACCAGGCGTGCGGTGTTGATTCTTCTCGCCGGCTGGCGCCGCCGAGGCGCTCTGTAGGAGACCCCACTCCACTACAAATCCAGGCCGAGGATTTCTACTCCGCTAGGCCTCACTCCCTCTGGGCCGATGCGGTCTTTAGATCCCAGGAAGATCTCAATAAGGGGCAGATGTTATTCGGCATCCCTTGTGAACATGCACCAGGCTTGCGGCAGAGTTATTCTTGCCAGCTGGAGTGGAGGGGAAGCTCTATGGACGGCCTCACTCTGCTTCAAATCTAGGCCGGGGATTCCTTTTCCGCTAGGCCTCTCTCAAAGCTTCGGATCGGAGCGGTCTTTTGGCCCCAGAAAGGTCTTAAAATGGGGTAGATGTTAAACCACGTCTCCTGAGAACCAAAATGAGGTTCATAAACCTTATATAAATGACGGATGGGGTTAGATTAGTTCTACTCTGACAGAGCTGATGAGATGGACGTCTTTCCCGGTCAGCAGCTAGCCACGCCCCCCTTTTTTTTTTATATTGTTAATGGCATCTTTTAAAAGGTTTAAGTTATCCCATATACTCCTCCCAGGCACCCCACATACCTGGTTATGGTGTATTATTTTTTAAATAATTTTTTTCATACGATTTGCACATAGTTTTGTAATCACAGTTTAGCAGGGTGATTGGGCTCCTTTTTTCCAGGAGCCCGGGAGACATTTTGTATTAAAAACTTCTTTAAAAAGATTAAATAAATCTTCTTTTTCTTAAAATATGAGATAAAACTCAATGGGTATACCGTCGGGTCCGGGGAATTTCTCCTTTTTAAAACTTTTCACCGTTTCTAAAACCTCTTTCTCTGAGATGTCCTGTAATAAAAATTCTTGAGAATCTTTATCTAAAATATTTTCAATCACCTTCAGTGAGTCATCCATAAAATACTTGTCAATTTTTTTTCCATCAAATATTTCTGTATAAAATCCATGAGCTTTATTTAAAATACCGGTTATATTTCTTTCACCGTGTAACTCCTCGATCTGGGTGCGTTTGTATTGTATTTTTTTAAAGAAATACCTGGAGCAGGTCTCGTTCTCCTCAAGATGCTGCATTTTGGAGTGAAATATGATTTCTTTCCTTTTCTGCTCCAGGCATTGTGTTATTTCTTTTTTAATTTCAATAATGTCTTCTCCAACATCAACACCCAGATCTCAGAGTTTATATTGCGTCTGCAGACGGGTATTTAATCTTTCATAGAAGTCTCTTTTTTCTTGGGCTTTACGCTTCCCCACATTTATAAAAAAGGTTTTTATTTTCATTTTTTCCCACCATACTACTATAGATTCATGGGGGTTTTTTACCCACCTGCAGCTCTTGTAAAAAGAAACAAAATCAGATAAAATTTTAGGATCATTTAGTAGGGAGACATTCAATTTCCAGCTCTTTTTCTTTTTACCTTTACCATCGTACTGTACCTTAAATTTCATAAGATGACCAAGTTTATGACAAGCATGGCATCTCTTTCAAGCAGTACATTCGCTAAAAACATGATTTGGACTTCCACAATTTTTGCATATGCTCTACAATTTTCTATTTCATGGCCGTATCTCTTACAATTCCTACAGTACGATGGCATGCCGGAAAAAAACATATCTCCTAATTTAAAACTGGCTGGGGGAAGTATAAATCCCCCTTCAACTTCTGTGACAGGTGACTTTGTACAGCCACTTTGAGGTCCAAATCCCAGCACTATTTAAAAACTTAAAATATTGGCTTAAAAACGCATTAATAACACGCTCCTCAGCAAAAGGACAGTACATTTTGATTATTACATTTTTGGACTCGTCTATCTTGTGCTCGTAAATTTTTAAACCCTCTAATCTTTTGTCTTTTAGTCTCAGATGTATTTTTGCAACAAAATCTTTAAAAACCACATTTGCGATAAAAGTAAAGTCATACACTCTGCGCCTTGGGTAGTCCTGTATAGCTAAAATCTTGTGTTTTTTGCACCCCAAGGACTCCCATTAAAACCATTTTCACCAAATAATCAAGATTATACTTGTCTTTTTTCTCTTGGGTCACAAAAAGGTGCACTGTATCCTTGATACGAGCGTATGCTGGGATTTGGCCTTCCTCCTCTTGTCTCGGTATGTTTTCTTTTAGTTCCTCCTCTTCGCCTCTGGACTTTCCTCTACTGGTTCCTTCTCCTCCTCTGGCTCCTCCTTCTCCTTTTAGCTCCTTTATCGTTAGACTTCCTCCTTCTGGATTCTTCCTTCTTTTGCGCTTTTTCTTTTCCTCCAACCACGGTATATTCTCCTCCTCCTGGGTCATCTGCCATGATGATGTTTGGCATTTGTTTCTCTCTAAAAAGTTAAGAAACAATGTACTCCCCTAGCTGTCCTGGGACCTCTAGGGGTAACGGGGATCGCAACCCGTTGTCTGCGGACTAAGTCGGCTACCCTATAGCAGCAGAGCTTCCAGTGAAGGCTATAAACCTACACCTTCCACTAAGGCCGAGCGCCGGGTACCCCAGACACCTCTCAGCTAAGATCTCCTGTACAAGTACACTTGATCTTAGCCAAAAGGCCGAGAAGCGATACCCGGTTGGCCTCGACAACGGGGCCGCTTCTCGCCAATGCAGAGCACTTCTCAATGCAACAGCCTACAGGCCCCAGCCACAGTCCGGGAGGCTTCTTGCTCTGTCACAAACCAGGAAAAAACGTGAGTCCTCCGCTCAGCAATCACCAGCATGCTCCTCTTCGTGTTCGCCATCTGCATAGCTCTGCCCACTTTTGGCCACGCCTTTACTTCGCACGCAAGTCCTGGTGCCAAAGCACGCCAAGCAGAAAAACTGATAGGAGGAGTAGTGAAGGAAAAAAACATAACAAAAAAAAACTGTATGCTTTGTTGATTGTGATGTCAGGGCCCAATTGTTGAGTGTTCCGTCAGGGCCCTTGTGATGTCATCCACTGACCTGACCTTACTTGACCTCTGACCTGACAAGCCTCCTGTGACACGTGCAGTGTTCCGTCCATTGTCCAGACAAGGTAGGTCCAGCTGCTGCTGCTGCAGATACATAGGAAGAAGTGCTGGTCTACTTTTTAGCCTCCAAGTAATCCAGTTCAAAAGGGAGACACATGCAAACTTTACTCATTTAATAAGGCACTGGAAAAGGAAAATGGTTACCTCCAGCCAACTTGCTTCAAAAGGGTAAATTTCCAGGGACAACAGGTCCAAATCAAACCCAAGGTAAGGTGCGTGGAGGTCCAAACACTTCATTCAGGTGATAAGCCAATTAACCCATCAGTCTAATTGGATTTGGGGTGTGAGGAGACTGGCTGGCTGGGTTGCTTGGTGCTGAAACTAACCAACAGCTGATGCAATTAGCAGATTGACGGACTAGATGCAGGTACGCAGAAAGCAGCACAGCACTGACTGGGCAGAGAGAGGAAGAGAAGCTGAAGTGCAGACTCCTGAGGCAGGACACACACAACTTTCCACTTGCTTGCAATCAATCTATTTCATTCTGTTTTTTCATACTGGATTAGAAGGGGTGCACCGGTCCTGGAGGTACTGCAATACCAGGTCAATGCGTGGAGTGGACAGAGCAAGCTCTTTTTCCATCTCCCTTTTTGAAAAATCCATTTAATATATGGTCCCCAGATAGGGGACGTATCAGATATTAAACTGATAAGAACATATTTTCTTTTTTTTTTTTTAAACCATCAGGTTTGGTTAACTATTGCAAAGTAACTCGCTTATAACCAACTCATCGCTTGGTTCCTTTATTTCCTGACAAATTATGACATATTTACAACTACACCAATTTTTTAAAAAAATTTTAATTTCCAGATTCCCTCAGCATCATACTTTGATCCTTTCCTCACATCCCATAAATAACAAATATACAACTGGCTCAAGAATAATTTGACACAATCATTAACCTCCCACTCCTCCCTTTTGTACACATACATATTCCTAGCATCCCACAAAACCTCTTTCAAACAAGTCATTATCAGTCATAAAACTCTACTCTCATTCTTACTAATTACCCCAATTCCAAACAAAACAAACATAGAAACATAGAAACATAGAATGTGTCGGCAGATAAGAACCATTTGGCCCATCTAGTCTGCCCAATATACTGAATACTATGGATAGCCCCCGGCCCTATCTTATATGAAGGATGGCCTTATGCCTATCCCATGCATGCTTAAACCCCTTCACTGTATTTGCAGCTACCACTTCTGCAGGAAGGCTATTCCATGCATCCACTACTCTCTCAGTAAAGTAATACTTCCTTATATTACTTTTAAACCTTTGCCCCTCTAATTTAAAACTGTGTCCTCTTGTGGTAGTTTTTCTTCTTTTAAATATGCTCTCTTCCTTTACCGAGTTGATTCCCTTTATGTATTTAAAAGTTTCTATCATATCCCCTCTGTCTCTTCTTTCTTCCAAGCTATACATATTAAGGTCCTTTAACCTTTCCTGGTAAGTTTTATCCTGCAATCCATGTACTAGTTTAGTAGCTCTTCTCTGAACTACTAAAAACTTACACCTGTCAATTCCTTCACTAATCCCCCCACCTTTCTAATTACCTTTTGAGCAAACTCACAATTCCAAAATATATGCAACACACTTTCGCTTCCCCCACATCTCTGTCTGGGAACACATCACTCCTCACTAAGTCTTGCTTATTTTGAACTTCTCTTACTGGCAAAGCCCCATGCATACTTAGCCATATCATATCTTTTTGTTTATTTGTCATCCCATCCATATCCATATTCTTCCACACTTTAGTTGTCTCTGATGCCTTTAATAAATTAATCTCTGACACTAATTCTCCTTTTCTACATTCCTTTAAGACTCTCTTTTTATTCATTCGATCATTTATACTCCAATCAATCAAACCATTCTTCTTCACAAACCTCTCCATTCCCACATACCAATAAGGACAAACAAAAGCCACAGGTTGTCTCACTCCTCTCACTCCATCCCAATCGACACAACAACCAACCCCCCACATATCTCACCATACATGCTACCTTAATACCCCCTCTCAACAATCTCAACACATTCACTATAAAATTAATACTCAAATATAATTCCACATCAGGGAAATTGAACCCACCATTTTCTCTAAACTTCATAACTGTCGTACGCTTCACCCTCTCCATTTTTACTCCCCACAAAAACAAAAACAACACTCTATTGATCTTTCTCAGCTCCACATATGTTGGAGGGAACACATTCCCTATATACAAAAAGATGGGTAAAACCACACTTTTAATAATTACAATTTTCCCTATAAAAGACAATTCACGCAACTTGCAAAAATCCAACTTTCTTATTACTTTCCCTCTCGCTTCCTCCCAATTCTCATGACCACTCATTCGTTCATCAAACTTAATTCCCAACACTTTTATACTATCAACTACTCTAACCCCCAAATCTGATACATCACACCCTCCTCTGAAGCACTTCACCTCACACTTATCCCAATTCACTCTAAACGCTGATGCACCACAAAAAATGTCAGTGAGTAATTTGGCCCTATGCAACTCTGATTTATTCTCACTAATCACACATACATCATCCATGTATCCAAATACTTTCACACTCTTCCCACCACTCCCAGGAATACTCACTCCTCTCATAACCTTATCATTCCTAAACATACATAATAGTGGCTCAATTGCACAAAATAAAAACTGCTGGTGACAACGGGCATCCCTGTCTTACTCCTGAACTAACTCTAACCCTATTACTTTCATACCCATTCACCAACAAACGACTCCCTATCCCATCATACAAACTTCTCACAGCTCTAACCTACACATACGGGAAACCCATTCTTTCTAACACTCCAAACAAGAAACTATGGGAAAGTCTATCAAATGCCTTCTCAAAATCTAATGAAAACACATTCACACTCCTATTTCTCTGTAACCCATCCCAAATAACATCCCTCAGCAAACTCAGATTCTCTGCTATACATCTCCCATGCACTCCACACACTTGCTCCTCTTGCACTACTTGATCAATCACTCTGCCCATTCTTTTCGCTAAACACCTTGCATAACCCTTATAATCCGCATTATAACGTTATTGGCCTCCAATTACCCAAATCACACTTCTCCCTTTTTTTTTTAAATTAACACGACAACCCCTTCCTTTATTGATTCACTAATTCTCCCATTTTTCCACATATACTTATACACCTCCAATAGATCTTTACCCAATATATCCCAGTATTTAATATAGAATTCTATTGGAATCCCATCTCTCCCTGGGGTTTTGTTCCTCGCAATATTTTCTATTACCCCCTTTACTTCCTCCTTTGAAATGTCACTCACTAACCACTCCAAATCCTCTACCCCTACCCTGTCATTCACAGCCCTTAACACATCCTCCTCCATATAATCATCCCTCCTCTTTTCCCTATACAGCGCTCCATAAAAATCTTCCACAACCCTTTTCACTCCTTCTCCACAAACTTCAACCCCATTCCTATCTTTCACCTTCTCCAGATCCATCTTTACATTCACTACTTTTTTTTTAAAAAGAACCTAGAACAGCATTCATCCTTCTCCAAAACCTCTATCTTGGCTTGGTAAATTATTTGCTTACCTCTCTCGTACAATAACTCACTCAATACCTTCCTTTCAGCACACAATTCCTCATCCACATCATACCCTAATTCCCTTAATTTTTACAAAAATTCTAACCTCATATTCACATTATCATATCTTTTCCTCTTTCTTGCCGCCCATCTATAGCCCATCCTTTTAAAGAACACACTCACCTTTTCCTTCATCATATCCCACTAATCCAAAACACACCTATACTCTTTCTTCTTCTGCCGCCCTTCATCACACACTTTTTTAAATTCCTCTTTCACATTCTCATCATCTAGCATACTTACATTCATTTTCCACAATTCTTTCCCAAATTTCCTCACTCCCTCTACCTCTAATACACATTTCAAACACTCATGGTCTGAAAACCCGACCCACTCCTGAGAATAACTTTTAACAACAAAATCCCGTGAAATGAAACAAAAATCTAGTCTAGAGTGAATACCCCCTCTGTCAGCGTGATATATTGCTGGAACTGCATTGATTTTACATATTTTGACCACATCACTAAAGTTGTTATCCTTCATACTTTGTAAGAACATTTTACTAGTGATGTCCATCTTGTCACCTTCAAGGTGGCAATTAATGTGACCAACAATTATACTGGGCCCTCTACCCGGCAAGTAAAATTGGACTTTATCAAATAGATCCTTCCTTTGATTTTTGTCAGCATGCGCATAGATATTTATAATTCTAAGCTTAACACTTCTAAACTTAATGAAAGCAATAATGCACTGTCAGGGCTCAAAAAACAACATAATGATAAATTTTTAACTAATATCCCCACTCAATTTTTATTACACGATGAGGTGGACCAAATAGAATCTCCATACGACCATTCCGAATTTTTCGGGAACCTCCTTGAGACCACATTCCTGTAGGCAAAACAGGTCACCTGATTGATTTGCGAGATCTTCCAAAATAGCCGTTCTTCTTGCTCTTTCCCTGAAAACCCTCACATTGAGGGAAACCACTGAAAAAATAATTGTAGTTAAGCATTAAAGAGAAACCACTATGAATTTGGGGGAATCTGCATGGCTTCCGTGAAGTTCTCTACCACTTCAGGGTCCAGGTAGGGAGAAGAGCCTGCAGGAGACAGCCTTACCCAGAATCGATGTTTCCCAGTCGCTAATCCCCACCGATCAAAGAGCTTCTGCGGACCTCTAACGGAGGTTGAAAATTGTAACAAGAATGCCCGTACTAACTCCTATGGTGTAAAGGGATTAAACAGATGAACAGTTACGGATCTTTCTTCCATCAAATATGCAGGAAAAACAACAAACTTATTCAATATCGAAGCAGAATCTTGCACTTTTAAAGTCTTTACTTTCTCAAACAAGTCATAGCAAATCCCTTCTTCGATGAGTGTTAAATCAAACCGACCCACCTTAGGGAAATCCTGTAGACACAGTATATATCCAAAATCCAGCTCCAAGGACTTTACAATGACATCTTCCACCATTGTCTGTCTTCCAATTGAATTCACAAAGGCTGGCTTAACCAGAAAGCATAGGGTATTCCTCACACCTTGTCGCTCCAGGTTGACCACCTAGGCAGTAATCGATCCCTCCTCGTTGTGCTGGGACTAAGTCGCTCCCCTATAGCAGCAGGGAGAGGAGGAGACGGGTACCCAGCACACCCTCCAGCCAAGATCCTATGTGTCCCCACACCGGATCTTAGCCAAAAGGCCGAGAAGCGATACCCGGTCGGCCTCGACAACGGGGCCGCTTCTCGCCAATGCAGAGCACTTCTCAAGGCAACAGCCTACAGGCCCCAGCCCCAACCACAGTCCGGGAGGCTTCTTGCTCTCTCACAAACCAGGGAAAAAACATGCGTCCTCCGCTCAGCAATCACCAGCATGCTGCTCTTCGTGTTCGCCATCTGCATAGCTCTGCCCACTTTTGGCCAGGCCTTTACTTAGCATGCAAGTCCTGGTGCCAAAGCACGCCAAGCAGAAAAAGGAGTGCTTTGGCACCAGGAGGAGTAGTGAAAAAAAAAAAAAAGGGTATGCTTTGTTGATTGTGATGTCACAGTCCCATTGTTGAGTGTTCCGTCAGGGCCCTTGTGATGTCATCCAGTACCTAACCTTACTTGACCTCTGACCTGACAAGCCTCTTGTGACACCTACAGTGTTCCGTCCATTGTCCAGACAAGGTAGGTCCAGCTGCTGCTGCTGCAGATACATAGGAAGAAGTGCTGGACTACTTTTTAGCCTCCAAGTAATCCAGTTCAAAAGATAGATCCACAAGAGGGAGACACAGGCAAACTTTACTTATTTAATAAGGCACTGGAAAAGGAAAATGGTTACATCCAGCCAACTTGCTACAAAAGGGTCAATTCCCAGGGACAACTCAGCATCCCAGGTGTGCACAACAGGCCCAAATCAAACCCAAGGTAAGGTGCGTGGAGGTTCAAACACTTGATTCAGGTGATAAGTCAATTAACCCATCAGTCTAATTGGATTTGGGGTGTGAGGAGACTGGCTGGCTGGGTTGCTTGGTGCTGGAACTAACCAACAGCTGATGCAATTAGGAGATTGACAGACTAGATGCAGGTATATGCAGAAAGCAGCATAGCACTGACTGGGCAGAGAGAGGAGGAGAAGCTTTAGTGCAGACTCCTGAGGAAGGACACACGCAACTTTCCACTTGCTTGCTGGAAGGATGATGCTTGCAATCAATCTATTTCATTCAGTTTTTTCATACTGGATTAGAAGGGGTGCACCGGTCCTGGAGGTACTGCAATACCAGGTCAATGCGTGGAGTGGACAGAGCAAGCTTTTTTTCCATCTCCCTGTTCGAAAAATCCATTTAATATATGGTCCCCAGATAGGGGACGTATCAGATATTAAAATGATAAGAACAGATTTTTTTTTTAAGTTGACTACCCCAAAGAGGTATATTTTATTAAAAAATCAACGTTTACATAAAATAAGCTTGTAATACACATAAAATCAATTTACAATACACATATAAAATAGATTTTAATAATATTAAATAACTGATCCCCATTCTCTTAAAAACCATCTATGGCACATAAAAGGAGTACGTTTTTTGTCAATTAAATAATATTTCTACATCTCATCTAAAATGATCTTTAAAACATTTTCTTCAGAAATAAGATCGCGTTTAAAACATAACATTTTTCTGGCTGACCATAGAGCTGCTTTTACACAGTTGGTGATCTTCCATGCCATTGTCTTTTTAATCCTGGATAGGCATTCCAAACCTCCATAAAACACACCGTCTATTGTTAAAACCGATAGTCCAGATATCTTTTTGATTAGTGGGAGCATTTTAGTCCATATCCTGTGAGCGAAAAAACAGTACCAAAACAGGTGGGCGACATCCTCCTCCTCCCTACAACCTCCTCTAAGACATTCGGCGGTGCCAATCAGTCCTCTTCAGTGCTGGAATGCCCGACATGGAAGACACTCGTGTACGCAGCTCCAGGCCAGATCCTTCTGTGGGTTAAAAAGATAATTCATATTCACCTCCTTCCAAATTTGCTTACATTTAGTTTCATTAAAATTCTTTAAAGGGGCAGTCATTTTTCCATCTTTTATTCCTTTTAAAATTACTTTACTATTTTTCAACTCTTCTACCCTTTTCCCATTTAGATTAAAAAGAGTCACTATTTTTTCTAAAATCTTATAATAATCAGGCAGGTTAAAAGAATATGGGGAGTTTAAAACAGTTTCGAACCAATGGTTTTTCCTCATAAAATAACCTGTGTTGTATCTAATAAAATAAGACCAGGAACTCTCTTTAAAAAGGGCATTAAAACATAAGCTAAAATATTTAATTAAAAAGAACGCTTTTATGTCGGAAAATCCTTACCACCTTTATGCTTGGGCAAAATTACCAGATCTCTTCTCAGCTTATCCATCTTGGATCCGCATAAAAAATTAAAACAAACTTTGTTAATTTTCTTTAAAATACGTTCAGAGGGGGGAAAAAAACAGACTTAAATAGAGTAAAATCTGTAAAATAATCATTTTGGTAACTAAAACTTTCCCTTCCATTGTCAATTTTCTAAAGTTCCACATAAATATTTTTTTATTGACCTTCTCTGCCACCGTGTCCCAACTCTTAAGACCATCATTAGACTCACTGAAGGTAACTCCTAAAATCTGCTCAGACTCAGGAAAAAAAATGTCTCTTAAAACCATGCCTCCAATGTTTAAAAGACTACTCTTATTAAAATTAACCTTAAAACCATAGGAGCAGCAAAAATATTATACAGGGAGTGCAGAATTATTAGGCAAGTTGTATTTTTGAGGATTAATTTTATTATTGAACAACAACCATGTTCTCAATGAACCCAAAAAACTCATTAATATCAAAGCTGAATATTTTTGGAAGTAGTTTTTAGTTTGTTTTTAGTTTTAGCTATTTTAGGGGGATATCTGTGTGTGCAGGTGACTATTACTGTGAATAATTATTAGGCAACTTAACAAAAAACAAATATATACCCATTTCAATTATTTATTTTTACCAGTGAAACCAATATAACATCTCAACATTCACAAATATACATTTCTGACATTCAAAACAAAACAAAAACAAATCAGTGACCAATATAGCCACCTTTCTTTGCAAGGACACTCAAAAGCCTGCCATCCATGGATTCTGTCAGTGTTTTGATCTGTTCACCATCAACATTGCGTGCAGCAGCAACCACAGCCTCCCAGACACTGTTCAGAGAGGTGTACTGTTTTCCCTCCTTGTAAATCTCACATTTGATGATGGACCACAGGTTCTCAATGGGGTTCAGATCAGGTGAACAAGGAGGCCATGTCATTAGATTTTCTTCTTTTATACCCTTTCTTGCCAGCCACGCTGTGGAGTACTTGGACGCGTGTGATGGAGCATTGTCCTGCTTGAAGAAGGTGTCTTCCAGAAACTGGCAGTAGGACTGGGAGTTGAGCTTGACTCCATCCTCAACCCGAAAAGGCCCCACAAGCTCATCTTTGATGATACCAGCCCAAACCAGTACTCCACCTCCACCTTGCTGGCGTCTGAGTCGGACTGGAGCTCTCTGCCCTTTACCAATCCAGCCAGGGGCCCATCCATCTGGCCCATCAAGACTCACTCTCATTTCATCAGTCCATAAAACCTTAGAAAAATCAGTCTTGAGATATTTCTTGGCCCAGTCTTGATGTTTCAGCTTGTGTGTCTTGTTCAGTGGTGGTCGTCTTTCAGCCTTTCTTACCTTGGCCATGTCTCTGAGTATTGCACACCTTGTGCTTTTGGGCACTCCAGTGATGTTGCAGCTCTGAAATATGGCCAAACTGGTGGCAAGTGGCATCTTGGCAGCTGCACGCTTGACTTTTCTCAGTTCATGGGCAGTTATTTTGCGCCTTGGTTTTTCCACACGCTTCTTGCGACCCTGTTGGCTATTTTGAATAAAACGCTTGATTGTTCGATGATCACGCTTCAGAAGCTTTGCAATTTTAAGAGTGCTGCATCCCTCTGCAAGATATCTCACTATTTTTGACTTTTCTGAGCCTGTCAAGTCCTTCTTTTGGCCCATTTTGCCAAAGGAAAGGAAGTTGCCTAATAATTATGCACACCTAATATAGGGTGTTGATGTCTAGTGTTGATCACGAATATTCGAATTGCGAATTTTAATCGCGAATATCGGCACTTCGAGAATTCGCGAATATTTAGAATATCGCTAAATATATTCGTAATCGCGAATATTCGATTTTTAAAAAAATACCAGTTCATGCGAATTTTTATGCGAAAATTTGATGCGAATTTTATGCGAATTTTCGCAATCAAGAAAATAATGCCTGGAGATCATGAATTCGCGAATTTTCGAATATATGGCGAATATTCGCCCAAATATTCGCGAAATATCGCGAATTCGAATATTGCCCCTGCCGCTCATCACTATTGATGTCATTAGACCACACCCCTTCTCATTACAGAGATGCAAATCACCTAATATGCTTAATTGATAGTAGGCTTTCGAGCCTATACAGCTTGGAGTAAGACAACATGCATAAAGAGGATGATGTGGTCAAAATACTCATTTGCCTAATAATTCTGCACGCAGTGTACTTGTTTAGAGGTTTTCGACGGTGTGTCCCTACAAATCACAGCAACGTCGTCCATGTACCCCACTACTTTAGCCTCTAGTCCCCCCCCACCTGGCAGGGCGACTCCACGTATCTGCTTATCTTGTCTTAGTGCGCATAAAAGAGGCTCAAGGGCGCAAATAAAAAATAGTGGGGACAAGGGACACCCCTGCTTCACTCCTGATTTTAAAAAGACATCCTGAGTCTTAAAACCATTAATTCAAATCTTACTTGTGCAGTGATCATAAAATGCTCTCAAAGTTTGTAAAAAACCTTCTGGTATGCCCATTTTCTTTAAAACTTGAAAAAGATGAAAATGTGACACGCGATCGAAAGCTTTTTCAAAATCTAAAGATAAAATAACTGCACTCCCTTTTCTGTCTTTAACATTATTGATGGTGTCTTTTAAAAGGTTTAAATTTTCCCATATACTTCTCCCGGGCACCCCACAGACCTGGTTATGATATATTATTTTATGTATTATTTTTTTCATCCTATTTGCACAGATTTTCGCCATTATCTTATAGTCGCAGTTTAAAAAAGTAATGGGCCTCCAATTTCTTATATCTGCTTTATCTCCTTTTTTTTTTGTAAAGTTGGGATACTGCTCCTTTTTTCCAGGAGCCCGGGAGAGTTTTTGAACTAAAAACCTCTTTAAAAAGATTAAATAAGTCATCTTTTAAAACACCATAAAATGTAACATAAAACTCGATGGGCATACCGTCAGGGCCAGGGACTTTTTCTTTTTTTAAACTTTTAACTGTCTCTAAAATTTCTTGCTCCGCAATATCCTGCAATAAAAACCTTTAAGAGTCATGATCTAAAAAATTCTCTATTACCTTCAGCGAGTCTTTCATAAAATGCTTATCAACCTTCTTTTCATTAAACAGTTCAGAATAAAAATCATATGCTTTCTTTAAAATCCCATCAATATTCTTCTCTCCATCCAGCTCCTCGATCTGGGTACGTTTGTCTTGGATTTTTTTTAAAAAGTACCTGGAGCAGGTCTCGTTTTCTTCAAGGTGCTTTATCTTTGAACGGAACATTATCTCTTTGCCTCTCTGCCCCAGGCACTGTGCTATTTCTTTTTTACTTTCAGCAATTTCCTTATTCATTTCTATACCCAGATCTCGGAGCCTGTATTGCGTCTGCAGCCGGGTATTTAGTTTTTCAAAAAATTCTCTTTTTTCTTGGGCTTTACTTCTACCCACTCTAATAAAGAAAGATTTTATTTTTATTTTCATTTTTTCCCACCATTTCATAAAGGGCATCTGGGAATTCTTTACCCGTCTGCAGCGCGATCTTCGGATCCTTCATTCAATTTCCAAGCTGTTCTCTTTTTGTTTTTGCCACCATACTGTACCTTAAAAGACAATAACTTATGGTCCGAGAATAAATTAGTTAAAAGCTCACAACTAAAAGGCAGTACTTGATAAGAACAGAAGATAAAATCGATTCTAGATTTACAATTTGCATTGCTCCAGGTAACGCCGGCCTCTTTTGGTAGATCACTATTACATTTTTTAAAAACACCGGTGAGTTTAAAATCTAAAATTATGTTTTTAAGCATGGAGGAGGTTTTGTCGATATTCCTGCTCACTGCATTTGAGAACCGGGTTTTCCCCTCTTAAAATACTATTAAAATCTCCTGCTAAAATCAAGGGTTTGGAATCATTGATAAAAAGTGGTAAAATCTCCAACATTTCCGCTCTTTCCTTTTTATCAGTAAAACCATAAAAATTTAAAAACTGCCATCTAAAACCATCAATAAGAGCTTCAACTAATAAAATCCTCCCTGGTAAAATTTCATTTACATGCTCAATTAAAACATTTCCTTTGAATAAAATGGCAACACCTGCGGATTTAGATTTGTTCGATCCTGACCACACAGAGGGACCTTGTTTCCAGTCATCCTTATATTTTTTATAGCTTAGTCTGTGTGGTACACAACATTCCTGTAAAAATATAACGGTATCTGTTAAAACTGATAAATAATTAAAAAGAGCTACCCTTCTGGTCCTGGAATGCACACTCCTGGTGTTAAAATAAATGCCAGTTAAAAGAGCCATAGTAAAAAATTAAAAGGAGAGTTATTGTCTTCTTACCCGGGCACAGCTTCAGACATCATCAGCAAAGCCAGAGACTTCGCTTCCGCTCTCTTCGCCTTCAAGTCCCCCTGAGGTTACCGTACGCAACGAGTCATCTGGAGAGGAGCTGCCGTCACTCAGCTGACCCCCCTCTCTCAAACACACATTTACCGGTGTGGAAGGCCAGATACCTCCCATGGGCAATGTATTGGGTCTTAGAGCCGTGGCATCGTTCCCCTCCCCTTCTGGGGCAGGGGTTTCATCCAGAACCGTTTCAGGTACTGTGACCTGTTCCAACATGCTATCAGCTTGCTCCCCCTCCCCACTGGGGTGCGGGGGAATGTTCTGCTTCGGGTCAGGGGGATCGGCCGCTGGTCCCCCAGCTGGCTTCATCCCCAGACCCATTTTTATCACTGAAGCATAATCTCGCCTTTTTTTTTATACCGCGGCTCCACCCGGGTCCTCCGTGCCACTCACCGGCTGCTCAGGAACCGAGTGCGGGCCAGGCGGATCAGCATCACTCGGTTGGCGCCTATTCTCTGTTTCTGGAGGGGGTTTGTCTGTCCGCTGATCACTGGACTTCCGCTTTTGTTTAACTCCTCTTTGCTCTCTCGGTTCCTCTGGTTGGGGGGGTCTGCTAGTTTCCATTTGTTCCTCGGCTACATTCTGCTCCTCTCCTTGGGGTTTGGTTTGTGGCTCTGCTTCGTCCTCTGGCTGCGTCCGATGTCTTGGCCGCGCTCCGGGTTCCTCTCTTGAGCTGTCCTGAAATCTAAAAGGGCAATCTCGAAGAAGATGATCTATTTGGCCACATTGATGACATTTTTTTACAAAACACTCACTGGCATCATGCTCTGTACTTCCGCATTTTTTACATGTACTATAACAGTTTTCATTAGAATGTCCATCATTTTTACACCTCCCACAGTATAGTGGCATATTAGAGAAAAACATATCACCTACCTTGTCTCCCAATTTGAATCGTGCCGGTGGTAGTCTTTCTTCCCTTGGAAAGGCTGGGTTACGGTGGCAGGTTACCTGATACCTCCATTTAGAGGTCCAGATTTTCTCTGAATTTAAAATTCTGCCCATAAAATTAACACTCTTAAAATAACTTGCTAAAAATGCTCTGACAATTCTTTCTTCTGCAAATGGACAATACATTTTTATAATAACATTCTTAGTATTATCAATATTATGTTTATAGAATTTTAAACCACTTAATTTTACATCATTTAACTTTTTTAAAACAGTTGTCACAAAATCATCGCAAATCCCTTTTTCAGTAAAGGTGACATCGTATACCCCGCACCTTGGGTAGTCTTGAATTGCCAGAATCTCTCTTTTTTGCACCCCACATACTTGAAGTAAAACTGTGTTGATCAAATAATTAAGAGTGTACTTATCCTTGGGCTTTACCACAATCCGTACTGTGTTTTTAATACGAGCATAATCAGGGATTTCGCTCTCATCTGTTTCTCTGCTTTCTCTTCTTGAATCTTCTTCATCTCTTCCTCGCCTTCCTCCATCTTGTCTGGAATCTCCTCCTTCTCTGGGATCTCCTTTTCTGGTTCCTTCTTCTCCTCTGACACGTCTTTGAATTCCTCCTCCGATGGGTCTTCCTCCTTCTCCTCCTTCGCCTCCTCCTCCTTCATTTCCTCCTCCTCCTTCATTTCCTCCTCCTCCTTCATCTCCTCCTCCTCCTTCATTTCCTCCTCCTCCAGGGTCTTTCGCCACCTCCAGGGTCTTCCGCCATAGGTGGTTCATTGGCGCTTTTTACATCTCTAAAAACGCAAAAATGGGTGCTCCCTCAGTCGTCCGAAGACTACAAGGGGTAACGGGGGATCGCAACTCGGAATCCCCGGGACTAAGCCTCTCTCCCAATAGCAGCAGGGGGGTGAAGCCCAGGCAATAAACCTGGACGATCCCCCAGGCCGAGAGAGAGGGTACACGGGAAAGTCTCCTGACACCGATACAAGTGCAGACCACAAGGATTTTATTTTTTATTTTTTTCAAAACCATTCAGGTAAGTATTCAGCACTCAGTATATGTCATCTCGGTATCTTAAAAAACACCAAATCTATAAAGAGTACTTTCTACTTCATCATCATGGTCCTTTTATTTAATTAGTCATATCAACAGAAATCTCCATTTTTTGTATTTCCACACCCCTTCACTGTCTAAACCACCACCGTGCTGACTATCCCATTTATAAACAAAATATAATCTAGATACAAAAAGTTTCACACATTCCTCCACAGCTAATGACTCTCTCTTAAACACTCACAAATTCCTCACATCATCCCATAAACTTTCCATCATACAAAACATTATAAACCATAATATTCTAGTATTCTGTTTACCGCTTGCTCCAATACCACACAAAGCCACTTTCCAACTCATATGCGTAACACCCGTCAATTCTTTTACCAAACCCCCAATTCCTCTCCATGCTTCTTTTGCATACCTACATTCCCAAAACAAATGCCTCACACTTTCACACTCACCACAACTTTCCCTTGGACACAATTCAGACCTTATCAAACCTCTCCTTTTCTGAACCTCTCTCACAGGTAACGCATTTTGCAAACCCAGCCACACAATATCTTTTTGTCTATTCGAAGTACCTTTAATTAAAAAATTCTTCCATACCCTCTCAGCCTCACATGAACCCAAACCCCAAATATCACATGCAATCTCCTTCTTCTGCCATATATTCAACACATACTTCTTATTCTTAAACTCATCCATCTTAATACTTAACAAATCATGTTTCTTAATAAAAAATTATATTACCATATACCATTTCGGACACACAAAGGCAACCGGAACTCTTGAATCCCTCTTCTTCCATCTCAAACCATACATCATCCACCCTGCCATATACCTCATCATATACGCACATTAACTCTCTTTCCCAATCAGAACAACAAAACTTTTAACATAACCTATACCAAAAAACACCTTAAAATTCGGAAAATCCAGCCCTCCATTCTCTCTTAACTTATGCACATATTCTCTTTTCACTTTCTCCATTCTACTCCCCCATAAAAAAGTAAACACCATTTTCTCCACCTTTTTAAACTTCATTGCATTCTTAGGATACATTCCATACACGAAGGATATAATCGGTAATACCACTGATTTTACTATTAGGATTTTACCAGTCAAAGTCAGCTCTCTTAATTTCCAGAAATTCAACTTCCTTTCAATTCTTTTCCCACACTCATCCCAACTTTCATCTCTTTTCATATCATCATTAGGCCTCATGCACATGACCGTTGTGTGCATCTGTGGCCGTTGTTCCGTTTTCCGTTTTTTTTTTCGCGGACCCATTGACTTTCAATGGGTCCGTGGAAAAATCGTAAAATGCACCGTTTTGCAGCCGCATTCGTGATCCGTGTTTCCTGTCCGTCAAAAAAATATGACCTGTCCTATTTTTTTGACGGACAACGGTTCACGGACCCATTCAAGTCAATGGGTCCGTGAAAAAACACGGATGCACACAAGATTGGCATCCGCGTCCGTGGCTGTAGGCTACTTTCACACAGACGGATCTGCAGATCCGTCTGCATAAAAGCTTCGTGAAAACTCAGATCCGACAGTATATTCTAACACAGAGGCGTTCCCATAGTGATGGGGACGCTTCTAGTTAGAATATACTTTGAACTGTGTACATGACTGCCCCCTGCCCACCTGATCTCTTACAGGGGGCTGTGATCCGCACAATTAACCCCTCAGGTGCTGCACCCCTCCCTCCCCTGTAGTTAACACATTGGTGGCCAGTGCGGACGGCCCCCCTCCTTCCCCTGTAGTACTGTAGATTCCTCCCTCCCCCACCTAATTAAAATCTCCCCCCTATCATTGGTGGCAGCGGAGAGTACCGATCAGAGTCCCAGTTTAATCGCTGGGGCTCCGATCGGTAACCATGGTAACCAGGACGCTACTGCAGTCCTGGTTGCCATGGTTACTTAGCAATTTTTAGAAGCATTATACTTACCTGCGAGCTGCGATGTCTGTGTCCGGCCGGGCGCTCCTCCTACTGGTAAGTGACAGGTCTGTACTATAAGCAATGCGCCGCACAGACCTTTCACTTACCAGTAGGAGGAGCGCCCGGCAGGTCACAGACATCGCAGCTCTTAGGTAAGTATAATGCTTCTAAAAATTGCTAAGTAACCATGGCAACCAGGACTGCAGTAGCGTCCTGGTTGCCATGGTTACCGATCGTAGCCCCAGCGATTAAACTGGGACTCCGATCGGTACTCTCCGCTGCCACCAATGATAGGGGGAGAGATTTTAATTAGGAGGGGGAGGGAGGGGGGGCCCACTGGCCACTAATGAATCTACAGTACTACAGGGGAGGGAGGGTGGCCGGCCGCACTGGCCACCAATGTGTTAACTACAGGGGAGGGAGGGTGGCCGGCCGCACTGGCCACCAATGAGTTAAATACGGGAGGGAGGGGGGGTCTGCCCCCTGCTGCCTGGCAGCAGGGGGCAGTCATGTACACAGTTCTTTTAGTATATTCTAACCTGAAGCATTCCCATCACCATGGGAACGCCTCTGTGTTAGAATATACTGTCAGATCTGAGTTTCACGATCTAACTCAAATCCGATGGTATATTCTAACATAGAGGCGTTCCCATGGTGATGGGGACGCTTCAAGTTAAAATATACCATCGGATTGGAGAAAACTCCGATCCGATGGTATAAAAGGGACTCCCGACTTTACATTGAAAGTCAATGGGGGACGGATCCGTTTGCAATTGCACCATATTGTGTCAACGTCAAACGGATCCGTCCCCATTGACTTGCATTGTGATTCAGGACAAATCCGTTTGGCTCCGCACGGCCAGGCGGACACCAAAACGACTTTTTTTTCATGTCCGTGGATCCTCCAAAAATCAAGGAAGACCCACGGACGAAAAAACGGTCACGGATCACGGACCTACGGACCCCGTTTTTGCGGACCTTAAAAAAAAACGGTCGTGTGCATGAGGCCTTAAACAAAACCCCCAATACTTTAATCGGTCCTTCCTCATATCTCACATCCTCCATTCTTACTCTATTATCCCCAAAACATTTAAAAGAACATTTATCCCAATTCACTTTAAAACCTGAGCCTCCACAAAACTAATCTAAAATCAATCTACCTCTTCTCATCGCAGCCATATTATCACTCAGTATCACTATATCATCCATATAACCCAATATATTAACACATTTCCCCATACTTCCTGGAATTAACAACCCTCTCGTTACTTTATCATTTCGCACCATACACATCAAAACCTCAATTCCACTAATAAACAAAACCGGAGACATTGGACACCCTTGTCTAACTCCGGACGCAACCCTTATCTTACCACTCAAATTCCCATTCACCAAGATCTCACTTCCCACTCCTTCATACAAAATCCTCACACATTTCAAAAACTTCTCTGGATACCCCATCCTCTTTAACACCTCAAACATAAATACATGCGTCACTCGATCAAAAGCTTTCTCAAAATCCACAGATAGCACCATACATTTACTTCTCCTATCTTTACAATCCCCAATCATGTCCCTTAGTAAAAACACATTCTCTAACATGCTTTCCCAGGCACAGCACACACTTGATGTTCTTGCACAACCTTACCAACCACTTCACGCATACGATTCGTCAAACATTTACAAAAAATTTTATAATCCACATTCAACAAAGTGATTGGTCTCCAATTACTCAAACATTTTTTCTCACCCTTTTTAAAAATCAACACAACCACTGCTTCTTTCATTGAGTTACTCAGGACTCCATTTATCCACATATATCTACATACATTACAGAGATCCTCTCCCATCCAATCCCATGCTGCAACATACAATTCTATCGGAATCCCATCCTTTCCTGGTGTTTTATTCTTTTTTGTCCCAAACACAATCTTCTTAATCTCATCATCAGTAAAATCTTCACACAACAAATCACTATCCTCCTTACTTAAAGTAGTTTTTATACAATTCAACGCATGACTCATCAAACTTTTATCTATCCATTTTTTTGCATACAGCTTTGCATAAAACTCCTCAACCTCTTTCATCATTTCATCCCCACTCACACCTACCCCTTCATCATTCACAATTTCACACATATCTTCTTTTTTCCCCACACACCTTTTTGAAGAAAAATCTCGTACATTTCTCATTTTTCTCAATCCACTCAACTCTTGACCGAAAAATAATTTCTTTCCCTTTTTTCTCAATAAACAGTTTCTGCTCCTCCCTAGCTTTCCTAATTAAATCATTCACTTCCACACCTAATTCCTTTAACCCTCCTCTTATGTTAGCTTTCTGTTACTATCCATGATGTTAACGGGTCGGTTTTGACCCGTGTCTTAAATCAGCCATAAAATACCCTCTGAACAATTATTTATCATCCAATTTGTTTCTTACCTCTTGGTTACCTTGTTAGGCTTCTTTATCCTTGAAAAGATTGGTTTTAATATTTTTGATGTGACCCCTTAGACCTTTCTTTTGATAGCATACCTCTCATTTTCAAATTTAAAAAATGGTAAAATAAACCTCAATAGAATATTTACTTTATTTAGAGAAGCAGACAAGCAGGCAAAGAGATAGGCCCCTCCCTAACTACAGCTCACAGGGCTGAGAGGTGATTGGCTGTTAGTGTTACTAAGCAGAGAGAGTGTTTATGATTTCAGTTTTGGCACTTATTAGTGTCCTATAATCCTATATTATAACTGGGTCAGAATTGACCCTAACACCATAAACGTCTTAATTTTCACCACAGTATTTTATAATTTAGTGAAAAGGATTCTTTTTCTATTGCATTGTTTAAATAGAGGTTTCTGACAAAGTAAAAAAATCTTGATGCAATAAAAAATTTATGTGATACTTATAGACATTCAAAACCTGAAAACGGGTCGGTTCTGACCCTAATATAAGAGGAGGGTTATCGATAAAAGTAGAGAGAGACGCGGCACTCACCAAACTTCTTATTGCTGGTTGCTGTTTATTGCAAGTAGGACAGCATGCTGCGCAGGCAGGGGGGCGGGATGGCCACAGTGTGCGTCGGCTGCGACGGCCGTTTCGCGCAAAGATAGCGCTTTATATAACCTTTTATAATAACCTTTTATAAAGGAAGGAAAGCTGGGCGTGTCTATGGTAATCCCAGACCTCCCCTGTGTGCAGCTGCGTTTAAAGGTATACAGACAGAGACACAAGTGAATGATACAAATAATACAAAGAATGTCATTTAGCAAGACAATACAACAATGAGGTACTCATACTATAATAGGGCGACAAGTTTCAGGGGTCAGATCGAGGGTAATAGCGTTGAAGGGATATATATAAAGAGGTATTTTGGATGTATGAACGCAAAGCCTAAGAAGGGGACTATATGGTGAGTTATCAAGAATGGTGTAGCTGATACACACAATGCTGTTGGAGTAAGGAGGTAGGAGCAGAAGCATGGAGAGGACGACATGGCTGCACAATCACAAGAAGACAGCCATGTCGTTCTTGTCATTGAGACCGAGAGGTCCCATGGCATTGGTCCTAATGATCCATCTGGCCTCTCGTTGCAGCAAGAGGCGGTGGCGGTCACCTCCACGGAGGATCGGTCCCACAGCCTCAATGCCAGCAAAGGAGAGGCCAGATGGATCACCGTTATGGGCCGCATGCACATGTTCAATGAGGCGGGGAGAGCCTCGTCCGGTACGGATGGAGTTGATGTGCTCACGAACCCGTTCAAGCATCGGCCTGATTGTTTTCCCGATGTAGAACATGTTACAGCTACAGAAAATAACATACACCACGAAGGGGGTGCGGCAGTTAATAAACTGCAGAACTTTGTGTGTTACGCCCCCTAAGGACAAACTTTTAGCCTGAGAGTTCAAATGACAAAAGGAACAGGTTCCACATTTATGGTTTCCTATGGGGATTCTACTTTGTAACCAGTTAGACCTTTTAGGTAGCCGAAGAGCGCTCTGGACCAGTTTGTCCAATAAAGTATGGCATTTCCTAAAAGAGATAATTGGTTTGCTGGAGGCTACTGTGCCCAATGAAGCATCATGCTTCAATAGGTCCCAGTTACTATGTATTGCCCGTCTAATAATGTCGGCTACTGGACTATACTTGAAGACGAAGGCAAATCTCTCGTCCTTATCGCCGCCAGTATTGTCCCTGAGGAGACTGGATCGAGGGCGGATAGCTGCTCGATGTAGTGCATCTAATACGGTCCTACTTGGGTAACCCCTCTCCAAAAGTCTACCCATAAGTTGATGAGCCTGCTTAAAAAAGTCTGCGTCGGTACTATTGATCCTACGCAACCGGACAAATTGTCCGTAAGGTACCGCGTCTTTAACGGCGGGGGGATGGAAACTGGCCTGGTGGAGCAGCGAATTAGTAGCAGTGGGTTTACGGAAACCTGTTGTGTGCAGATGACCCTCAACCACGGAGACATGTACGTCAAGAAAATCCAGACATCTGCCTCCGAAGTTGAAAGTGAACTTCATGTTCATATTGTTGATATCATTAAGGTACTGCACAAAAAGTCCACACTGCTCTTCGCTGCCCGACCAGACCAGGAACACGTCATCCACATATCTGAGGAACCTATGGATGTAGACAAGAAAGGGGTTACCCAAGGAGAAAACGTATGTCTCCTCGAATACCGCCAGATACAGGTTGGCAAAGGAGGATTAATTTCCTCAACCATTCCACCCTCATATTCATCTCATTATATTTATTCCTCATCATCCTCGCTTTCTTGCAACCCCATCTCCTAAAGAAATCTCTTATCTTTCCTTTCAACCACTCCCACCACTCTAGAATATCATCAAATTCTCACATCTTTTTCCTCCATTCCCCATATTGATATCTAAAAAAAACATAATTCTTTGATCCTCTAACAAACTTACATTTAATTTCCAAACACCTTTACCATACATATTTTTACTCACACCTTCCACACCAACTGTTAAACATTCATGATCCGAAAAAAACACCCCGTTCTGTGAATAACTTTTACAACTAATATTTTTGGAAATGAAGATGAAATCTATCCTGGACTCTATTCTCCCTCTATCAGATTTGAAGGTATTCGGTGGTGGTTTCCCAATTATTGCTTCAGCCCTATCTAAAAAAGAAAAATCATTTATCAATTGTTTCAACTTAACTCCTGATGCATCTTTCTTTTCACCCTCAACTGCACAATTAAAATCTCCTACTAACACACACGGCATTCTACCTACCAGAAACACACCCAATTTACTCAATAAATTCAATCGCTCTTCTTTTTTTGTGGACCCATAAACATTGATAACTTCAAGAGTCTCACATTCAGGGATACGATATGTAAGGCAATTCGCTCTTCCATGCCTTGTACCATCGGTTAATATATTTTTCAAAATTGCATCTAGAAATCAACCGAATTCTTCTGGAATGTGGCCATCTAAGGTAAAGTCCCCAGTCACCTCATTGGAAACATCAGCCGGCGGGAAGACTCTCTTATCTCCAGAACTACCGAAATCACTGACTGGGGAAGATGCAATTCTGTATTTTTTTGTACATGTCTGATCATCTTCATCCTCAGACCTTGTATTTATTTTGGAAAAGTCACCTTGTTCACCTACTACACCAGTGACACTCTCTCCACTCCAAATATTCGGTGTCGTGGGATCAGCAATCTCAGATTCCCCTTCCCCTTGGAGACCAGTCGCCTCATCAGACGGAAGGGGGAGATCCACCATCTCGTGGGAACACTCCATATCTCCCTCCTCCTCACACACCTCCACACTCAGTGGCACTGGAGCCTGGTGAGGCTCCTGAGGCTTCCGAAATCTAGCCGGGACCTGGGCAATTACCGAGAAAGACCCTCCAGACCTACTTCCTGAGGATCCTTGAGCGGCATCAGCGTATGTTTTCTTCCTCGGCCTTGGGTTCAGAGGACAGTCTTTGAAAACATGACCTGCCCTTCCACACACATTACATATCGCCGGGTTCTCACAGGAGCTGGCAAAGTGCCCTTCCTGATTGCACCTAGAACACATCATTCTCGTATCTGTGCAATTTTCCAGAGTGTGACCATATATTTTACATCTCCAACAAAAGCTCAGAGCTCCTTCAAAAAACAATAAACCTCTGTCTCTTCCAATAGAGAAAGATTCAGGCGGGTAACACATACCACCGGCACATGATGTATCCCTTTTAAATTTCACAAAATATTTGTGTTTCCCGGTCCACAACATCTCAGAAGATCTTATGTGAGTACCTCACCAATTCACAATACCTGCTCAAAAAGAGTGTGATAGAGTGTGACGGGCACATAGGGGCTGTACATGTAGACCACCAGAGGCACATCATCATTATACAAAAGCGTAAAGATTAACCCATCCAGCTCCGGATTATTCCCATGACTTCTCAAGAACATGTGCAGGTTATGACATGCCTGAGCGCTCGTCAACACAAGGGTATAGCGACCCTTCCTCGATCGCCTTCTCGAACCTCAGCCCTGGCTGCGTCCGTTCATGCCATGATCGCAGCCAAAAGGCTGAGAAGTGATACCCGATCGGCCTCAACAACGGGGCCGCTTCTCGCCAATGCAGAGCATTTCTCAAGGCAACAGCCTACAGGCCCCAGCCACAGTCCGGGAGGCTTCTTGCTTTCTCACAAACCAGGAAAAAACGTGCGTCCTCCGCTCAGCAATCACCAGCATGCTCCTCTTCGTGTTCGCTATCTGCATAGCTCCGCCCACTTTTGGCCACGCCTTTACTTCGAACGCAAGTCCTGGTGCCAAAGCACGCCAAGCAGAAAAACTGATAGGAGGAGTAGTGAAGAAAAAAAATGTTCCGTCCATTGTCCAGACAAGGTAGGTCCAGCTGCTGTTGCTGCAGATACATAGAAAGAAGTACTGGACTACTTTTAAACCTCTAAGAAATCCAGTTCAAAAGATAGATCCACAAGAGGGAGACACAGGCAAACTTTACTCAATTAATAAAGCACTGGAAAAGGAAAATGGTTACATCCAGCCAACTTGCTACAAAAGGGTCAATTCCCAGGGACAACTCAGCATCCCAGGTGTGCACAACAGGCCCAAATCAAACCCAAGGTAAGGTGCGTGGAGGTCCAAACACTTCATTCAGGTGATAATACAACTAACCCATCAGTCTAATTGGATTTGGGGTGTGAGGAGACTGGCTGGCTGGGTTGCTTGGTGCTAACCAACAGCTGATACAATTAGGAGATTGACAGACTAGATGCAGGTACTAGAGATGGCCCGAATAGTTTGCTGCGATGTTCGGTCCGCCCCCTATACATCATCATTGAGTAAACTTTGACCCTGTACCTCACAGTCAGCAGACACATTCCAGCCAATCAGCAGCAGACTCTCCCTCCCACCTCCTGGACAGCATCCATTTTAGATTCATTCGGAAGCTGCATTCTCAGTGAGAGGAGGGACAGTGCTGCTGCTGCTGCTGATTCAATAGGGAAAGCGTTAGCTAGGGTAGTGTTCTGTGTCCACAGACTCATCTGCTGTAAGGACAGCATCCTGACAGCACCCCAAAAAGCCCTTTTCAGGGTTGGTACATCAGTCTGCTTTTAAAAAAAAAAAATTATATATATATATATTGCAGTTGCCTGCCCGTGTGTGAGAGGCTGCAGGCTCAGTCACAGACAGTACTGTGTGCACACCATTCATACAGGGTGTGACAGAAAATACCTCGCAGATAAAAAAAAATTATATTTAATATTTTTCTGTGATATAATCACAGTTGCAAGCCAGTGTGTGTCAGGCCCACACAGACTGTATTGTGGCCACTGCCTAGGCCTCCACTCATACCGTTACAGGGTGTCACTCACTCAAATACCTTTCAGATAAAAAAAAATTTATTTAATATTTTTCTGTGATATAATCACATTTGCAAGCCCGTGTGTGTCAGGCCCACACAGACTGTATTGTGGCCACTGGCTAGGCCTCCACTCATACCGTTACAGGGTGTCACTCACTCACAAATACCTCGCAGATAAAAAAAAATTATATTTAATCTTTTTCTGTGATATAATCACAGTTGCAAGCCAGTGTGTGTCAGGCCCACACAGACTGTACTGTGCCCACTGCCCACCACTTATATAGGGTGGCACAGTACCTTGCATTCATAGTAACACTTATCTAATAAAAATTGACAGGCAGAGGCAGGCCACGCCGCAGGGGCCGTCGTGCTCGTGGTGCTGTGATATCCACTGGCCCTGGAATAATGCCCAGTGTTCAGAGGCCACGTACCCTGAACCCAAAAAAATTTGAGAAAATAGTTGACTGGCTTACACAGGACACCCAATCTTCAACAGCTTCCGCTAAGAACCTTGACGCACCATCCTCCTCCAGCTCAGCTTTGGTCACCTGCTCTCAAGTTACCACTCTCCCGCCCGCCGCCACCACCACCACTACCACCACAGCCGCTTCACTTGATCCCTCAGAGGAGTTATTTACACATCAGTTGGATGAAATTAGTGATGCGCAACCATTATTGCCAGAGGATGGAGATAACAGGGATATGTCTCAGTCAGGCAGCATTACACACATGGGCGTACAGTGTGATGATGATGATGATGATGATGATGTTGTACCCGCTGCTGCTTCCTTTGCTGAGGTGTCAGATACAAGTGAAGTGGTTGATGATGACGATGTGTCCGTGGGTGCCTGCTCGAAGAGAAGAAGAAGAGGGGGAAAGTTCAGAAGGGGAGACAGAGAGAAGGAGGAGACGAGTTGGAAGCAGGGGGAGGTCATCGCAAGGAGCTAGTGGCACAGTCAGACAGCATGTATCGGCACCCGGGGTCAGCCAGACGGCACGCCAATCAACACATGCTGTTGCCACCACCAGAATGCCGTCATTGCAAAGCTCAGCAGTGTTGCATTTTTTTTGCGTGTCTGCCTCTGACAACAGCGATGCCATTTGCAACCTGTGCCAAAAGAAACTGAGTCGTGGGAAATCCAACACCCACCTAGGTACAACTGCTTTGCGAAGGCACATGATCGCACATCACGCCTATGGGATCAACACATGATGACGAGTAGAAGCAGCACACAAGCTCAAAGCCACCATCCTCCTCTTGGTCCAGCATCTTCAGCCACGTCAACCACTGCTGTCCTCCTTGCCCCCTCTTAACTACCCGCCACTCCGCCTCTCACCTGCCCACAGTCAGGTGTCTGTAAAGGAAATGTTTGAGCGTAGGAAGCCAATGTCACAAAGTCGACAGCTGGCTTGACGGAACTCTTAGCCCGCCAGCTTTTACCATAACAGCTGGTGGAGTCTGAGGCCTTCAAAAAATTTGTCGCTATTGGGACACCACAGTGGAAGGTACCCGGCCTAAAATTTTTTTCACAAAAGGCAATCCCACCCTGATATGGTACATAACAGGGATTAAACTGAGGAGAATAGTACTACAGAAAATACCACTCACGGGTGTGACAGTAAATTGCACGGCGCAGACGCAGTGATCGTGGCATGGATTTAAACAAAGGGGAGGGAGCCAGCATTTTTTTAACCATCCTTCCGTTCGAAAAATCAATTTAATAAATGGACCCCAGATTGGGGACGTAACAGGGATTAAACTGATGAGAATAGTACTACAGAAAATACCACTCATGAGTGTGACAGTAAATTGCACGGCGCAGACGCAGTGACCGTGGCGTGGATTCAAACAAAGGGGAGGGAGCCAGCGTTTTTTTAACCATCTCCTTGTTCAAAAAATCTATTCAATTCACCTTTCGGGGACCCTTGTTGTTGTACGTGGCTGGGTGGAGGAAGAAACCTTCAATGACATCATCGGGACATGGCTAGCTTTGTATCCAACCTTGTGCAAATGGGAAGTTTGCGGTTGGGCAAATGGACTATTTGCGGTGCATTAAAAGGGGAGTTTGGTCTGTCAATGTCTGTAAAGCGGGCGTAACCCTTACACTACCTGATCGATACAACATCATACCTGATCGTATACACACACTGGATGTTTTAAACCATGTTGTTCAAAAAAAATTTGGACTGTTAGGTGATTTATGCCCTTTATGGATTAAAATCCAACTCTGCGTCAACTCTGTAATTTTCCATGGGAGTTTTGCCATGGATCCCCCTCCGGCATGCCACAGTCCAGGTGTTAGTCCCCTTGAAACAACTTTTCCATCACTATTGTGGCTAGAAAGAGTCCCTGTGGGTTTTAAAATTCGCCTGCCTATTGAAGTCTATGGCGGTTCGCCCGTTCGCGAACATTTGCAGAAATTCGCGACAAATATTTATGTTCGCGACATCTCTAGCAGGTACGCAGAAAGCAGCACAGCACTGACTGGGCAGAGAGAGTAGGAGAAGCTGAAGTGCAGACTCCTGAGTCAGGACACACGCAACTTTCCACTTGCTTGCTGGAAGGATGCTTGCAATCAATCTATTTCATTCTGTTTTTTCATACTGGATTAGAAGGGTTGCACCGATCCTGGAGGTACTGCAATACCAGGTCAATGCGTGGAGTGGACAGAGCAAGCTCTTTTTCCATCTCCCTGTTCGAAAAATCAATTTAATATATGGTCCCCAGATAGGGGACGTATCAGATATTAAACTGATAAGAACAGATTTTTTTCTTATCCAGCAAGTGAATCGTACGGAAAAAAATTAAGTTGACTACCCCAAAGGGGTATATTTTTTTAAAAGCTTATATTACAAACAGATTATATTGCACAAAGATCTTAAAATACAACATAAATATCCGCAGTTGATAATCTTCCATGCCATCAGTCTTTGAATGTTCGTTGGGCATTCCAGTTCTCCGTATAAAACACCCTCCAGGGATAAGGTTGACAGTCCTGTAATCCTTCTCATCAGGGGCAGCATCTTTGTCCAAATTCGCTGGGAAATAAAACAATACCAGAACAAATGGGACACTGTTTCGTCTTCTCCACATCCTCCTCTTGGGCATACAGCGGTGTTAGTCAATCCTCTTCGGAACTGGAATGCCCGGCATGGAAGACACCCGTGCGCACAACTCCAGGCCAAGTCCTTCTGTTGATTAAAAAGATAGTTAGCACTTACATCTCTCCATATTTTTTTTACACTTATTCTCATTAAAATTACTTATGGGGGCCATAATCTTTTCTTCTTTAATTTTATTTAAAATCCCTTTACTATTTTTTCAGTTCTTCCACCCTTTTTCCTTTTAAATTAAAAGAAGTTACTATCTTTTCTAAAATTTCATACTGATCTGGCAGGTTAAATGCATATGGGGAATTTAAAACTGTGGTGAACCAACTATTTTTCCTCATAAAAAAAACTGTATTATATCTTATAAAATATGACCAGAAGTGTTCTTTAAAAAGGACGTTTAGACACTGACTAAAATATTTAATTAACAGAAATGTTTTAAAATCCGGGAAGTCCTTACCACCTTTAAGTTTAGGTAAAATAACTATTTATCTCCGGAGCTTCTCCATCCTATAATTCCATAAGAAGATAAAACAAGTTTTATTATTTTTTTTCAATAAATGATCTGGAGGAGGGAAAACCATACTAAGAGTAAAACCGGTAAAATCACCATCTTTGTAATTAAAACCTTACCTTCCATCGTAAGTTTTCTTAAACTCCACATACTTATTTTCCTATTATTTCTTTGTGCCACCAAATCCCAGCTGTTAAGACCATCATTTGACTCATTGAAGGTGACGCCTAAAATCTGCACGGATTCAGACTCGGGGAATAAAACATCTTCTAAAACCATACCTCCAATATTTAAAATATTACTTTTATCGATATTAACCTTAAAACCAGACACGCAACAAAAATAGTCCAACTGTTTTGAAGTCTTTCGGATCGACAGAGTGTCCCTACATAAATCCGCAACGTCGTCCATGTACCCCACTACCCTTGCCTCTAGTCCCCCTCCGCCTGGCAGGGGGACTCCACTTATCTGCTTATCCTTCCGAATCATACATAGGAGAGGCTCAAGCGTGCAAATAAAGAGTAGTGGGGACAAGGGACAACCCTGCTTCACCCCAGACCCCAAATGGACCTCCTGAGTCTTAAAACTATTTATAAAAATTTTGCTTCTGCAGTGATCGTAAAAGGCTTTTAAAGACAATAAAAAGCCTTCCGGTATACCCATCTTCTTTAAAACACTAAAAAGATAAAAATGTGACACTCCATCAAATGCCTTCTCAAAGTCAATTGATAAAATCGCCACCTTTCCCTTCCTCTCCTTAATGTTATTTATGGCGTCTTTTAAAAGATTTAAATTGTCCCATATGCTCCTCCCGGGTACTCCACACACCTGATTAGAATGAATAATTTTATGGATGACCTTCTTCATTCTATTTGCGCAAATCTTGGCTATTATTTTATAGTTACAATTTAATAAAGTAATTGGCCTCCAGTTCTTTATGTTTGTCTTATCTCCTTTCTTATATAATAGAGAAACTTTGCCTTTTTTCCATGAACCCGGCAGGGCTTTGGATCTAAAAACTTCTGAAAACAAAGAAAATAAATCATCTTTTAAAATCCCATAAAAAATCCCATAAAATTCGATAGGTATACCGTCAGGACCAGGAACTTTCTCTTTCTTAAAACTTTTAATAGTATCTAAAATGTATTTTTCTGATAGTTCCTGTAATAAAAAAACAGAGAATCACGATCGAAAATATTTTCGATCACCTTCAATGAGTCATTCATAAAATATTTGTCAACATTTTTTGTATTAAAAAGGTCAGTATAAAACTCATGTACTTTCCCTAAAATTCCTTCTATTTCCTTTTCTCCATCAATTTCCTCGATCTGGGTATGCTTGTCTTGAATTTTTTTGAAAAAGTACTTAGAGCAGGTTTCATTCTCCTCCAGATGTTAAATTTTTGAACAGAATATAATCTCCTACCCTCTCTGCTCTAGGCACTGTTTAATTTCTTTTTTTATTTCTACAATCTGCTCTTCTACTTGCATACCCAGATCTCAGAATTTAAACTGGGTCTGCAGACGGGTATTTAGCTTTTCGTCGAAATCACGTTTTTCTTTGGCCTTAGCTCTCCCCGCTTTAATAAAAAAAATCTCTTATTTTCCTCTTCATTTTTTCCCACCATACAGTAATAGATATATTGGGATTTCTTACACGTCTGCAGAGTTTATAAAAGGAAATAAAATCAGATAAAATTTGGGGGTCTTTTAAAAGCGATACATTCATCTTCCACGCTTTCTTCATCATCTTTTTACCTTCATATTTTACCTTAAAAACTAATAATTTATGATCCGATAAAACATTAGAAATTAACTCACATTTAACAGGCAGTATTTGTTGAGAACAGAAAATAAAATCAATCCTGGAGCTACAACTCGCGTTACTCCAGGTTACTCCAGCTTCCTCAGGTACATTTCTATTACATTTTTTAAAACTATGAATAAGTTTAAAATCTAAAACAATATCCTTTAACATATTAGAAGTCTTGTCATAATTCCTACTTGTAGCATTAGAAAATCGGTGTCCCACTCTTAAAATACAGTTAAAATCCCCAGTTAAAATCAAAGGTTCGGAATCATTAATAAACAAAGGTAAAATCTCTAGCATTTCTGCACTTTCGTTTTTATCTGGGGAACCGCAAAAAATTTTAAAACTGCCATTTAGTGCCGTTAATAAAAGCTTTGACTAATAACATTCTACCGGGTAAAATCTCATAAATATTATCTATAAAAACATTGCCTTTAAATAAAATAGCAACACTAGCTGACTTAGAATTATTAGAGCCTGACCACATCGAAGGTCCATATTTCCAATCATCTTCATATTTTTTACAATGCAGGCGGTGAGGAATGCAACACTCTTGTAAAAACACTACTGTTGCAGTAAAAGCAGATAAAAAATTTAAAAGAGCGTCTCTCCTTGTCCTTGAATGAACGCTTCTGGTGTTAAACAAGGCAGACATAGCAGAGCTGGAGAGGGTCCAGAGGAGGGCAACTAAAGTAATAACTGGAATGGGGCAACTACAGTACCCTGAAAGATTATCAAAATTAGGGTTATTCACGTTAGAAAAAAGACGACTGAGGGGAGATCTAATTACTATGTATAAATATATCAGGGGGCAGTACAGAGATCTATCCCATCATCTATTTATCCCCAGGACTGTGACTGTGACGAGGGGACATCCTCTGCGTTTGGAGGAAAGAAGGTTTGTACACAAACATAGAAAAGGGTTCTTTACGGTAAGAGCAGTGAGACTATGGAACTCTCTGCCTGAGGAGGTGGTGATGGTGAGTACAATAAAGGAATTCAAGAGGGGCCTGGATGTATTTCTGGAGTGTAATAATATTACAGGCTATAGCTACTAGAGAGGGGTCGTTGATCCAGGGAGTTATTCTGATTGCCTGATTGGAGTCGGGAAGGAATTTTTTATTCCCCTAAAGTGAGGAAAATTGGCTTCTACCTCACAGGGTTTTTTTTGCCTTCCTCTGGATCAACTTGTAGGATGACAGGCCGAACTGGATGGACAAATGTCTTTTTTCGGCCTTATGTACTATGTTACTATGTTACTATGTTACTAAAACAGAGTCCAGCAATCTCAGCCATGGTAAAAATTTAAAAGACAAAATTCTTCTTACCTTAGCAATTCTCAGCAGAACCAGAGGCCTCACTGCTACTAACGTCGCCTTGCATCCCAGATCCGACCGTTACCAAGGTATTAGGAGAGGAGCTTCCATCACTCAGCTGACCCCCCTCTGCAAATAAGGCAGAAATTTCTTCTGGGACAAATGTTGATTCCATCGGCAAAACATTGGGTATCGGAGCCGCGGCGCTATTCCCCTCTCCCTCCGCTGGAGTAGGGGTTTCACACATTTCTATTTCCGTCACGTGGGTAGTACCGGAGGCACTTTCACCCTGTTCCCCCCTCTGGTCGGAAGGGGGACAAGGATCACATGATGGGCCTGGAGGAGGAGAGCCCGCCCCATCTTTACCATCTCAGAAAAATCCCTCCGTCTTTTTGGCACCGCCGCTACACCCGGGTCCTCTGCCACACTTACAGGTTTCCCTGGCACCAGTTGCGGTCCAGTAGAATCAGCTTCATCTCGTCCCCCCTCTGGAGGGGGGCATCCGTCGGCTGATCACTGGTTTTCCGCTTGGGCCTTCTTTTTTCCTTTGGTTCACCTGTTTGGGGGGGGTCTGCTGGATATATCCATCGCCTCCTCTCCTTGTTGGCGATCAGCTTGGCCCTCTGGTTGCCTCGGATGCCAGGTTGCTCACGTTGTTGTTGATGCTGCTGAAATCTGTGGGGACAATTTTTAAAAAGATGACCAGTTCTCCTACAAATATTAATTTTTTTCTCATTAAAACAATCTTTAGTATCGTGTTGTGTCCTGCCGCAATTCCTACATTGACTTTCACAATACTCGTTGATATGACCGTAAGTATGACATCTCCTGCAAAATGGTGGCATTCCTGAAATAAAAAAAATCATATCTCCTATTTTAAAGCGAGCTGGTGGCAGAGATTCACCCTTTGAGAAGTTTGCATTCTTATCATAAAGGACCTTGAACCTCCATTTTAAAGGTCCAAACTCCTTCTTTATTGTAAATTTTGCTTAGCAGTATTACTTAAAAAAAAAACCCAGATAAAAACAGCATAACAGCATTCTCATCAGCGAAAGGGCAGTACATCTTAACTGTAGCAATTTTAAAAGAATCAAACTCATGCTCAATAAAATCTATCCCTTCTAGCACTAGATCCATATTTTTCCCTGGGATAGCTGCAACAAAATCACGAAAAATTCCTACTTGGGTAAAGGTGATGTCATATACTCTTCTTTTAGGATAATCTTGAATTGCTAAGATCTCTTTCTTCTGAATCAAATTTTTTTTAAAATCAAAATTGTATTAATTACGTGGGCGGAGCCTAGCCGTAACTGCAGATGGCTGTGTGAGACCTCGGCTCCTCCACACTCAAGCGATTCAAACCACTTAAATAGCGGTGACCCACTTCAAAATGGTCAAATACGGGAGAGATAGGAGTGCTGATACACCCTACACCCCGAGAACCCAAAAGAGCCAGCAAGCTATGCAGAGATTTCTTAAAAAGAAAGCACTCATCTCTCCAGGCGCAGGTCCTAAGATGGCGGCGGCGGCATGTGAAAAGGGGGAAGACTCCGATGCAGCCAGCTCTCAAGGAGAAGCAGCGGAATCGCGAGACCCCTCACCAGTTTTCGAAATCCTTTCTCACAAAGGTACTGGGGCAAGCGCTTGAAAAAGCAATAAAACCAGTACTTAATGAACTTTCCGATATCAAATCGGAGATAGCGCAAATGGGACACAGGGTAGAGACCATCGAAACCGCAACGCAAGAGATTGTGTCACATTCCACGGGAGTGGCGGAATACCTCGATTTTCACACTGCAGAGCTTAACAAAGCAATGTTAATGCTCGAAGACCAGGAGAATAGAAGTAGAAGACATAATGTCCGCTTTAAGGGTCTACCTGAGTCCTGGGCCTCTGAATTCCTGCGCAAAGTCGCTCTGGAAATTTTCGCAGATCTTCTGGGCGAGGAGTCTATGGGCTCGATTGTAATTGAGCGGATCCACAGGGCTCTGAGGCCCACTCCGAAGCCGACTGAAAGGCCCAGAGATGTTATCTGCGGCCTTCTATCATTTGTGGATACCGCTCGCATAATGGCGGCTGCAAGGGAAAAAAGGCGAATTGTATATGACGGCGCAGACATAGCACTGTACCAAGATATTGCGCCTACCACACTTGCAAAGCGGCGCGTAATGAAGCCACTCCTGGACGAACTGAGAGCGCAGAAGATCCCATATGTATGGTTGTACCCTTTTGGAATTGCGATTATTAAGAATGGAAAGCGCATCGCGATCCACACCTCTGACGACCTGGAAAGAGCCTGGGATGCCATTGGAATTCGCCCAGTAGAAGTCTCCTCATGGATGCCGATAGTACAATCTACGGACTTAACAAGCCTCCCGCAGATGGAACCCTGGAGGAAGATGCAAAAATCGAAGTCCAAGATGAACAGAGAGGTGATTGAGATGCGCTCCCCTCCAACTTGAAAGCGGATCCTGGGTCTGCAGGCCACATCGCAAGAAGGACAGTTGGTTTAACAACAGCTGACTGCTGTCCCTTAGAGAGCTGTCTCCTCATGCAGGGTTTGAGCTCTGAGTCTTCTTATCTTTTCTTGTTTAGTCGTTTGTCACTTAACATAACATACCATTTGTGAGAGTCATTAGGACTCCGATGTGTGTTCAAAAAAAAAAAAAAAGGTTTTATGGTTTTAGATTCTAATGTATATCTTGTACATTGTACTTGTTCAGGTAGAAGCCAAAAGGTTCAGATTGACTTCACCCCATTATATTTTAGTGTTTTTCTTTTTTTTTTATTCTCAGCAATCGAACTACCACTATATATCCCTCCCCCCCTTGCTCATCAATATGTAGTTAGAGTGGCCCTGAATAGTTAGACTTAGTATTGTCTAGATTTAGGTATGATTATTCGGGTGTCACACATGGCTTTGCATCTTCTTCTTCATAGCTGGCTATTATTCTTTGAATGACTTTGACATTGCTATGTGTACTCATTGTTTGTTATGCCTGAAAATATGTAACTCTCTATCTATAGATCTCAAATTAAGACCTTCAGGTTACTGACTGTTTGTGTCTATACTGAAAAAATTCTGAAAATAAAGAATTAATAAAAAAAAAAATTGTATTAATTACGAACGATACATTGTTGATTCTTTCGTCGGTTCCTTCCTTCATCACGATACGAACTGTGTTCTTTATCCGGGCATACTCTGGTATGGTGTTTTCATCTCCTTCTCCTCCCCCTCTTCTCCTGTCCTCTCCTCCTCCTTTTTTCCTGCCCTCTCCTCCTGCCCTCTCCTCCTCCTCTCCTCCTCCTCCGTCTCTTCCTCCTCCTCCTCCTCCTCCGTCTCCTGGATCGTCAGCCATGATGGAAAAAGCTTGTCCTGTAAACGCTCTGTAAGCAAAGATAAATGCTCCTCTACAAGTCTGAAGACCTCTAGAGGTACGGGGGATTGCAACTCGACACCCCCGGGACTAAGCCTCTCTCCCGATAGCAGCAGGGGAGTAAAGTCCAGGCGATAAACCTTGGACGATCCCCCCCAAGGTCGAGAGAGAGGGTACCCGAGAGCTACCTTCTGACTTCAATACAAGTGCAGACCACAAGGATTTATTTTATTTTATTTTAAAACAAAAATTCTAAGTCTATATATATATATATAGAACAAAAAAGCACATAAAACAAAACACCATAAACAAAATACGAGACAGTAAATCGTCAAAATTAATACTTGATCAAGAATCTCCACTTTTTGATCTTCCACATCCCCTCAGAATCCAAGCCACCACCATGCTGCTTATCCCACACAAAAATTACATAAAGTCTAGACAAAAATAATTTTACACACTCATTCACAGACACAATTTCTCTCTTAAAGACTAACAAATTTCTTACATCCCACAAACATTCCATAATACAAACCACAACAATCTTTCATTTATCCTACCACTTGCCCCAATACCAAACAACCCCATTTTCCAATCCAAATGCACCACACCCGTCAATTCTTTCACTAGACCACCCACACTTCTCCATACTTCATTTGCATACCCACATCCCCAAAACAAATGTCTTACAGATTCATGCTCCCCACAACCTTCTCTTGGACAAATTTCTGTTCTAATTAAATCTCTTCTTTTCTGAAACTCACGTACTGGCAAGATGTTTTGTAACCCCATCCACACAATGTCTTTCTGTCTATTAGATATACCAACTATCGCCAATTTCTTCCACACACTTACTGCAACATCCGATCTCAACCCCACAATATCACATGCATTCTTTCTTTGTCTAAATTTCGCCATCACTTTCCTCTTATCCTTAAAATCATTCATTCGTACAGCCAATAAATCAAATTTTCTAATAAACCTTTCGATCACCTCATACCACACCGGACATTTGAAAGATACAGGCACTCTAGCATCCCTTTCACGCCACCTCAAACCATACATCATCCATCCAGCCATATATTTGACCATATAAGCACACTTATTTTGTTTCTCCACTAAACACACAAAATTTTTTATATTATTTAAACCAAGAAAAATTGCTAAATTTGGAAAATCCAAACCCCCATTCATACTACTTTTGTACACATGCTCTCTTTTTAATCTTTCCATATGAATTTCCCCAAAGGAACGTAAAAACCAATTTCTCCGCTTTCTTAACTTTTTTTGAACACGCAGGATAAACTCCAGCCACAAAAAGAATTATTGGTAAAATTACTGCCTTAATTATTAACACTTTCCCTGAAAGTGAAAGGTCTCTCATTCTCCAATTTTTTTTTTTTTTTTCAATCTTTCTTCCACACTCATCCCAACTCTCATTTCCTTTCAAGTCATCATTAAAACGAATACCCAACACCTTCACATCACCACTCTCATTTTTCACATTTTCCAAACAAATACTCCTATCACCAAAACATTTGAAACTACATTTACTCCAATTCACTTTAAAGGCTGACACACCACAAAACATATCCAGCCATAACCTCCCTCTCCTTATAGTAGCCAAATTATCACTTACAACCACAACATCATCCATATATCCTAATACCTTAACAGTTTTTCCCATACTTCCTGGAACCAACATACCTTTCATCACCTTATCCTTTCTTACCAAACCTATTAACACTTCAATCACAGCAATAAAAAGCACAGGCGACATAGGGCAGCCCTGCCTCACACCACTCTGCACATTCACCTTTTTACTCACCCAACCATTTATCAAAAATTCACTCGACACATTTCTATATAAACTCTTCACACTATCTACAAACCTTTTTGGAAACCCCATCCACTCTAACACAGCAAACATAAATCGGTGAGCCACTCTGTCATACGCCTTTTCAAAATCAATTGCTAATAACATACATTTCTGTTTCCTATATATACAGTCGCCAATCACATCTCTCAACAATAATAAATTCCCACTCATACTCCTACCTGGCACAGCACAAACCTGGTCCTCATTCACAACCTCACCAATCACATCCCGCATCCGAGTCGCCAACAACTTAGAATAAATTTTATAATCAACATTTAATAAAGTAATAGGTCTCCAGTTCTCTATCTTGTTCTTATCACCTTTTTTAAAAATCAAGACCACCACACCTTCATTCATTGAATTACCTATTACTCCATTCTCCCATATATATTTACAAACCTCCACAAAATCTTTCCCAATCCACTCCCACATTCTCATATACAAGTCAATCGGCAATCCATCCTTACCCGGCGTCTTATTTTTCTTGCAGCTCCAAACAATCTTCCTTACTTCCTCTACAGAAATATCCTCACACAACAAACCTCGACTATCCACACTAAGTTTCTCATCCAAAACATTCAATAACTCCCACATTAGACCTTCATCAATCCATTTTTTCTCATACAACTTCTCATAAAATCTTCCACTACACCAATCACACTTTTCTCAACCAATTCCCACATATCCTTTCTTTTTTCACATACTTTCTTAAAGAAAAATCTAGAGCATTTCTCATTCTTTTCAATCATCTCAACTTTCGTCCTAAAAATAATCTGCTTACCCTTCCTATCCATAAACAAATTCCTTTTCCTTTTTGCTTCCTCTAACAGATCTTTCACATCCACTCCCAAAGCATTCAATTTCCTCAACCACTCAAACCTACAATTTAGTTCCTTATATTCATTTCTCAACCTTCTCGCTCTCCTATATGCCCATTTCTTAAAGAAAAGCTTAATTCTTGACTTTATCCATTCCCACCAAAGTAACACATTCACAAAATCATTCTTTCTCAACTTCCACCTTTCATACTGATACCTAAAAGCTCTCATCACTATCTCATCCTCCAACAAAACCATATTTAATTTCCATACACCTCTACCATACATAGTCTCCATCTCCTTCCACACAACAGGACAGACACACATGATCAGAAAATATTACATCAAATTGTGATTTTTTTTTACAATTTAAACTTTTGGACAAAAAAACAAAATCAATTCTTGAAGTAATGCCCCCCCTATCTGCCTTATAGGTAGCAGGTGGTGGCTTTCCTAACATCAATGCTGAATCAACTAAAGAAAGATCTGCAACTATTTTACACAACTTATTCCCCGTCACATCCATCTTCTCCCCTTCAATTGTACAATTAAAATCACCTAACCAAATAGTCGGCATCCTGCTTAACAAAAAAAAATTCACCTTCTCTAACAACTCTAATCGATCCTTTTTCCCCGGAGGACAATAAACATTAACAACTCTAATCCCCCACCCTTTATGCTTAATCATGGCAACCACACACCTCCCCGCCTCCACCACCGTGTAACTCTCAAAAGAACAATCCTTATGACACAATAAAATCCCAACACCATCGTTTCTATTTACACAGGAACCTGACCATAATGAATCCCCATAAGGCCACTCACTAGCAGACACAGGTTCAGAGATGCCACACTCTTGGAGACAAGCAATATCTGGATTTTGTTTCTTAATCCAGTCAAAGATAGCAGTTCGTCTAGCTTTAGTTTTTAATAACCTCACATTCAAGGATATGACATTGAGTTCAGTTTTTCTCCCCATTGTAGGATTTTATTTCGGGTATAGTTGCCTGTACCCCACTGTTTTCTCAGCCAATCCCGCCTGGAGGTTGATCTCCGGAGGCAAAGTCTCTGGACCTTGCATCGTCCAGAAAAGAAGAATTTTCAGGGATACAAGAAGTAGGATATACATCCTGTCTTATCAGACTTTGCTCCTGTTCACTGAACTGTGGAGGCAGTAAGCGGGGTTTCTTAACAACAGCATCCAAGGTTTCTTCTGCCGGTCTCATGGTAGGTGATATAAAGTCACTGGTGGAGGCCAAATCTCCTTGTTCCCATCTCCCATCATCATGTGATTCCTCCATTTCATCCCAACCATACTTCGGAGATTTAGCTAAGGGAGAGAGTACCTCCCCTTCTCCACAAAGATTTGAATCCGATCCAAATATTTGGGGAAAATCATCTGCTTTAAAAATATCCATTTCCACCAGAGGCAATGGGATGAGTAGACTGCTAAATACTCTCAGTCGGCTGCATGTTGGTCTGTGATTGAACTGGCATCTGGGAAGATTGTACTGAAGTCTGAGGTAACTGCTCTGCGTTCTGTGGAGGCCCTTTAGCTCTTGACCTGACAGCATCTGCATAAGAACTCTTTGCTCTGTAACCCCGGGAAAGGCAATCCTTGAAAGCATGACCTTCTTTTTCGCAAAGGTTACAAATTATAGGGTTTTCACAATCCTTCGCAGCATGCCCGTCTTTGTGAAACTTTGAACAAACAACAGAATTTTGATCACAACTTTCTTGCACGTGTCCATACACTTGACATTTTTGACAGTAAGATGGAGCATCTTGGAAGAAAATCAAACCTCTGTCTTTACCAATAGCGAAACTTTGAGGAGGATGACTCACTCCTCCTGGACTCAAAGGATCAGGTCGGAACCTTACAAAATATTTGTGCTTTCCTGTCCATAATCCGTGGCTGCCCATAATCTTATGCGAGTAGACAACTTTCTCACAGTTTTTGGTCAGGAAAAGAAAAATGTCGTCGGTATCAACATATGGATTGTACATGAAAACGACTAGATGCACATCAGGTCTGGGTTATTTTTATTAGCTTCCAGAAACAAGTATAGATGATGGCAAGCTCCTATAGAAGTCAAGACCAACATGCGGTGTCCTCCAATTCTGTCTTGCAAGCATAAGATATCAAGCATCTTGACATTTAAAGTTTTAAAGAGTACCTCTTTTACAAGATATTCGTCCGTAAATTTGTCCTTCCTCCCTTCCTCCACAAAAATCGCAAAAGCGTTCCGGACCCGGAAGTCTCCGGTCCTAGCGTAGTCGATCCTTACGCCCATCTCCGTCTTCTGATCGCCTTCCGACTGTCCTCCCTTCTCCCTTCTCCCAATAGCAGCGAGCAGCTTTAGGGCAGTTGCAGGGCCAAGAGCATGGTAGGAAAACCTTCTAGCAAGACCATGATCTTTGCCAAAAGGCCGAGAAGCGATAACCTGAAAAGGGTTCGCAGTACAGGCCGATGGTCCCCAATGCAGAACACTTCTAAAGGCGATAGACTTAAGGGCCCCAGCCCCAGACACAGTCCGGGAGGCTTCTTTCTCTCCCAAACCAGGGAAAACGTGCGTGCGTCCTACGCTGAGAAATCACCAGCATGCTCCTCTTTGTGTTCGCCATCTGCATAGCTCCGCCCACCAGCCACTTTTGGCCACGCCTTTTCTTCGCACAAAATTCCTGGTGCCAAAGCACGCCAATCAGAAAAACTGATAAGAGGAGTGAATGGAGAAGTTGTGGGAAAAAAAGGGTATGCATTGTTGATTGTGATGTCATGGCCCCATTGTTGAGTGTTCCGTCAGGGCCCTTGTGATGTCATCCAGTGACCTGACCCTACTTGACCTCTGACTTGACAAGCCTCCTGTGACACGTGCAGTGTTCCGTCCATTGTCCAGACAAGGTAGGTCCAGCTGCTGCTGAGACATAGGAAGTAGTGCTGGACTACTTTTTAGCCTCCAAGTAATCCAGTTCAAAAAATAGATCCACAAGAGGGAGACACAGGCAAACTTTACTCATTTCATAAAGCAAGGAAAATGGTAACATCCAGACAACTTGCTACAAAAGGGTCAATTCACAGGGACAACTCAGCATCCCAGGTGTGCACAACAGGCCCAAATCAAACCCAAGGTAAGGTGCATGGAGGTCCAAACACTTCATTCAGGTGATAAGCAAGCCAATTAACTAACCCATCAGTCTTAATTGGATTTAGGGTGTGAGGAGACTGGCTGGCTGGGTTGCTTGGTGCTGGAACTAACCAACAGCTGATGACAGAGATTGACAGACTAGATGCAGGTAGGCAGAAAGCAGCACAGCATTGACTGACTGGGCAGAGAGAGGAGGAGAAGCTGGAAGGATGCTTGCAATCAATCTACAGGGTGGGCCATTTATATGGATACGCCTTAATAAAATGGGAATGGTTGGTGATATTAACTTCCTGTTTGTGGCACATTAGTATATGTGAGGAGGGAAACTTTTCAAGATGTGTGGTGACCATGGCGGCCATTTTGAAGTCGGCCATTTTGAATCCAACTTTTGTTTTTTCAATAAGAAGAGGGTCATGTGACACATCAAACCTATTGGGAATTTCACAAGAAAAACAATGGTGTGCTTGGTTTTAACGTAACTTTATTCTTTCATGAGTTTTTTACAAGTTTCTGACCACTTAGAAAATGTGTTCAATGTGCTGCCCATTGTGTTGGATTGTCAATGCAACCCTCTTCACACAATGATAGCAACACCGCAGGAGAAATGCTAGCACAGGCTTTCAGTATCCGTAGTTTCAGGTGCTGCACATCTCGTATCTTCACAGCATAGACAATTGCCTTCAGATGACCCCAAAGATAAAAGTCTAAGGGGGTCAGATCGGGAGACCTTGGGGGGCCATTCAACTGGCCCACGACGACCAATCCACTTTCCAGGAAACTGTTCATCTAGGAATGCTCGGACCTGACACCCATAATGTGGTGGTGCACCATCTTGCTGGAAAAACTCAGGGAACGTGCCAGCTTCAGTGCATAAAGAGGGAAACACATTATCATGTAGCAATTTCGCATATCCAGTGGCCTTGAGGTTTCCATTGATGAAGAATGGCCCCACTATCTTTGTACCCCATATACCACACCATACCATCATTTTTTTTGTTCCAACAGTCTTGGAGGGATCTATCCAATGTGGGTTAGTGTCAGACCAATAGCGGTGGTTTAGTTTGTTAACTTCACCATTCACATAAAAGTTTGCCTCATCACTGAACAAAATCTTCTGCGTAAACTGAGGGTCCTGTTCCAATTTTTGTTTTGCCCATTCTGCAAATTCAGTGCACCGATCTGGGTCATCCTGGTTGAGATGCTGCAGTAGCTGGAGTTTGTAAGGGTGCCATTTGTGAGTAGCTAATATCCGCCGAAGGGATGTTCGACTAATGCACTCTCCAGTAACATGCGGCGAGTGCTACGCTGTGAGCTCTTACTGAATGAAGCTAGGACAGCCACTGATGTTTCTTCATTAGAGACAGATTTCATGCATCCACATTTTGGCAAATCCAACACTGAACCAGTTTCACGAAACTTAGCAAGCAGTTTGCTAATTGTAGCATGGATGATGGGTGGTCTCATAGGGTGTCTTGCATTGAAATCTGCTGCAATGACCCGGTTACTGTGTTCACCAGACATCAACACAATTTCTATCCGCTCCTCACATGTTAACCTCGGCGACATGTCAATGGCTGTAAACAAAGAGAAACTTGTAAATAACTCAAGAAAGAATAAAGTTACGTTAAAACCAAGCACACCATTGTTTTTCGTGTGAAATTCCCAATAAGTATGATGTGTCACATGACCCACTTTCCTATTGAAAAAACAAAAGTTGGATTCAAAATGGCTGACTTCAAAATGGCCGCCATGGTCACCACCCATCTTGAAAAGTTTCCCCCCTCACATATACTAATGTGCCACAAACAGGAAGTTAATATCACCAACCATTCCCATTTTAATGAGGTGTATCCATATAAATGGCCCACCCTGTATTTCATTCAGTTTTTTCATACTGGATTAGAAGGGGTGCACCGATCCTGGAGGTACTGCAATACCAGGTCAATGCGTGGAGTGGACAGAGCAAGCTCTTTTTCCATCTCCCTGTTCGAAAAATCTATTTAACCGCTTCACGTCCGCCCATAGGATATAAATGTCCTATGGGTGGACGTCTATTTCGGAACCGACGTTCCAGAACGTCTTTTCAGAAAGTGCAGCTGCACGCTAATCGTGCAGCTGCTGATCGGGTTGCCCGCTGTCAGTGACAGCAGGGCAACCCTAAGACAAGGCAGGGACAGTGCCCAGGTGTCCCTGCCTTCTAGATCGCTGCAGACACAGTGCTCACAGAGCGCTGTGTCTGCAGAGAAGGAAGCGCTGTGCGCTTCCTGTTCCGGCCCGGCGGTCATGTGACCGCCGTGACCGGAGTGTGCAGGAGCTGTGTGAGGTCTCTCAGAGACCTCGATCAGCCCTGCTCTGAGGCTGCACAGCGCAGGATTGCTGCTGTACAGCCTTTATAGGGGTGCATTTGTCCTGTAACTGGGGCTACTATGTCAGCCCCAGTTACAGGGAAATCAACTGTGAAAAAAAAAAAAAAGTGAAGTAAATGTCCCCCAGAGGTCTTGTATGACCTTATGGGGGACGAAAAGTGTAAAATAAAAAAAATAAAAATAAAAGGTTGAAAATAAAAAAATAAAAAAAAGTTTCACATGTAAAAAAAAAAAAGTCCCCAAGTAAGGAATGAAAAAAAAAAAAATTAAAAATAGAAAAAATAAAAAAAGTATACATATTAGGTATTGCCGCGTCCGTAAAAACCAGCTCTATAAAAATATCACATGACCTAACCCCTCGGATGAACACCGTAAAAAAAAAAAAAAAAACTGTCAAAACAAGCAATTTTTGTCACCTTGCATCACAAAAAGTGCAACACCAAGTGATCAAAAACGCATATGTCCCACAAAATAGTACCAATAAAACCGTCACCTCATCCCGCAAAAAATGAGCCCCTACATAAGAAAATCTCTCAAAAAATAAAAAAAAACTATAGCTCTTAGAACATGGAGACACTAAAACATCATTTTTTTGGTTTCAAAAATGCTATTATTGCGTTAAAGTGAAACAAATAAAAAAAAGTATACATATTAGGTATTGCCGCGTCCGTAAAAACCAGCTCTATAAAAATATCACATGACCTAACCCCTCGGGTGAACACCGTAAAAAAAAAAAAAAAAAACTGTGTCAAAACAAGCAATTTTTGTCACCTTGCATCACAAAAGGTGCAACACCAAGTGATCAAAAACGCGTATGTCCCACAAAATGGTACCAATAAAACCGTCACCTCATCCTGCAAAAAATGAGCCCCTACATAAGAAAATCTGTCAAAAAATAAAAAAACTATAGCTCTCTGAACATGCACACAATAAAACATAATTTTTTTGTTTCAAAAATGCTATTATTGTGTAAAACTTTAATAAATGAGAAAAAGTATACATATTAGGTATCGCCACGTCCGTAACAATCTGCTCTATAAAAATGTCACTTGACTGAACCCCTCAGGTGAACGCTGTAAAAATAAATAAATAGAAACTGTGCTAAAACAACCAATTTTTTGGTCACCTTGCCCCATAAAGTGTTATAATGAATGATCAAAAAATCATATGTACCCAAAAATAGTACTAATAAAACTGGCACCTTATCCCCTAGTTTCCAAAATGGGGTCAATTCTTGGGAGTTTCTACTGTAAGGGTGCATTAGGGGGCTTCAAATGGGACATGGCATCTAAAAACCATGTGGAGTTCCTTTTCTTCTGCGCCCTGCCGTGTGCCCATACAGCAGTTTATGACCACATGTGGGGTGTTTCTGTAAACCGCAGAATCTGGGTAATAAATATTGAGTTTTGTTTGGCTGTTAAACATCGATGTGTTAAAGAAAAAAATTGATTAAAATGGAAAATCTGTCAAAAAGTGAAATTTAAAAATTTGATCTCCATTTTCCTTTAATTCTTGTGGAACGCCTAAAGGGTTAACAAAGTTTGTAAAATCGGTTTTGAATACCTTGAGGGGTGTAGTTTCTACAATGGGGTCATTTATGGGGGTATCCACTATGTAAGCCCCACAAAGTGACTTCAGACCTGAACTGGTCCTTATAAAGTGGGTTTTGGCAATTTTCTTATAAATTTGAAGAATTGCTTCTAAACTTCTAAGCCTTCTAACGTTCTAAAAAAATAAAATGACATTTCCAAAATGATGCCAACATAAAGTAGACATATGGGGAATGTTAAATAATAAATATTTTATGAGGTATCACTTTCTGTTTTAAAAGCAGAGAAATTGAAATTTAGAAAATTGCAAATTTTTTTAATTTTTGGGTAAATTTGGGATTTTTTCATAAATAAAGGTGAAATATTTTGACTCAAATTTATGATTATCATGAAGTACAATGTGTCACGAGAAAACAATCTCTGAATGACTTGGATAAATAAAGGCGTTCCAAAGTTATTACCACATAAAGTGAGATATGTCAGTTTTGCAAAATTTGGCCTGGTCAGGAAGGGGGCAAATGGCCCGGATGGGAAGTGGTTAATATATGGTCCCCAGATAGGGGACAACACGTCGTACAGCCCGCGCCTTGGAAATTCCAGCATCGACAGGACATAGTCTTTCCGGATCTCAACCAGTTGGAACAGGATCTCTTCCACAAGAAAAGCAAGTCCTCCAACAAAACGAAACAAATTCCATTCTTGACCTTCTGGTAGTCAGGAACAACTCTCCAATCAGGACTCTGCGCCAGATCTCGGCCATCTCGCCAACGTCACAGGAACTCAGCAGTCCCTCACCCACCACCAAAGCAGTAGGTAGGTATGGTGATCGCTCCTCGTTGCTTGGGGACTAGGCCAACTGCCCAATAGCAGCAGGGGGGTGAAGTCCAGGCTATGAACCTGGACGATCCCCCCAGGCCGAGCAGCCGGGTACCCCAAGCACCTCTGACCAAGACCAAGGCAGCACCTCTCGATACTACACTTGATCTTAGCCAAAAGGCCGAGAAGCGATAACCTGAAAAGGGTTCGCAGTACAGTCCGATGGTCCCCAATGCAGAAAACTTCTGAAGGAGATAGACAACAGGCTCCAGCCCCAGACACAGTCCGGGAGGCTTCTTTCTCTCACAAACCAGGGAAAACGTGCGTCCTACGCTCAGAAATCACTAGCATGCTCCTCTTCGTGTTCGCCATCTGCATAGCTCTGCCCACTTTTGGCCACGCCTTTTCTTCGCATGTAAGTCCTGGTGCCAAAGCACGATAAAAACCGATAGGAGGAGTGAATGGAGAAGTAGTGAAGAAAGGGAAAAAAAAAGGGGGGTATGCATTGTTGATTGTGATGTCAGGGCCCCATTGTTGAGTGTTCCGTCAGGGCCCTTGCAATGTCATCCACTGACCTGACATTACTTGACCTCTGACCTGACAAGCCTCCTGTGACACGTGCAGTGTTCCGTCCATTGTCCATCTGCTGCTGATACATAGGAAATGCTGGACTACTTTTTAGCCTCCAAGTAATCCAGTTGAAAAGATCCACAAGAGGGAGACACAGGCAAACTTTACTCATTTATTAAAGCACTGGAAAAACTAAATGGTTACATCCAGCCAACTTGCTACAAAGGGCTCAATTGCCAGGAACAACTCAGCAGCCCGCCCAGGTGTGCACCACAGGCCCAAATCAAACCCAAGGTGCGTGGAGGTCCAAACACTTCATTCAGGTGATAAGCCAATTAACCTATCAGTCTTTATTGGATTTAGGGTGTGAGGAGACAAACCAACAGCTGATGCAATTAGGAGATTGACAGACTAGATGCAGGTACGCAGAAAGCAGCACAGCATTGACTGACTGGGCAGAGAGAGAGGAAAAGCTGAAGTGCAGACTCCTGATGCAGGAAGGATGCTTGCAATCAATCTACTTCATTCTGTTTTTTCATACAGGATTAGAAGGGGTGCATCGGTCCTGGAGGTACTGCAATACCAGGTCAATGCGTGGAGTGGACAGAGCAAGCTCTTTTTCCATCTCCCTGTTCGAAAAATACATTTAATATATGGTCCCCAGATAGGGGACGTATCAGATATTAAACTGATAAGAACAGATTTTTTTTTTAAAGTTGACTACCCCAAAGGGGTATATTTTATTTAAAACAATTTATACATACAAAATAGTTATCTCATAAAAACATTTTCCAAACCATAAATAGAATGTATAAAATCATATAATTGACCCCATTCCCTTAAAAACCATTTGTTACACATAAAAGGAGCGTTTTTTTAATCCAATAAATAATATTTATACATTTCATCAAATACCATTTTTAAAACATTATCCACAGAAATAACTTTGTGCTTAAAACATAAAATGTTCCTGGCCGCCCAGAGAGCTGCTTTAACACAGTTGGTGATCTTCCATGCCATAGTCTTTTTGGTCCTTGATGGGCACTCCAGACACCCATAAAACACACCGTCCATAGTTAAAACTTTTAGTCCTGTTATCTTCTTTATTAAGGGGAGCATTTTAGTCCATATTATTAGTGCAAAATAGCAATACTATAGTAAATGAAAGACGCTCTCCTCCTCTCTGCATGCTCCCCTGGGACATTCAGCGGTGCCAATCAATCCTCTTCGATGCTTGAATGCCCGACATGGAAGACACTCATGTGCGCAGCTCCAGGCCAGGTCCTTCTGTGAATTAAAAAGATAATTAATATTGTCCTCCTTCCATACTTTTGGTTTCGTTAAAATTCCTTATAGGAGGGGGCGTGGCTAGCCGCTGACCGGGAAAGTTGTCTCTCACAGCAGCTCCGTCTGGATAGATATAATCTAACATAATCCGCCCTCATATAAAGCCCTAGAATCATATCTGCAAGCCTAAGGGTTGCTGATTTACATTTGCCCCATTTTTATTTCTTTTTGGGGCCGAAAGCAGGCTCTATATCGGAGTTCTGAGCGAGGCCTAGCTGAGGAGGAACAGGCGGCCTAGATTTGAAGAAAACGGAGGCCCCCCTCCAGACCCAGCCGGCAAGAAACACTGCCGTTACACGTTCGGAGTAAGCATCCATTAACTGCAGTACAATACCTGCCTAATCGAGTGTCCTACCGCGGCCGAAGGCGCATACAATTCTGGAGTTCCGAGGGTGGCATGGTGAGGTGAAAGCCGGAGGCCCGACTAGAGCGGTGCGAGGCTGCTTGCAGAGCTTGTCATCCGCTCACGCTGTGAAGAATCGACACAGCAAGACATCGATACATCAAGTTCAGGCACAAGGTAAAGCTACAAGCTGCATCGTACCTCAGCAGAGCCAGTTTCAAGTAAATAAGGTACCTCTTCACCTCCGGTACTCTCCGGTCACACATAGTGCCACAGGGGTCCCACACTGGCATCTCACTTCACAGGCTCCAACACATCGCACCGCATCAGCGGCGGTCAGCGATCCTCTCAGCCCTTACCTGGTCCTGTGTGTTAAGAGGCAAACCCGGTCCTGTTATACCCCCGGTTCGGGCACCATCCTGCCGCTCCGCCGGCGATTCTACCCAATACAGGAGTCTGTTTCAAGCCTAATCAAATCCTGAAACAGACAGTGGTGCAATCCTTGTTAAAGGCGCTGGAGGGGCTGTCTAACTGGACTTGCAAGCGATCGTTCCCAGCCTGCCCAACCCAGCATCTAGATCGCAATAGCCCCATAAAGGTTCCAATCTCTGCCCAGGGCTGGGGTCCAGTGCCTCTGCCACACACTGACCCTTCAGGTGTCAACTTAGAGGGTTGGAGAACTCTCAAAGCTTGTCTCACCTAAATATCCAGATTTAAAGAGACAGTGTCGCATTTATTCTGCTACACCAAATTGCCAGAAATAATCTAAATAAATTAGTATTCTGTCCTAAACATTAAGAATTGGTGAAAATACAACAGAGTGGGATGAAATAAGCTCAATGTTCTAACCTGTATCACCCTAACAGCGTGGCATAACAGCTTGGTTTAACCAAAATGGTAAAAATTGGTGGTTCTAAAGCTGGGGAATCAGCTAGTCAGCAGAAATCGAACCCAACTAGTGGGGAAATGGACAAATTTATAAAAAAAGCAGCTGCCACGGTTGCAGCCAGAGAACACAAAATGGCGCCTGATACTCCAAAAGCCTCAGGCCGAAAACAAGCGGAATCCTCTGCACATGAATGGGAAAGTGGGGATGATACAGACAACATGCCCATCTCCAGATCTTTCCTGAGAGAAGCCTTGGCGTCATCGCTCTCCTCTGCACTAGAACCCATCAGCTCTGACCTAACGACCATCAAGCTTGACGTTAGGCAGATAGGGAGAAGAGTAGAGATTTTGGAGGAGAATCAAGCGAGCGTTATTCAACATCAACAGGTGGTAACAAACAGTGTCTCCTTAATCCAGAAAAACATCAATAATTTATTCAGTGCAATTGAAGACCAGGAGAACAGAGGAAGACGAAACAACTTACGCTTTCGTGGCATCCCTGAGTCTGTTGCCGCAAGGGACCTTCCCTACACAGTGGTTCAAATTTGCCTTACGCTCCTTGGTCCTGATACAGCCCACGAAGTTATCCTGGAAAGGGCCCACAGAGCTCTGAAACCTAAACCTGCACCGTCAGAACCTCCCAGGGATGTGATATGCAAATTTCTGGCGTTCCCTGTGAAGGAAGCGATCATGTATAGAGCAAGGTCCGGGGGTCCCATACAATGGGAAGGGAAGGACATTCTCATTTTTCAAGATCTGGCCCAGTCCACCTTGAAGAAGAGGAGAGCACTCAAACCTCTCACGGACTGGCTTAGATCCAAGAAGATTCTATATCGCTGGTCCTTTCCCTTCGGAATATCCTTCATGTTTGATGGTCGCAGACTGTCCGTCACCTCACATCAAGAATTAGAACCATTATATGATCTTCTGGGATGTGGCCCTCTAAATATCCAAAATTGGGACCCTGTCCAAGACCTTCTAGATCTTCCAGATTTACCCAAGCTAGAGCCATGGGAAAAATTGCATACACCTAAGTCCCAAAGACATAGGAGAAACGCTCAAGGCCCTTCTCCCAGACGTCTACAAGTGGACGATTAAAACCTTGCTCATCACCACCAAGAATATGCATTTTGCTCTTACCTTCTATACCTATCCCTTTATCTCTTATTTCTCTCATGTCACTCCGCCTCTCTAAGGATATAATGCTATATATAGATATACTTCAAATGCTTTTGAGAAGGTTACTAAACTCTACTTAGGGTGTTCTAACTGACACTAAACCTCTCTCCCCCCCCCCACCTACTCCTTCTACCCAAGTCACTTGGGCTCCACTCCTACTAAATACTAATACCTAAGTTGCTATAAAAGTTACTGTGTTATACCAATCAGTAATGGCCCATTCAATAACCTGGGCATATTGCTCGTTGTATGTTTATGTTATTGTTAGTTCAAAGGGAAACTGTAATGTAAGTCAGATTCTGAGTAATGAGAAAATTATATGTCATATGGATAAGATTGTAGCTCCCCTGGTGGCTGGAGACTTGGAACCCATTGGCTTCCAAACACAAGTAGCAAGTCTGAAATCCCCCTTCATACTCATACCATGACAGATCTTCAAATTTCCTCATATAATGTCAAAGGCTTTAAAACGCCCTCCAAAAGATCTCAAATTCTATCTTTATTAAAAAAGGAGAAATGCTCGGTTGTTTTTCTTCAAGAAACACACTACAAAATCGACCATTACCCTAACCTCTCATTTTCTAGTTTCCCAGTGTGGTACCACAGCGGGTCCGACTCTTCAGCCTCCAGGGGAGTAAGCATAGGATTCAAGAAAGGCTGTCCATTCCAATACACCTCTCATATACAAGATCCTGATGGCCGGTATATAATGGTAAAAGGTACCTTTGCAAATCAAATATACACTTTCATCAACATCTATGCCCCTAATACTCAACAACATAAATGGTTCCTCTCCTTAACCCCACTGGTGGAAAAATTTAAAGAAGGCATTGTTGTCATGGGCGGTGATTTCAACATAGCTTTAGATCCCACTTTAGCTTCCTCATCACAAAAATCCTCCCTTTCTCAGACGAATCTCGGATGTTTCCTTAAAAGACTCCACTCTCTCCAATTGGTGGATGTGTGGAGAATTTTAAACCCTTTAAATAGAGACTACACTTTTTACTCCAACATGCATCACTCTTACCATAGATTGGATTATTTGTTTGTCTCAAAAGAACACCTCCATTTTTGTACCAATGCTAGGATTGGATCCATTCACCTTTCAGACCACTCCCCTATCTATCTATCGATCACCACTCCACAAAATACACCCAAAACATTCAAATGGAGGTTAAACGAACAACTCATTATTTTCCCAGATTTTAAAAAACAAATACAGAGCTCCCTGGAGGAATATTTTCTCCTAAACGCCATTCCTGAGACATCTCCTCAAATTGTGTGGGATGCACACAAAGCCTACATAAGAGGACAATTTATTAAGCTAGGATCCCTACTTAAAAAAAAGAGATTGGCGAGGACAGATCAGCTTCTCTCCGAAATCCAGAAGTTAGAGGAGACCCATAAAAAATCCCTTCTAGCCCCAGATCTATCCCAACTTAATGATCTTAGATCAGAACTAAAAAACATCCTTAATGCAAACTCAGCAAAGCTTTATTTACACTCCCAATTTAAGTACTTTGCTCATGGCAACAAGGCTTCAAAACTAATGATGAACCTTATAAAAAAAAGAAAAGTTCATAGCCACATCAGTAAGATTAATAGGAGGGATGGGGGGTTGGCTATCACCCCCAAAGACATTGCCCTACAATTCCAAGAGTATTATCAAACTTTATATAACATCCCACAGAGTAGGCCAAATGTCCAAGACTCATCTAGTCCGGATACCATTGACTCCTTTCTCGACGCCATTACCCTCCCCAAATTGACTGAAAAGCAAAAATCAACCCTTACTGCCCCTTTTAGCACGGAAGAACTCAATAGAACTATAAAAAACATCCCAAATGGCAAAGCACCTTGTCCAGATGGTCTCCCGGCCCTTTATTATCGCTCCTTCAGCAACACCCTCATCCCACATTTACTTCAGGTATGCAATAGCTCCCTCCTAGGATTACCCCTATCAGCAGACATGACTAAAGCCCATATTACCATTCTTCCCAAAGAGGGGAAAGACCCGTCTCAATGCTCTAGCTATCGCCCCATATCCCTTTTAAACTTGGATTTAAAACTCCTTGCTAAAATGTTAGCTAACCGTCTTGCCCCACTCCTTCCAGACCTGGTACATAGAGATCAGACAGGTTTTGTAAGAGGCCGGGAGGGGAAAGACAACACTGCAAGAATTCTCAATGCTATCTATTATGCAAATAAGAAAAGCATTCCCCTGACTTTGCTAAGCACTGATGCGGAGAAAGCATTCGATAGGGTCAATTGGAATTTTATGCGCTGTGCAATGTCCAAATTCGGTGTTCCAACACCATTTATAGATGCCACATTCGCTATGTATTCTAATGCCTCCGCATCAGTGCTGGTAAATGATACTATTTCTCTTCCGTTCATAATTAAAAATGGCACGAGGCAGGGTTGCCCTTTGTCCCCCCTTTTATTTGTATTAACAATGGAGCCACTCCTACAAACTATCAGACAAGACCCAAAAATAGCGGGGTTAAAACTGGGTAAGCAAGAACACAAAACCGCAGCTTTTGCGGACGATCTCTTAATCATTACCACGAATCCTCAAATTTCCTTGAGGGCCATTCATAACTTACTAGAAAGGTTCAGCCCCCTATCCAACTTCAAAATCAACATGAGCAAATCTCAAGCCATAGGCATTGGCATCCCCACACCCATGATCAACTCCCTAAAAGCTGATTCTCCCTTTAGCTGGGATAATCCTTTCATCTCCTACCTGGGAATAAAAATAAGTTCCGAATCTAATAACCTTTTCAACCTTAACTACACCCCATTACTTCAGTCTATTTCTGATCAGTTACACCATTTAGACTTCCAGACTCTGTCATGGTTTGGTAGGAAAAACTTAGTTTCTTCCTTGATCATCCCAAGAATTAATTATCTACAACAAGTACTTCCCATTCCGGTTAAGAAAAAACATTTCAGGACATTGATGTCAGAGATTCGCAGATTTATTTGGAAACAAACAAGCCCGAGATTGGCGACAACTACTCTGCAAAAGCCTAGAGACCAAGGTGGCATAGGCCTTCCTGACCCCCAAATCTACAACAAGGCTATTCACCTGACCAGAATCCTCGATTGGTTTCGGGAGCCACTCCATAAATCATGGGTGGACATGGAATCATCCATAGCCTAACTCTCCTTCAGGTCACTTCTAACAGGTGACAAGGGTAAAGTAATTTCTCTCTCTAGTACGAACCAGATTACAAAATCCTCGCTCTCAGTATGGAAGTGGTTTCAAGAATCCAATTGGGGGTTTCCTCTGCCCTCCCCCTTAATTCAAGTAAGAGACATACTAGACTTGGCCCCCCTAGAACTAAAACAGTGTCTCCCTAACTCTCTTAGAACATCCCAAATCCCCATTATTTCACTGTTTGATGTGGAGGGTAAGTTAATAAGCAAAAAAGAAATAGCTGTTTTACTCTCAGCCTCAGACTCTCTCCCCTCCCCAATATCCTTCCTTCACAACTACATCTCTAAGCACATTCCATTTCAGTCACTTCATAGGCCAATTACTTGGTTTGAAGGATGGATAAGTAGCCAAAATGCAATAAGTAAACCGATCTCTCAAATATATAAAAAACTAAACTCCCATATTAACATGCCAAAACCAGCCTTTGTGGGATTATGGGAGAGAGATTTGGAAATTTCTTTTTCACCGCTAGAATTAACCAAACTATTTATTTCCCCTCATAAATCGTCAAGGTGTGTCCTGATCCAGGAAAATGGTTACAAAATTCTAACAAGGTGGTACAAGACCCCTGACATTACATCCAAATATAACAGCTCAGGTTCAGATGAATGCTGGCGATGCAAGGAATCAAAGGGAAATTTTCTCCATATATGGTGGACTTGTCCCACTGTATCTAGCTGGTGGAAAGACATATTTGATAGGAGTAATATAATATGTAAAACCTCGCTGCCGCCGACCCCTCAATTAGCCTTATTGAGTCTTCCGCCTCCAGACCTCATACCTAAGATCCCCCCTTTATTCCACATCCTTCTCATGGCTGCTCGCCTCCTTCTGCCTCGTTTTTGGCTCTCGTCAGAACTTCCATCCCCAGAAATGTGGAGGGATAAGATTGATAGCATATACAGATTTGAGGAGTTGGCGGCTGCTGAGGAACGCAATATACAGAAGTTCAGTGTTAGATGGGATAGATGGGTGAAACACAATCACTCTAACCATACGCAATCCTCTGTTAACAAATAAACGACTCCTACGCCTGGGTATATACATAATTTCCCTCCGGTCAGTGAAATGAGAGGGTATAACAGCCTAATTACACTAATTCCATTACTTGGTAAGGAATAATAAGAAATTACAAATTTGCTCTCATTCCAGATTCACTAGGAATGTTGGTATTCAGATGCACTTATTCAATCCTGCTTATGTCCTCATTGCAGTTTCACCGTGTTGTTACTGTTTACATCTTTTGTTTACATCTACTGTATATATTGTACAACCTATTATGGACTATGTAAGACTTCTTTTATTCCAAGATTGTACAATTACGATTATTTGAAATAAAAAAAAATAAAATAAAAAAAAAAAAAAATTCCTTATAGGAGCCATCAACTTTTCGTCATTAATCTCTTTTAAAATTGCTTTATTATTTTTTAAAATATCTACCCTTTTCTGGTAAAATTAAAACAAATCGTTATTTTCTCTAAAATCTTATACGAGTTTGACAGATTAAAAGAATATGGAGAATTTAAAACTGTTTCAAACCATCCATTCTTTCTCATAAAATAACCTGTATTATAACAATTAAAATAAGACCAATAAATATCTTTAAAAAGGGCGTTAAGACAAAAACTAAAATACTTTATTAAAAGAAACGCTTTAATGTCTGGAAAATCTTTTCCACCTTTGGGCTTGGGAAGCATTACCGTGTTTCTCTGCAGTTTATCCATTTTGGAACCCCAAAAGAAATTAAAACAGGCTTTATTGATCTTTTTAAGAATACGATCGGATGGGGGAAACACCATACTTAAATATAATAAAATTGGTAAAATGATCATCTTTATAATTAAAACCTTTCCCTCCATCGTAAGCTTCCTCAAGTTCCACATACACAGTTTCTTATTTACCTTTTCTGTCACTGTGTCCCAGTTCCTGAGGCCATCATTGGACTCACTTAAAGAGATCCCTAAAATCTTTACTGACTCAGACTCAGGAACGTCAATGTCATTTAAAACCATATCTTCAACGTTTAAGACATTACTCTTATTAAAATTAACTTTAAAACCGGAGGTGCAACAGAAATGTTCTACCGGTTTGGAAGCTTTTTGGATTGATGGGGTGTCCCTGCAAATTATCGCAACATCGTCCATGTACCCCACTACTTTAGCCTCCAGTCCCCCCCCGCCTGGCAGGGGGACTCCACGTATTTGTTTGTTTTTCCGCAACATGATTAAAAGAGGCTCAAGGGCGCAGATAAAAAGTAGGACAAGGGACACCCCTGCTTCACTCCTGATTTTAAAATGACATCCTGAGTCTTAAAACCATTTATTAAAATTTTGCTAGTACAATGGTCATAAAATGCTCTTAAAGACTGTAAAAACCCTTCCGGTATACCAATTTTCTTTAAAACTTGAAAAAGATAAAGGAAAACTTGAAAAAGAAAAGGCTTTCTCGAAGTCCAAAGATAAAATGGCAACTTTCACTTTTCTTTCATTTACATCATTAATAATATCTTTTAAAAGGTTCAAATTATCCCAAATACATCTCCCGGGTACCCCACAGACTTGGTTCTGGTGAATAATTTTACTTATTATTTTCTTCATCCTGTTAGCGCATATTTTTGCCATTACCTTGTAGTCACAACATAAAAGGGTGATAGGTCTCCATTTTATTTATTTTTTGAGATATATATATTTTTATTTATTGCTAAATACACTTTTCATTTGGGAAAATCAGGATTTTATTAAGGCAGAAAAAAATGGTCTTTGAGAGACAAAAACAATGACTTTATCCTAAAGGAAAAAACACAAAATATTTTCCTGTCTGCTATTTTTTTTTTTTCAACATTTTTATTGGTATACAAGAAAGTAACAGAAGAAGAAAAAAAAACCAGAGGATTAACATTTGATATAATTCAGACTTACTCCCTTTTTACCCCAAAGTCCTATATTTTACCCTCCCACCCCCCCCCTGCGATGCATCCACTGTCCTCCCCCGCCCCCCACCCCATAGGCAAGGGGGGAGAGAGAGGAATAGGAGAGAAAGAGAGAGAGGGAGAGAAAGAGAGAGAGAGAGGAAAAAAAAAGGGTGGAAAGGAAAAGGAGAGGAAGCCTATCAGAGCCTCCAAACCTCCCAGATCTTGTTCCATTCTTCCAAGCGGCCTCTATGCTTATACAGGATCCGTTCATAGTTTTTGATCTTAACAACCAGATTTATCCAGTTGTTTAATTTCGGGGGGTGACGTGCAAACCAATTTCGACTGATCAATAATCTAGCAAGCAATAGTACTCTACCTAATAGAATCTTTTGGTATTTATGAATAATTACTGAAGACAAATCGTTAAGTAGAAACAGCTGTGGGTCAAGAGATATACAGATTTTTTACGCCCTTCCAATATGATGCAAGGCCTGGGCAAAGCCAGAACATATGCAGATAATCCGCTCCTATATTATCACAACAGGGGCACTTAGAAGTATCTCTTAATCCACATCTGCTCAACCAAATGGGGGTGTTATAAAGTCTGTGATAAATATTGAACTGTGTTAGAACATGATTGAAATTGTGAGAGAGTACGTCCGGGTTAGTAAAGATACTGCCCCATCCCACCAACTTAATATTTTTACAATCCACCTCCCAAGCCCTTTGACCTGGTGATTGTGTGTCAGAAAAACGTGCCTTAATCAATAATTTATATATATTTGAAATCTTCATTTTTAGTGGTGTCTTCCCTAACCATTGATTTAATGGTGACAAAATATCTATTTCCAGTCGTGCTTTATCTTCCAAACTAAAAAGTGCCAACCGAAGCTATGTGATAGTTCCGCAAATGTCTTAATTTCTTTATTCATAACAACCTGTGCCAAGTATAAAATCCCCTTCTTTTGCCAAAATTGATCAGATGCTATGCTATCTAAGGACTGTAGGTGTTTATTGTGCCAGAGAGGCGTGAAATTAAGTGATCCCTTTACCCCCAGCCATCCTCTAACGATAGCCCACATTTTGAAAAGTGCTTTTGTGGTTTCTTTATAACCCCGGTCCCCATCGAGCATTAACCCGGACTCTAGAAACGTAAAAATGTTATTATACGTGAAGGTACTTATTAGGTCAGTCAAGGATGCACTGTTTACCCACTCATTGCACGTCCATAGTTGGGCTGCCACGAAATAGCCTTTGAAGTATGGGAGATTTAAACCCCCCCTCCAGAGGCTTATATAAATATTCTATTTTAAGTCTCACTCTTTTACTTCCCCAGACTAACTCATTAATCATTCTTTCCACAAGTTTAAAATATTTATCATCTATCCAAATGGGTATATTTCTAAGAACATAAAGAAATTGGGGGAGAATTATCATCTTCACCAACGAGACTCGATCAGCTCTAGACAAATTAATTCGCAGCCAGATCCCTACCTTTGCCCTCATTTTCGTTATTAGTGGAGTAAGGTTAAGTTCCAAAAGCTTTTCAACCTTAGGAGATATCATCATGCCCAGATATTGGAAGGTATCAACGACTTCTAGTTGGTTTAGGAGGGGCTCTTTTTGCGTTGAATGGTCTAATGGCATCAAAGTTGTCTTTGACCAATTTATATCTATATTATAACCCTGATACCTCGCCGAATAATTTGACCGACTGAATAATCCTTGGGGCATTTATTTCTGTATCCTCTAAAAAAGAGGACATCGTCCGCATATAGAGAAATCCGATCTTCCTCTCTTAATGTTCCAAACCCTTTAATTTGAGGATCTTGCCTAATAGCCAACGCCAGAGGCTCTATATATATATCGAATAAAAGAAACATAGAAACATAGAATGTGTCGGCAGATAAGAACCATTTGGCCCATCTAGTCTGCCCAATATATCTGAATCCTATGAATAGTCCCTGGCCCTATCTTATATGAAGGATAGCCTTATGCCTATCCCATGCATGCTTAAACCCCTTCACTGTATTTGCAGCTACCACTTCTGCAGGAAGGCTATTCCATGCATCCACTACTCTCTCAGTAAAGTAATACTTCCTTATATTACTTTTAAACCTTTGCCCCTCTAATTTAAAACTGTGTCCTCTTGTGGTAGTTTTTCTTCTTTTAAATATGCTCTCCTCCTTTACCGAGTTGATTCCCTTTATGTATTTAAAAGTTTCTATCATATCCCCTCTGTCTCTTCTTTCTTCCAAGCTATACCTATTAAGGTCCTTTAACCTTTCCTGGTAAGTTTTATCCTGCAATCCATGTACTAGTTTAGTAGCTCTTCTCTGAACTCTCTCTAGAGTATCTATATCCTTCTGGAGATATGGCCTCCAGTACTGCGCACAATACTCCAAGTGAGGTCTCACCAGTGTTCTGTACAGCGGCATAAGCACTTCACTCTTTCTACTGCTTATACCTCTCCCTATACATCCAAGCATTCTGCTGGCATTTCGTACTGCTCTATTACATTGTCTTCCCACCTTTAAGTCTTCTGAAATAATTACTCCTAAATCCCTTTCCTCAGATACTGAGGTCAGGACTGTGTCAAATATTCTATATTCTGCCCTTGGGTTTTTACGCCCCAGGTGCATTATCTTGCACTTATCCACATTAAATTTCAGTTGCCAGAGTTCTGACCATTCTTCCAGTTTTCCTAAATCCTTTTCCATTTGGCGTTTCCCTCCAGGAACATCAACCCTGTTACATATCTTTGTGTCATCAGCAAAAAGACAAACCTTACCAACGAGGCCTTTTGCAATATCACTTATGAAGATATTAAACAAAATTGGTCCCAGTACAGATCCCTGTGGAACCCCACTGGTAACATGACCTTGTTTTGAATGTTCTCCATTGACTACAACCCTCTGTTGTCTGTCACTCAGCCACTGCCTAATCCACTCAACAATATGGGAGTCCATGCTCAATGACTGCAGTTTATTGATAAGTCTTTTATGTGGGACAGTGTCAAAAGCCTTACTAAAATCTAGATATGCGATGTCTACTGCACCTCCACCGTCTATTATTTTAGTCACCCAGTCAAAAAAATCTATAAGATTTGTTTGACATGATCTCCCTGAAGTAAACCCATGTTGTTTTTCATCTTGCAATCCATGGGATTTTAGATGTTCCACAATCCTATCCTTTAATAGGGTTTCCATTAATTTGCCTACTATTGATGTCAGACTCACTGGTCTATAGTTGCTCGATTCCTCCCTACTACCTTTCTTGTGAATGGGTACGACATTTGCCAATTTCCAATCTTCCGGGACGACTCCTGTTACTAATGATTGGTTAAATAAATCTGTTAATGGTTTTGCCAGCTCACCACTAAGCTCTTTTAATAATTTTGGGTGTATCTCATCAGGCCCCTGTGACTTATTTGTCTTCACCTTAGACAGCAAACTTAGAACATCTTCCATTGTAAAAATACATGCATCAGACAATTTATTAGTCATCCTTTCTAGTGGAGGTCCTTCTCCTTTTTCTTTTGAGAGGAGATAAGGGACAGCCCTGCCGAGTACCACGCTCCAGGTCAAAACTAGCAGTAAGGTTCCCATTAAGGTTCAGTTTAGCTATAGGATGTCTGTACAAAACTTTAATAATATTTATAAATCTCTCCCCAAAGCCCATCCTGAACAGCACCTTCCAGAGGAATCGCCACTCCACCCTGTCGAAGGCTTTAGAGGCATCTAAAGACAGGATGGAGCGATCAGATCCCCCGGGAACCTGTAGGTTTGCAAAAAGACAATGAAGGTTATGGTGCGTACCCTTCTTTGGAATGAAACCGTTCTGATCTGGATGGACGATGGAAGAGATGACCCCAGAAAGTCTTGATGCCAAGATCCTTGCGAGGAGTTTTACATCGGTGTTCAGTAGTGAGATTGGTCTATACGATCCCATATCTATTGGGTCCTTCCCTTTTTTCGGAACTAGAATTATTATCCCCTCCATCATTGAGGCAGGAAGGTTACCTTGTACCACCGATTCAGCCAAAACCTCCAACAGTTTAGGCAAAATCACCTCCTTATATTTACTATAAAATTCATATGGAGGTCCGTCATAGCCGGGGGTAGAATTGGCCGAGCATGCTTTAATTGCCCCTTCAAGTTCCTGCATCAAGAGATCCGCCTCAAGGGCCTTCTTTTGGGCCACAGTGATAGTGGGGAAAACAATATTATCCAAATAGGAATCCATCCTTTCCTCCATGATCCTACCATCGGCTCTGTAAATGTCTGAAAAGTAGTCCCGGAAAGCCTCCTCAATGGGAGCTTGATCCGTCACAATCCTTCCGTTGGGCAACCAAATGTTTTCTATACTCTTTTTAGGGTCCTGACTCGTAATCACTCTAGAGAGGAGTTTCCCTGGTCGCCCTGACTCGGTAAAGTATTTTTGGCCCTTAAAGAATAGAGTATGTTGCACTTTTTCCAGCAAAAAGTTAGAATATGCTTGTGTAGTCTTCTGCATTTGTTCCTTATTTTCTTCTGAGCTATTCATGTAGAAGATTTGTGTTGCTGAAGAGGCTTGTTTTTTTAACTTTCCCTCATTTACCCCATATTCCTTTCTTAGGTTTGCAATACTACTAACCATTATTCCCCTCATATATGCCTTAAGCGTATCCCATACTACCTGAATTCTGGTTGACCCATAATTGGCCTCCCAAAATTGGTCGATTTCCCTTTGTATTGTGTCGTGGTTCGTCAATATTGACAGCCAATAGGGATTCAATCTAAAAGGAAACCTCGCTATTTGTTTATCCTGGGTCGGGCAGAACTCAAGGAGCAGTGGTAAATGGTCCGAGAATGACCTAGTTTCATACTTCAGTCGTTTTACACACCATAGATATTTCCTATTAATCAGGGCATGATCTATTCTGGACATAGACTTCCCTTGTCTACTAATGCATAAAAAAAAACTTTTGCCCCAACCAAGACTTCCCCAAATATCTTCAAACCCAACCTCAGAACAAAACCGTGCGTGGGGGGAGCCCTGGACAGAAGCCTCTCCTTCGGTACCCATAGACACCCTATCTGTTGCAGGATTCATTACACAGGTGAAATCCCCCATAATCAATGTAGGGCATTCTGCCCATTTGTCCATAAATTCCAGCAGGGACTTAAGTACCGTAAAGGAGAAAGGAGGTGGAATATAGACAAATGCCAGAATACATATCTTCCCTGCCAACCTGCAGTATTGAAATACATATCTCCCCTATTGGTCAACAGATGACGCCTCGCACAAGAAATCAATCGCTTTATGAACAATGACCGTCACTCCCCTGGAGTGGCTGGAAAAGGTAGAATGGTACGTGTGCGCAGCGCATCCCCTGGTGGCCAACCTGGAGGTATCCCTGGTAAGATGTGTTTCTGTGAGCGATACAATTGCTGGGAGATGTTTACGCATCCAATCAAAAACCGCTTGTCTCTTTCTTTTACCTCCCAGACTCCTAACATTCCAAGTAATAATTCTGATAGTTATTACACATAGAGGTTCAAAAAAAAAAAGGGAAACGTTCTCTCTCTCTCTCCCCCCGCCCCCGACCCAGTAGACGCACCGCAGCCCCTCCCACCCCATTCCCAACCACCCCCTTCCCTAGACCAACTAGCAATCCACTGCAGTGCAGCAGATTTCTTACCTATGACCATCCCTCCCCGCTATATAACAAAAGTGGAAAAAAGGTAATCTGCAGGCTCTTATTCTCCTCAAAAGCCCTAAACAATTAAATCACATATTATTTTGTTCAAGCCAGTCCGCGGCTCTATCCGGCGTGTCAAAGAAGAGAGTTGAGTCATTAAAAATAATCCGTAATTTAGCCGGGAAAATGAGTGAATATTTGATGCCCCTTTCTCTCAGGGTTTTTTTCACGGTACTAAACAAACGTCTCTTTTCTTGAACTTCTTTTGAAAAGTCTGGGATAAAAGCTAGTCCGTTTCCGTCATATATTACAGGAGGACTTTCCCTTGCCCTTCTTAATACCATGTCTCTATCTCTTGAGGTGAGCATTTTAACAAGAAATGTTCGTGGTTGTCTCCCCGGGATAATTTTACCACCTGGAACCCGATGTGCTCTTTCTACTAGAAATTGGGGCGAGAAATGATCCCTCCCAAAATTTTCCACAAGCAACGTTTGTATAAATTGAACAGGATTATTCTCTTCCGCACCCTCTGGAATCCCCAGAATTCTTACATTATATCTCTGTGATCTATCCTCCAGGTCCAGAACCTTTCTTTTAAGGAGATTAACATCTAACTTCAGAGTAGCCATCTCTAGATTGATTTTTTGGGAATCATTCTGTATAGTGACAATCGTGCTTTCCACCTTATCAACTCTTTTGCGGATTTTGGAAAGATAGTCTCTGATCAAGCTCACGTCGAGTTGGATTATCCCCAGTTTGACTGTGATGGCCTGTATTAGATCCCCATTTTGTTTAACCGCCATTAATATCTCTTTCAGTGGGGAGGGGCTAATATCAAGCCCATCTTCTTGCTCTGTACCCTCCTCCCTTTGATGGTAGTGGGGGTCTTTTTGTGGGTCAAATTCGGTCGGTTCTGGATTGTCAAGCTTTTTGGTACCGCTGCCTATATCCCTTTGTGTACCTCTCGTGTTAACCCTTGGGGATTTTAGAAATTGATCTATTTTTGGCCCCTCATAAATTTTAGGGGCCGGTTTCTGGCTTTTGGAGCCATTTTTTTTCCTTCTCCTTTCTTTCCCCCTCCTTAAATATGCATAAACGTCCCCTAAGTAGTTAGGGAAGTAGTTAGCTGATCGATTCAATAGAGTGGGTAGTGTTCCCTTTGCTGGTTACAGATAGTGGTTAACTGATTGGCTGATTAATTCAAATAGGGTGCATGAGTTATCCTTTAGATAGTTAAGAAAGCGGTTAGCAGGTTAGATGATTAGTTAGTTGTTTTTTTTTTGTTTTTTTTTGTCTTGTTCCTTTTTTTTTTTTTTCTCCCTCCTTAAATATGCATAAACGTCCCCTAAGTAGTTAAAGAAGTAGTTAGCTGGTCAGTTCAGTAGAGTGGGTAGTGTTCCCTTGACTGGTTAAAATAGTGGTTAACTGGTTAGTTGATTAATTCAAATAGGGTACATAGGTTATCCTTTAGATGGTTAAGAAAGCGGTTAGCGGGTTAGAGGATTAGTTCGTTACACAACGAAGTACAGTACAGGAACAGTCTCACCACTTTCGCTTTCAGGCCTCCAGTTCACCTGGCCGGAGGGCGCAGAGAATAATCAGCCAATAGGACCGACGGGACCCAGGAAGCCAAAGGACCACCAGAGGGGACACCAAAGAAGACGGGCGACCAGACTTCACCATCCACGCAGCAACCCAGCACAGGGAGAATCAGCAGCAGCAACCAGCACGGAGGGAAGATCCGCTCCCCAGCCATCCACAGTGACCAGCAACTCCGAACGGCTCTGTAAGACACCAGAAGAAAAGGCAGGAGGAAGAGACGCCACAGGACCCCCACGCCGACTCCGGACCCCACCACTAGGCAGGCGCACGGAAGAAGTCCAGGTCACCGTCCACCAGCAGCCAGGAAAGGAGCCCCGTCCCAGCAAAGAGAGCCGGAGAGGAGGAGGAAGCCCACCAGCTAATCTCCAGCGGCGCACAAGCCGCACACAGCACCGGAATGCAGGAGGGGAAGCGGGGCACACGGAGGTACAGCGGAGGGAGCAGGTAAGTAATAGAAGGGGGGGCCAGGCCAGACAAACACTCCACACGATCGGCCGAAGAGGAGGAGAGGAGCGCCGCCAGGATTCACAAGTCAGGATTCAGTCAGCGGGTCAGCGAGCGGCGGGAGGGGAGGAAGGCGTGACGTTCACGTCATCACGTCATCCCCCGAGGGCCTATAGGTCTCCAGTTTTTTATATCCGTTTTATCACCTTTCTTGTATAGTAGAGACACTTCACCCTTTTTACAGGAACCCGGGAGAGTCTTGGATCTAAAAACCTCTTTAAAAAGATAAAACAGGTCCTCTTTTAAAATGCCATGAAAAGTAACATAAAACTCAATAGGTATACCGTCAGGGCCAGGAACTTTCTCTTTCTTAAAACTCTTAATAGTTTCTAAAACCTCTTGTTCAGTAATATCCTGTAATAAAAAAAATTGAGATTCACAGTCTAAAATATTTTCAATCCCTTTCAGTGAGTCCTTTAAAAAAAGTTTATAATTTTTTTTTTTCGCTAAACAAATCAGAGTAAAAATCATGGCCTTTTTTTAAAATTCTTGTATTTTTTTGAAAAAGTACCTGGAGCAGGTCTCGTTCTCCTCTAAATGTTTAATTTTAGAACGAAATATTATCTCTTTTCCTTTCTGCTCCAGGTACTGTGCTATTTCTTTCTTGCTTTCTAAAATCTCCTTTTCCATATTAATACGCAGATCTTAGCGATTATATTGGGTCTGCAGACGGCTATTTAATTTTCTCAAAACTTTCTCTCTTTTCTTGGGCTTTACATTTCCCTTTATTAATAAAAAATGTTTTAATTTTTATTTTCATCATTTCCCACCATTTAGTAATAGATATATTGGGATTTCTTACCCGTTTGCAGTGCTTATAAAATGTGATACAATCTTAGGATCTTTTAAAAGGGAGACATTTTGTTTCCATGTTCATTCTTTTTATATTTGCCGCCATACTGCACCTTAAAAGACAATAACTTATGATCCGAGAAGATATTAGATAAGAGCTTACAATAAAATGGCACTGTCTGATAAGAGCAGAAAATAAAATCAATTATCGAATTACAGCTTGCATTACTCCAGGTGGCGCCGGCCTCTTCTGGTAGGGTATTGTTGCATTTTTTAAAAACGTCAGTAAGTTTAAAATCTAAAATAATATTTTTTTAACAGAGAGGAGGATTTGTCATAATTCCTACTTACTGCGTTCGAGAACCGGCGCTCACCTCTTAAAATACAATTAAAATCTCCTGCTAAAATCAGAGGTTCAGAGTCTTTAATAAAATAGGGTAACATCTCTAACATTTCTATTCTTCTCTTTTTCTCTGTAAAACCATAAAAATTTAAAAACTGCCACCTAATACCATCAATAAAAGCTTTCACTAATAAAATTCTCCCCGGTAAAATTTCACTAACATGGTCTATTAAAACATTCCCTTTAAATAAAATAGCTACACCCCCCGACTTGCTTTCATTTGACCCTGACCAAATTGACGGTCCGAGTTTCCATTCCTCTTTATATTTTTTTATAGTTTTGTCTATGGGGGATGCAGCATTCTTGTAAAAAGAACACTGAAGTGGTAAAAACAGATAAATAATTAAAAAGAGCAGTTCTTCTTGTCTTTGAGTGTACGCTTCTAGTGTTCAAGGAAATTCCTTCTAAAACAGCCATGGTAAAAAAAAAAAAAAAACGGAAGCTTTTTCTTACCTGGGCACAACTTTAGACAGCATCGGCTTCACCAGAGGAGTCACTTGCGCTCTCACCACCTGCCACCCCAGATGTCACCGAAAGCATCGTACTCGCAGGAGAGGAGCTGCCATCGCTCAGCTGACCCCCTTCTTGCAGCTGCACGTTATCCCAGATTGAGCCCATCCGCATCTCCTCAGGTATCGGAGCCACGGCGTCGTACCCCTCCCTTTCCGGGGCAGGGGTCTCATCCAGAATTGTTTCTGGTATTGTATACTGAGTTGTGTACTGGTTTTTGGCATTGCTGGTTTGCTCTTCCTCACCGCCTGGCTGGGGAAGAGAAGTCTGCGGGGCGCACTCGGTGCCAACCTCAGGTCCCCCAACAGCACTCTCCCCCGAGCCTTCTTTTACCACTGTACTGGTATCCTTCCGTTTTTTGGACGCAGCGGCTCCACCTGGATCCTCTGTCGTGCTTATTGGCTTCCCAGGAACTGAGTGTGGGCCAGGCGGATCAGCCTCATCCGGGTGGCCCATATTCCCCGTTTCCGGGGAGGGGTCACCCGTCCGCTGATCACTGGACTTCCGCTTTTGTTTGTACCGTCTTTCCCTCGGTTCACCTGGTTGTGGGGGTCTGCTTGATGTATCCATCCGCTCAGGCTCCTCTCCATGCGTTTGTGGCTCAGATTGTTCCTCTCTTTGGGGTTGTGGTTCCGTCTGCTCCTCTGGTTGCGTCTGCTGCCCTGGTTGTGCCCTAGAACTGGATTTAAGAGGACAATCACGCGCGAAATGACCAAATTTTGAACAGAAATAGCATTTTCTTCTGGCTGTGCAATTGCTACTCTCGTGTTCTGTGCTACCATATCTCTTACAAGTGCTTGGACAGCTAAGATTATCATGTCCATATAATTTACAAATTCTGCAGTATGGCGGCATTTTGTCAAAGAACATGTCACCTACCATGTCTCCCAGTTTAAAACGGGCTGGGGGTAAAATGAAACCTGCAGGGTGTGCTGGGTCACGGCGACAGATCACTTTGAATATCCACTTGGAGGTCCAAATCCCAGCAGCGTTAAAAACCTTTCTTACTGCCACAATTTTCTTAAAATAGGGAGATAAAAAGTGTGAGATAGTGTTAAGATCTGCAAATGGACAATACATTTTTATGATTATATTTTTAACTTCATCAGTTTCATGTTCGTAATTTTTTAATCCTTGTAATCGACTGTCATTTAGCTTAGATGGAATCTTTGCAATAAAATCTTTAAAATTTCCATCTTGTTCAAAGGTTGCATCATATACTCTCCTCTTGGGATAGTCCTGAATGGCGAAAATCTCACGTTTTTGAATACCGAAAACACCATACAGGACTTCCTCTATTAAATACATCAAATTATATTCCTCTTTTTTCTTTTCTGTAACATCTCCATTATCTTTAACGCCTCTGGCTCCTTCTCCACTGGTTCCTTCTCCTCCTTGGGCTCTTCCATCTGTAGAGCTTTTCTTTTGGGGTTCCTCTTTCTTCTTATTCTTCCTCTTTAGCACCGCTGCAAAACTTCTATCCTCCTCAAGGTTTTCTTTTCCGATTCCTCCTCCGACTCCTCCTCCAACTCCTCCTTCGACTCCTCCTTCCTCCATAGGATCTCCTCCTCCTCCTCCCCCTCCAGGGTCTTCTGCCATGATGTTATTTGGCGCTTTTTGTCTCTATAGAACAAAAATAAATGTAAATGCTCCTCCAGAAGTCTTGGAACTCCTAGAGGTGACGGGGATCGCAATTCGACACCCCCGGGACTAAGCCTCTTCCAAGCAATAAACCTAGGACGATCCCCCCAGGCCGAGAGAGAGAGGGTACCCGAGAGCTACCTTCTGACTTCAATACAAGTGCAGACCACAAGGATTTTATTTTTTTTAGTTGATGCGTCAGAGGACGCGTCATATTTGTATCGATTACCCATATGTCTTACGCCATATCAACTTTTTTTTTATACTTTTTATTCATTATTTTCTTATTATTTTCTTTAAAAGAATAACAAACAAAACATAAAAAACAGACATAACACAAATCACTGATCTTCTTTCTTAACCTTGTCTTAGACCGCCAATCCAGGCGTAGTACAACATCCTCCTCATTACATTTCTATTAACTATCAAATCCGGCAACGAAGGGTTTGGTACACCAGAACGAAAGGCCGGATAAACTCTGTATCGCTCAAAAAACTAATGTCTTTGATCTACCAGCAGCTGTCTTACTTTGTTGTACAGACAATTTATATTAACACCAGTATTTGTTAACTTTTCTATTTCTTTGTCTATTTTTACAGCAGGTGACTCTTCTTCCTTCTTTTCTTCTCCTTTTACTTTTTCCCCCCTTTAAATCTCCTTTCTTTTCATCTTTCTTGCTATCTCTAACGACCCTCCTAATTCCAACTTCTTCTTTTTGACTCTCTTTTTTTTGACTCTCTTCATCTTTTCTCTTCCTTTTTATCTCTTCTCCTTTCCTTTTAGTACATGACGAATAGACATGACTGTCTTCACCACACAAATTACACTTTTTCTTCTTTTTGCATACTGCTACTAAATGACCACTCTCCTCGCAATTAGCACACCATTGCTCTTTACAGGTGTCCTTCTCATGGCCATATGTCTTAAAGTTCTTACAAAAACCAGGCATGCCATTGAAAAATAAATCGCCATTGATTGCTCGAATTTTAAAACTAGCTGGCGGAAGAATCACTTCTCCCCCAGCATTCTCCTTGAACTTCACAAAGAAATTCCACTTAGTGGACCATATACCATATTTATTGAGAATTTTCCCACTACAGGAAATTTTCTCACAAAAACGTAGCAAAAAAACCATAAAAACCAAAAAAACACCGTCCATAACAGGACTCAGCCTGAAATGTTCCACTCTCTTCAACACGGAATCACATATATCTTCGGTAACAAATACCACATCATACATCCCACGTTTAGGAAATTCAAGCATGGAAAGGATGAACTCCTTGCGTACCTCAATAAGTCCCATCAATGCTTCTTCCACCAAAAAGGTAAGTCCCTTCTCCTTCTTCCTGGAATCCAGCAACAAGAACCGCACGCCATTCCGAATCCTTTCGTACGCCGGTACTTCGTCCATTTCTGGACTCTGGACATCAATTTCAGCCATCTCCGTCGTCATCCGAACTGAAGCCACGACACAGGGACTTGAAGCGCCCTACTACGAAAGTAGCAGGCAAGGTGATCGCTTCCCGTTGCCCAGGGACGAAGCCGCTCCCCAATAGCAGCAAGGAGGTAGGACCGAACTTTTCAGCGTGGCCCACCTCCAAGGCAGAGAAGACGGGTACCCCAGGCCCCTTCTGACCAAGACCCAATGTATCCCTACACCTGATCTTAGCCAAAAGGCTGAGAAGCGATAACCTGAAAAGGGTTCGCAGTACAGGCCGATGGTCCCCAATGCAAAACACTTCTGAAGGTGATAGACTTAAGGGCCCCAGCCCCAGACACAGTCCGGGAGGCTTCTTTCTCTCACAAACCAGGGAAAATGTACGTCCTACGCTCGGAAATCACCAGCAGGCTCCTCTTCATGTTCGCCATCTGCATAGCTCCGCCCACTTTTGGCCACGCCTTTTCTTCGCACGTAAGTCCTGGTGCCAAAGCACGATAAAAACCGATAGGAGGAGTGAATGGAGAAGTAGTGAAGAGAGAAAAAAAGAAGAAAAAAAAAAGGGGGGTATGCATTGTTGATTGTGATGTCAGGGCCCCATTGTTGAGTGTTCCGTCAGGGCCCTTGTGATGTCATCCACTGACCTGACCTTACTTGACCTCTGACCTGACAAGCCTCCTGTGACACGTGCAGTGTTCCGTCCATTGTCCAGACAAGGTAGGTCCAGCTGCTGTTGATACATAGGAAATGCTGGACTACTTTTTAGCCTCCAAGTAATCCAGTTGAAAAGATCCACAAGAGGGAGACACAGGCAAACTTTACTCATTTATTAAAGCACTGGAAAAGCTAAATGGTTACATTCAGCCAACTTGCTACAAATCAGCATCTCAGGTGCACAACAGGCCCAAATCAAACCCAAGGTGCGTGGAGGTCCAAACACTTCATTCAGGTGATAAGCCAATTAACCCATCAGTCTTAATTGGATTTAGGGTGTGAGGAGACTGGCTGGCTGGCTTGCTTGGTGCTGGAGCAAACCAACAGCTGATGCAATTAGGAGATTGACAGACTAGATGCAGGTACGCAGAAAGCAGCACAGCACTGACTGGACAGAGAGAGAGGAAAAGCTGAAGTGCAGACTCCTGATGCAGGAAGGATGCTTGCAATCAATGTACTTCATTCTGTTTTTTCATACAGGATTAAAAGGGGTGCACCGGTCCTGGAGGTACTGCAATACCAGATTAATGCGTGGAGTGGACAGAGCAAGCTCTTTTTCCATCTCCCTGTTCTAAAAATCCATTTAATATACACTCACCTAAAGAATTATTAGGAACACCATACTAATACGGTGTTGGACCCCCTTTTGCCTTCAGAACTGCCTTAATTCTACGTGGCATTGATTCAACAAGGTGCTGATAGCATTCTTTAGAAATGTTGGCCCATACTGATAGGATAGCATCTTGCAGTTGATGGAGATTTGAGGGATGCACATCCAGGGCATGAAGCTCCCGTTCCACCACATTCCAAAGATGCTCTATTGGGTTGAGATCTGGTGACTGTGGGGGCCATTTTAGTACAGTGAAAATTGACATGTTCAAGAAACCAATTTGAAATGATTCGAGCTTTGTGACATGGTGCATTATCCTGTAGGAAGTAGCCATCAGAGGATGGATACATGTTCTCATTCTGTTTACGCCAAATTCGGACTCTACCATTTGAATGTCTCAACAGAAATCGAGACTCATCAGACCAGGCAACATTTTTCCAGTCTTCAACAGTCCAATTTTGGTGAGCTCGTGCAAATTGTAGCCTCTTTTTCCTATTTGTAGTGGAGATGAGTGGTACCCGGTGGGGTCTTCTGCTGTTGTAGCCCATCCGCCTCAAGGTTGTGCGTGTTGTGGCTTCACAAATGCTTTGCTGCATACCTCGGTTGTAACGAGTGGTTATTTCAGTCAACGTTGCTCTTCTATCAGCTTGAATCAGTCGGCCCATTCTCCTCTGACCTCTAGCATCCACAAGGCATTTTTGCCCACAGGACTGCCGCATACTGGATGTTTTTCCCTTTTCACACCATTCTTTGTAAACCCTAGAAATGGTTGTGCGTGAAAATCCCAGTAACTGAGCAGATTGTGAAATACTCAGACTGGCCCGTCTGGCACAGACAACCATGCCACGCTCAAAATTGCTTAAATCACCTTTCTTTCCCATTCTGACATTCAGTTTGGAGTTCAGGAGATTGTCTTGACCAGGACCACCCCCCTAAATGCATTGAAGCAACTGCCATGTGATTGGTTGACTAGATAATTGCATTAATGAGAAATAGAACAGGTGTTCCTAATAATTCTTTAGGTGAGTGTATGGTCCCCAGATAGGGGACGTATCAGATATTAAACTGATAAGAACAGATTTTTGATTGAAAACGTCTTTATTACAATCAATCGTCATACATGCATACTGTGGTACTGTGACGCAGCACAGCACTCAATAAATTACAAACAATCGTCTTGGTGAGCATGGCATTGTTATATAAAGACACAGGCTAACCTACGCTATATATCGCAATGCATGCTACACTATCATATTTATTCAATCACAATAAACCTTACAACAAAGCATACAGACAGTGATGCGGGTGGGGTGGTAGGGAGGGGGAACTCACATGTCCGAAGCTTTATTTATAAGACAAAAACACACGGGGGGAGAAGGGGGGAAGGAGAGGGGTTCAGTCCTCTTCTTCGTCGACGTCCTCGGAGATGTTGTAATCCCGCAGCAGGCTGTGGATAAGTCTGCGGCAGTCGAGGATGGACATGTTCTCCCTCCTAAGCACGAGCCGGCTCCTGGAGACCCAAATAGCGTCCTTAAAACATTAGTCACCAGGCCTCCTGGATGGCCTCAACAGTATGAATCCCAGGAAATAGTCCATACAGCACCGAAGTGCATTGCAGGCTGTTCCTGGGCACAGAGTCTTTGAGTTCATGTTCCAGGGCGTCGAACAGGCGCTGTGCAAAGCGGCACTCCCAAAACAGGTGACAAGATGTTTCCTCCACAAAAGGGCAGCTGGGGCAGTACCGGGTTTTGCACAGATTACGGGCATGCCTGAATGGCCATCCATGACAAGTCCTTATGCCCATTGGTCAACCTGTTTGACGACACATTAGTCCAAGCTGTCTCTACGGTGTCATCATGGATCCCTGGAATTGACTCCACCACATCCTTTGCTCTGATGAGTTTGTGGATAGTTTTTGGCTTCCACAAGTCGGGCTTGAGGCCCTGCAGTTGATGTTCCCTCACAAACCTGATGACGTCTCTTAGAACCACGGAGCGTGCCAGTTGTAAGGGATGGAGCTGTCCCACTTGTCCCAGCCCAGACCCCTCCAGAGGGGCAGGAGGAAAAAGCGAGACATAGCCTTGCCCGCTGTCACGGCCACGGTTTGGCCGTGACTCCTTGGGAGCCGCATACTGCTGCCCGCGGTTTGGGTTGTTGTTTCAACCGCAGCTTGAGGCATGATGTTGCTTGTCTCAAGTGCGGTTGCCGCGGACAACAGGTATGTGTGCGGTTCCTTTTGGAGTTTGTGTGCGTGTATGTATGCACTGTTGTTAGTCTGTGTGCACTCTGTGTATTGTGTGGTGTGCACGGACACCTTTCCTGCACTGTAGTTGCCCGTGGCAACGTTTGTCGTTGTGTACATGTGGTGGCAGTGTCCCGGCCATGGCTGACTCCCCGGACACGGTTGCCACCCATGTCGTTGCCTGCGGCAACAACCACAGTGTGTTTGTTGTGTTGGACACTTTCCCTTTAAGTTGGTGTTTTCCCTTTCCTGTGGTGCTGGAAGGGTTAACTCCCTTCCCAGTGTGTGTGATGTCACTGGGTGTGTCTGACCGTTGGGTGTGGCCTCTTAGGCCTATAAAGCCTCTCACTTTGGCATGGCTCCGGAGGTTGCTTCAGTCATGCTTTGCTGTTGCAGCCTCCTGTGATTTCCATCTTCTTGTAAGGGCCACCCTTCCGGTCATAAGTTCTAATACCGTGATGTGTTGTTGATGTCTTGTGTCTTTGGTTTTTGTGCAGCTATGGATGTCCTGGTCCCTGTGTGTCTTCATGTGTGTGCTGTTTACCTTTGTCTGTGTGGACAGCCTTTCCTAAGCACGGGTTCCAGTCAGCAAGGCTGAGACAGGTTTGTGTGGAACTGTTAGTGTTCACCTGTCTTATCCATAGTCCTGTTTATGTACCCCCTTCTTCATGCTGCTTGGCCAGTGAGACTCCTGCTCCTCCGTGCCTAGGAGGAGTGGGTTGTCTTACCCTGCTCCTTAGCCCAGTGACCGGTCGGAGGGTAAGTCAGGGCTCCGAGGTTCCTGCGCATGGGTCCTCCTACCATCAAGGTCGGCCCATGCAGGTAGGAGACAGGGTCAGCGTTAGGGACGCAACAGGAGGTGACCTGCTCCCTAATTCTGTGTTCCTGGCGAGTAGCGACTGGACATCTTCCGTCACCGCACGGCTGAGGATTTCCCCCATCCTCAGCCGTGACACCCGCAGAGCCGTTTTGTAGTTCTCAGAGTCCGGCGTACGCTGTCACAAACAAAGGCGATCCGCAATAAAGTGGGCAGGTCCGGTATGCCCTTTCCGCCCTTGCGGGGCTCTTTGAATATGATGGCTAGCTTTACTCTGTCCATCTTATATCCCCAGATGAAGCGAAACACTATCCTGGTGATGGCCCTGGAAACGGTGGCAAGAGGGGGCCATGCCTGTGCGGTGTACTGTAGCACAAGCAAAACTTCATTACGCAGGACGAGTGCTTTTCCTTCAATCGTGAGGAGTCTGAGGCTCCACAGTCCAAATCTTTGATTTACCTTGGCCAAGCGTTCTTCCCAAGACCTGAGGGCTGCGCCTTCCTTCCCGAGCCAGACTCCGAGGATTTTGATGAAGTCCGATTTGATGTTTAATGGGAAGGGGGCAGAAGAGGCCAGTTGCCAGTCCCCGAAGAGCATGGCTTCTGACTTTCCGCAGTTGACTTTGGCCCCTAAAGCTTGTCCGAACTCCTCGCAGGTCTGGACGAGTGCAGTCACCGAACGCCGGTCAGCTCAGAAGACGGTCACGTCGTCCATCAACAGCGAGCACTTGACCTCGTAGTGTCCTGGTCCTGGTGCGGTGATCCCTCTGATCTCTTTGTTCTGCCGGATAGCCTCCGCAAAGGATTCTATGACACAAACAAAAAGGAGAGGTGAAGAAGGGCAGCCTTGCCTGACCCCAGAGAGTACAGCGAAGGGGTCAGTCTTCCAACCGTTCACCAACACCGTGCTGCAAATGTCAAGGTACATTAGGTCAACAAAAGAACAGAACCTCCTGCCCAGACCCAGCCTGTGCAGCGCCTTGCCCATGAACTCGTGAGAGACCCGGTCGAATGCCTTCTCCTGGTCCAGGCTGACCAGAGTGGCATGAACACGGCGGTCCTGGATGTAGTGCACCGTGTCTCTCACAAGGGCGAGGCTGTCTGCTATCCTGCGGCCTGGAATGCCGCAGGTCTGATCCGGGTGGACGATTCCGCCGATGACGTCCTTCAGCCGGTTGACCAGTTCCTTGGCGAGGATCTTGTAGTCCACGTTCAGGAGGGAGATGGGACGCCAGTTTTTCAAGTCACATCTCTCCCCCTTCCGCTTATACAGGATCGTGATCATTCCTTCCCTCAACGATGGGGGCATCCTAACCTCCACCACCATCTCCTCATAGAGTTCCAGCAGGTCCGGACAGATAAGATCCCCCAGCGCTACATAGAGCTCTGCTGAGAGGCCGTCACTGCACGGGGTCCTGCCGGACCTAAAGGATCTAGCGGCAGAGAGCACCTCCCCCACCGTCAGAGGGTCATCCATGGCCTCCGTACCTGTTAGTGATACCTGACAGGAATTTATCGGCAGTCGTCTTGTCGGTGTTCTTCAGGGAGTAGAGGTCGCTGTAGTAGTCTGTGACGACTCCCATCTCTTCCTCCTTCCCCGAGCGCATGTTGCCGTCTCTGTCTCGCAGTTCGTTCACGGGCGTGTGGCCGGCGTGGAGTTTCCTGAAAAAGAAAGAGTTACAATTCTCACCCTTCTCCAGGTTCTCCACTTTGGAACAGAAGACGATTCGCCTGGATTCCTCCTCAAAGTGCCTTTTCAGGCTCTTTTTGGTCTCCTCCAGGTCCTCTCTCACGTCCCAGCCGCACCAGTGAAGATCTTGCAGGGACCGCAACTCACGCTGCAGCGCTCTGAAGGCCTTCTTCTTCTCACACGCCTGATGTTGTTGTTTGGCCTGAAAGAAACAACGGAACTGGACTTTAAATGTACTAGTGACTGGTGGGAGTATGTTAAACAAGCATTTGTCGTTCCGCCAGGCTATGTAGGTGTCCCTAAGCTCCGCCAGCACATCTCCCCGACTCAGCAGATTGCAGTTAAGCTTCCAGGACCCACGGCCCGGGGGAAACCCGGTGCCTAAGGTGCACTGGACCTGAATGGCCCTGTGGTCGGAGAAAAAGCAGGGGACCATAGAGTGCCTACACAGCCTGACTGCCTGAGAGTTAAACACAAAGTCGAAGTAGGAGTGAGTCATCGGGCCGACACCACGTATAAATAATGGAGCCGTTCCCCATGGATCCCACAATGTCCTGCAAGGACGCTTCGGTCACCATCTCAATAAGCAGTTTGGAAGTGACGTCTAGCTTGCTTGAGGTCCCGGAGCTGCGTCCATCCCCTTCTATCGGGCAGTTGAAATCCCTGGCCATCACTACGGTCTTGGTAATAGCGAGCTGCGATCGTAGGGCCTGGAATAACTCCAGTCGCTTACCCTTGTCAGGGAAGGGCGTACACGTTGATGAGCCTAACCGGCTCTCCCGCCCAGGAGCCATCTACGACAAGTAGCCTGCTGCAGACGAGCTTCTGGACGGAGTCAAGTGTGAACGCGTTTCCCCTGAGGAGGATGGCAACCCCAGCCGACTTACAGTCGCCACCACCGGACCAGTAGGAGGGGCCATGGGACCACTGCCTGGCCAGGTGGTTGTAGGACCTAGAGGGGGGCAAAGCACACTCCTGCAACATGTAAACGTCAGCAACCTGAGAAGTAAGGAAGGTTAGTATCGTCTGACGTCTAGACCGATCCCTGATGCTCCTAACATTGATGGAAAAAAGGTTAAAGTTTGCCATCATGTATAAGAAAGAAAAAGGTTAGCAGCGAACGATACAACCTAGTTACCACTCCGGACGTCCGGTGGTTTCTCTATTTCTTGTCCGCTGTCTGTGGACGGGGGGAGATGTCAGCTTACCCTCTTTCTTGGATGGCTTCTCTTTGGGCTTTGCCGCCGCCTGGACTGAGGCTTGGGAGGGGTTCTGGACGGCTGGAGCCCTGGCTGCGACTGAAGCCCAGGTGTGATCCCTCTTTGGACAGTCCTTGTAGACGTGGGAGGCCAGTCCGCACAGGTTGCACGCCACCTTCTTTGGACAGTCTTTGGTCTCGTGACCTATGACCCGGCAGATTCGGCAGGGATCCTTCTTGCAGTTCCTCATCTCGTGGCCCTTCTGTCCACATTTCCTGCAGAACTGTGGCATATCCGGGTAGTAGATGAGGCCATAGGAGTTCCCGAGCTAAAAAGACTGGTGCAGGTGCTGGAGGCAGTCTTCTGCGGTCGCGTCTTTGTTCAGTTTCACGACCGCTGACCACTTCCCGGTCCAGAAGCCGAGTCCGTTCAGGATGTGGGTGGGTTCCCTCACCACTGTGTAGAATCAGTTCAGGAAAGTGGTGATGTCTTTGCCGGGGGTGTGTGGATTCCTCATAGACACCGTGATCCTTCTCTCCTCCCTCTGAATGGGGCAATTCCCGACAAAGTGAGAAAACGTGGAGTCCTATGTGGCCGATTTCATCTTCTCCCAATATTTTCTACAGATGTTGACTGACGCAAAGGTCACGTAGAAAATCCCGGTTATGAAGGTTTGGACGCTGAGGTTCTCTGGCTTTGAAAATCCCTGGCCACCAGCATCTTCTGGCAAAAGATTTCCTCGGTCATCTCCGGGGTCTTTGCATCCACCTCATTCAGCTTCATGGCGACGGTCTGCCGCATCCAGAGCTCCAGGAAAGGAGCGGCCTGGCCGGGCTTTCCGCCGCCCTTCTGCCGGGCAGAGGCTTCGGGTCCGGCCCCGGAGGGTCCAGGGGGCTTGGGGCTTCTTGGTTGGTCCAGCAGGTTGTGGCCATGGCTACTTCCCTCTAGCCTTCTTCCTGGAGTGTCTTCGCAAAGCATCCCTTTGCCCAAGTGGGCGGGGCTATGCGGGTCTTCTCCTTGCTGGGCGGAGCTTCTGCCAGGGAAGGTCTTCGCCGAGCTTCTTCTTCTCGTCGGGGTTCCTCGAGGCCGGGGTCTTCAGTCCTCGTCCTCGGGGTTCCTCGTCGAGTCTTCACACAGACTGATAAGAACAGATTTTTATTAAATTTTTTTTACATTTTTATTAGAAAAACTTTAAAAACATTTACACTTACCATCATAGATACAAGAACAAAAAAAAAATTATATATGTAATTAGCTCAGGAAAAACCTAACTCACCAAACTATTTTAGAATAAAAAACCTAGACTTCATTACTAACTAAACTATTCCACATATATATATTCCATAGGGTAGCTGCAGATTTCCCTAACTTTTTCCTATCTTGTAAATAATAAACATATATCTCACTTAAGGCCAAATTAACACATTCTCTTGCTTCAATAATGTCTCTTTTAAAAAGCAATATATTACGTACTTTCCTGGTGGCATTTTTAACACAGTTGATCATGACCCACATTACTCTCTTTTTTTTCCGGCCTTACGGTGTTTTTCAGGCCATATAGAATCAGTTCATGATCTAGTCTCTTTAAATCGCAGGTGTATTTCAAAACTACTCCGACTCTTCTCCAAACCTCTTGGGCAAATGTGCAATTCCAGAACACATGCATAACAGATTCTTCCCTTGAACAGTTCCTTCTTGGACATTTTGATGTTGCACTTAATCCCCTTCTATGCTGAAATACTTTTGTTGGGATACACTCATGCATTATTGACCATGCAAGATCTTTTAAATTTACTCAGATAGGCCATATTTGTTATGGTCTTACCTGCTTGCTGCTCTCCTTCGTTTGACATGTGCTGGCGGCCATCTTGGTTTCTTGTAGCCTTCCACCCTGCGGCTCCTCCTTCCCCTGGAGGAGCTGGATGCCTAGCTCATATATATAGGAGGTCTGTGGCTTCAGTTCCTTGCTTGGTCCTCTTGTGTTCACATGCTTCTAAGACTGCTGCTGCTTCTGGTTCCTGATCCTGGCTTCGTCTGACTACCCTGCTGGTTCCTGATCCTGGCTTCGTCTGACTACCCTGCTGGTTCCTGATCCTGGCTTCGTCTGACTACCCTTCTGGTTCCTGACCTCTGGCTTCGCAAAGACTCTGCTCGGTTTCACCATCCGTTTGGACTTTTGCTTTACAGCTTTATTTTCAATAAAGCCTTCCTATTTTCACTTATCTCTTGTTGTACGTCTGGTTCATGGTTCCGTGACTTTAGGACCAAGCCATGAATTCTGACGGTACAGGGCCACCCTCGCTACCCACGCTGGTTGCCAGACTTGATCAGCAGGATCACCTGTTGGGTCGGTTCGCTGTGGCGTTGCAAACCCTGCTTGAACGCACGGCTCATTTCGCTCCCGTTGCCGATGGGTCGGTTGTCGCTCCTGGGCTCGCTCCTACTGCCGCTCCGGTTGTTGCGCCAGAGTCTACCACGACACCTGTTGTTGCGCCTGCGGTGTTTCGGGGTATGACCGGTTCTGCCCCTCTTCCACAGCGCTTTGGGGGAGAGCCAACTCAGTGCCGAGGTTTCCTTAACCAGGTGGGCATTTATTTCGAGTTGCTGCCACATGCCTTTCCCACTGAGAGATCAAAGGTGGGCTTCTTGATCTCGCTGCTCTCGGACAAGGCCTTGGCCTGGGCCAGCCCTTTATGGGAGAACAACAATCCGGTGGTTGCCGAGTTTTCCGGTTTTGTTGCTTCTCTTCGGAAGGTATTCGATGTGCCGGCTCGTGCTGCCTCTGCTGCGAAGCTCCTTATGTCCATCAGACAGGGTTCACGATCCGTAGCTGAATACGCCATTGAGTTTCGTACCCTGGCAGCAGAGGTGGGCTGGAATAATGAGGCTCTGGTCGCTGCTTTCTCTCATGGTCTCTCGGATGCCTTGAAGGACGAGGTTGCAGCTAAGGACCTACCAGTTGAGCTCGAGTCTCTTATTTCTTTCCTGATTTTGATTGACACCAGACTCAGGGAGAGACCTTCCTTTAAGGAGAACCTGCGGAGGTCTTCTAACAGATTGGTGCCTACGTTTGCTGTCCCACCCGTGCCTCCCTCTCCTCCCACGCCTCCTGGGGATGACTTGTCTGGGGGTGAACCCATGCAGCTGGGGTTTGCTCGCCTGTCCGAGGGGGAGAGGGCACTCCGGAGACGCGAGGGCCGATGCATGTACTGTGGTCTCGGTGGGCATTTTCGGTTGGCATGTCCGAACCGTCCGGGAAACGCTCGTACCCTGAGATCCTGTCGGGGGCAGATCTTGGGTGGAGTCTCCTCGTCCCCGGTTTCCCGTGTTGACAAAGCACTGATCACTGTTGTCCTCTCCTGGGTCGGGGGCTCGGTGACGACCCAGGCGTTGGTGGACTCTGGTGCTGGTGGTTTGTTCATTGATAGTGTGTTCGCTGCCGCCAATTCCATTCCTCTGCAGGCTCGAGGTTCCCCACTGGCTCTTGAGGCGATAGACGGCAGACCCCTTCTGCCGCCACACGTGACTCATGAGACCCTTCCAGTGGGGATAGCCATTGGTGCCGTTCACAGAGAGTCGGTCTGCCTCCAGGTTATTTCGTCTCCACACTACTCGGTGGTCTTGGGGTACCCCTGGCTCCAGAAGCATAATCCGACTTTCGATTGGAGATCGGTCGAGATCCTCTCGTGGTCACCGCAGTGTGGGGCTAGTTGCATCCACGGGTCTGTCAAGTTGCTGTGTACTTCCTCGGACTCTCTGTTGCCTCCTGAATACGAGGAGTACCGGGATGTATTCGATAAGGTGCGCGCGGTTGCCCTACCTCCGCACCGCCCATACGATTGTGCCATAGAGTTACAATCTGGTGCCGTTCCTCCTCGTGGCAAAGTCTATCCACTGTCGGTAGCGGAGAATGAGGCCATGGAGGAGTACGTGAGGGAGGCGCTTTCACGCGGACACATTCGCAAATCCTCGTCCCCGGCAGGGGCTGGATTTTTCTTTGTGAAAAAGAAGGGCGGTGAGTTGAGGCCTTGCATCGATTACAGGGGTCTCAATCGCATCACGATCAAGAACGCTTACCCGATACCCTTGATTTCCGAGCTGTTCGATCGCCTTAAAGGGGCCACGGTCTTTACCAAACTCGACCTGAGGGCGGCATATAACCTGGTAAGGATCAAGGCGGGCGATGAGTGGAAGACCGCGTTTAACACCAGGACCGGTCATTACGAATCCTTGGTTATGCCCTTTGGGTTGTGCAATGCGCCCGCAGTCTTTCAGGAATTCATCAATGATGTTTTCCGTGACCTGTTGCAGCAGTGTGTGGTAGTCTATTTGGATGACATCTTGGTATATTCTGAATCCATGGAGGCCCACATTCTGGATGTCAGACGAGTGTTGCAACGGTTACGAGAGAACAAGCTGTTCGGTAAGCTTGAGAAATGCGAATTTCACCGATCCCAGGTAACCTTCTTAGGTTACATCATTTCCGCTGAGGGGTTCTCCATGGATCCTGAGAAGGTTTCGGCTGTCTTACAGTGGCCCCAGCCCAGTGGTCTTCGTTCCCTGCAGCGCTTTTTGGGCTTCGCCAATTATTATCGGAAGTTCATCAGGGACTTTTCCATGCTGGCCAAGCATCTCACGGATCTGACCAGGAAGGGCAGTAATTCCCAGGTCTGGCCGCTCGAGGCCATCTGAGCTTTTGAGGCCCTAAAGTCCGCCTTTGTGTCGGCTCCGATTCTGTCGCATCCCAACCCTGGGTTGCCCTTTGTCCTCGAGGTGGACGCGTCTGAGACGGGAGTAGGCGCCCTTCTGTCTCAGCGTAGAACACCAGAGGGTCCTCTGCTTCCTTGTGGGTTTTACTCCCGGAAACTGTCTTCCGCGGAGTGCAACTATCAGATTGGTGACGGGGAGTTATTGGCCATCGTGCAGGCCCTTAAAGAATGGAGGCACTTGCTCGAGGGTTCGGTGGTTCCGGTTCTCATCCTGACGGACCACAAGAATCTGACCTACCTTTCTGAGGCCAAGAGATTGACACCACGTCAGGCCAGATGGGCTCTGTTCTTGTCACGTTTTAATTACGTGGTCTCCTACCTACCCGGTTCCAAGAACATCAGGGCGGATGCCTTATCACGGCAGTACTCCGAGCTGTCCAGGGAGGAGTCGATTCCGACTTCGGTCATACCTCCGAATCAGATCCTGGCCGCCATTCGCACCAGCCTGACCTCTCCCCTGGGTGAGCAGATTTTGGCAGCTCAATCTGGTGCTCCCTCTGGGAGACCCAACGGCAGATGTTTTGTGCCTGAGGAGTTGCGCACTCGGTTGTTGCGAACCTACCATAACTCCAAGACCGCGGGGCATCCTGGAAAGAATCAGCTGTCCTGGGCTGTTTCACGTCTGTTCTGGTGGCCTTCCCTACGTTCCGACATCGCCGCATATGTAGCGGCATGCTCCGTTTGTGCCCAGAGTAAGTCCCCTCGGCACCTTCCGTTGGGCCTTCTGCAACCCATAGCCACCGGGGAGCGCCCATGGTCACACCTGGGGATGGATTTCATTGTGGACCTCCCTGCATCCCGAGGCCATACGGTCATTCTCATGATTGTGGATCGGTTTTCCAAAATGTGCCACTGTGTTCCTCTCAAGAAGTTACCCTCTGCACAAGAGTTGGCCACGATTTTTGCCAGGGAGGTCTTCCGGTTGCACGGTTTGCCTAAGGAGATTGTGTCGGATCGGGGGAGTCAGTTTGTGTCCAGGTTCTGGCGCGCCTTTTGCTCCCAGTTGGGGATTCATCTCTCCTTCTCCTCGGCCTACCACCCTCAGTCCAATGGGGCCGCAGAACGATCCAATCAGGCCTTGGAGCAATTCCTTCGTTGCTATGTCTCCGATCACCAAGACAATTGGGTTGACCTCCTGCCTTGGGCTGAGTTTGCCAGGAACACGGCGGTGAACTCTTCCTCTGGGACGTCTCCCTTCATGGCCAATTATGGGTTCCAACCTGCCGTGTTACCGGAGGTATTCTCTCCCCAGGATATTCCGGCTGTGGAGGATCACCTTTCCGTCCTACGTGCTTCTTGGGTACAGATCCAGAAGTCCCTTGAGGTCTCTGCGCAGCGCCAGAGACTCCAGGCTGATCGCAGACGAGCGCCTGCTCCTTCCTACCAGGTCGGAGACCGTGTATGGTTGTCCACCCGCAACCTCAACCTTCGAGTGCCCACTCCCAAGCTGGCGCCTCGCTTTGTTGGTCCCTTCCGAGTGCTTCGCAGGGTAAACCCGGTAGCCTATGCCCTTGCGCTTCCTCCTGGCATGCGGATCTCCAACGTGTTTCATGTCTCCCTGTTGAAGCCACTGGTGTGTAATCGTTTCACTTCCTCGGTTCCTCGGCCTCGTCCGGTCCAAGTGGGCAATCGTGAGGAATATGAGGTGAGCAATATCCTGGACTCACGCCTGGTCCGCGGTCGGTTGCAGTTTTTGGTCCATTGGCGTGGTTATGGTCCAGAGGAGCGTTCCTGGGTTCCCTCCGCAGATGTCCATGCTCCTGCCTTGCTCCGAGCCTTCCACGCACGCTTCCCTCAGAAACCGTTTTGTGCTCCGCGGAGGAGGGGCCCTTGAGGGGGAGGTACTGTCATGGTCTTACCTGCTTGCTGCTCTCCTTCGTTTGACATGTGCTGGCGGCCATCTTGGTTTCTGGGTTTCTTGTAGCCTTCCACCCTGCGGCTCCTCCTTCCCCTGGGAGGAGCTGGATGCCTAGCTCATATATATAGGAGGTCTGTGGCTTCAGTTCCTTGCTTGGTCCTCTTGTGTTCACATGCTTCTAAGACTGCTGCTGCTTCTGGTTCCTGATCCTGGCTTCGTCTGACTACCCTGCTGGTTCCTGATCCTGGCTTCGTCTGACTACCCTGCTGGTTCCTGATCCTGGCTTCGTCTGACTACCCTTCTGGTTCCTGACCTCTGGCTTCGCAAAGACTCTGCTCGGTTTCACCATCCGTTTGGACTTTTGCTTTACAGCTTTATTTTCAATAAAGCCTTCCTATTTTCACTTATCTCTTGTTGTACGTCTGGTTCATGGTTCCGTGACAATATTGCACATTTTCCAACAGTCCATAGACTTGTCCGAAGAATAATTTGACACCATTTCAACTAGTTGCTCCTTCTCCAGTATATTCCTTACTTTTTTTGGATTGCTCCGAATAATATTAATTTTCCAGAACGTATAATCTGATTATTTTTTCTAATATTGCGTACTGTTTTGGTGGTGTTATTATTATTGGAGTTGTCAGTGATAATTGAATCCATTCTTTTACGAAATAAATGGCCAGCTGCATATCTCAAGAAATAGGACCATGTAGGCTCTGTATGTATTGCTTTCGCGCATAGAGAAAAATATTGCAAGTACAGAAGTCTTTTAAGGTTTGGTATTTCTTTGCCTCCATATTTTTTTTTATTTGTACATAATTTGCCTCTTTAACTTCTCCATCTTTGAGTTCCAAATAAATTGAAAACAGCTTCTCTGTAGTTGTTTTATAAGATTCTTTTCTGGTGGGAATACTTGTGCTAAATATAACAAAATGGGTAATAATATGGCTTTCATAATTAGGTTTTTCCCCTCAATAGTTAGTTGTTTTAATCTCCAGAAGTCTAATTTTCCTTGTACTTTCTTTTTCACTATTTCCCAACTTTTCTTCCCATTGTTTTCTGCATCGAAGATTACTCCAAGTATTTTTATTTCTTTTGATTGAATCTTAATATCAGGCACTTGTGTATCTGACCAGTCTCCAATCACGTAACATTTTTCCCTGTTTAACTTAAATCCTGAAGCGTGGCAAAAAAAGTCTGTGACTAGGAGAGCTCTCCTTAGTGATGTCTTATTGGTGCAGAAAATTGTAACGTCATCCATATAAGCATTGACTTTAACATCTAACCCATTACCTCCAGGGATTGGTACTCCTCTGATAATTTTGTCCTTTCTTATTAATGCTAATAACGGTTCTATTGCACAGATGAACAATATTGGTGATAGGGGACATCCCTGTTTCACCCCGGATTTCAGAAATACTTGGTCTGTCAGAAACCCATTTATAGAAATTTGACTATAAGCCTCGTTATACATTGTTGAAATTTGCTTTATCATTTTTGTTGGAAAGTTCATATATTCCAGTACTTTCCACAGAAACTCATGGGATATCCGGTCATATGCTTTAAGGAAATCTAAAGATAAAATCGCCAGCTCTTGTTTCCTTTCACTCTGGTACCATATACAGTCTTTAATGGTGTTCAAATTTTTGCATAGACTTCTCTCTGGTACTCCACATGTTTATTTGGATAACTTTCCCAATAACTTTCTTTATTAGAATAACCATGAGTTTAGCTAAGATTTTATAATCAACGTTAAGCAATGTTATAGGTCTCCAATTTTCAAGACTTTCCCTTTCTCCTTTCTTGTACAACAAAGTGACTATCCCACTCCTCCAGGATTCAGGTAACACATCACAAAGTAAAGCTTCTTTGAACACTTGTACAAGGTCTTCTTTCATGATGTTCCAAAACATACTATACAATTCAATCGGTAGGCCATCGGAACCAGGTGCTTTGCCTTTGCCAAAACTCTTAACTGTTTCATGTAGTTCTTCCATTGATAATTGTATATTGAGATGCTATTGTTCTTCTCGTCCAAGTTTACCTTCCAGAGCCTCTAAGGCGTCGTATACAAAAGAATTGTCAATCTTTTTCTTGTCAAACAGTCTCCGATAGAACATTTTGGCCTCCTTTAGCATATCTTTTTTCTCAGTTTTATCTGCTATTTTTGTAATGACCTTTTTGAAGAAGAATCTCGAACACTTTTCGTTTTCTTCCAATTGTTTGACTTTACTATTAAAGATGATCTCTTTCCCTTTATTGTAGATCGCTTTTTTATATTTTCTTTTGTTTTTTTAATTAATTCAGATACTTCCACACCAGCTTCTTGTAGTCTCAAGTAGGTCTGTAATTTTGTATTTAAGTCTTTGAACCATTGTTTCTTCTCCTTTGCCTTTTTAATTCCAGCTTTTATGAAGAATTCTTTTGTTTTTATCTTGACATACTCCCACCATTTTAGAGCTGTTTCAAAACTATTTTTGAGTTTGGTCCATTTTTTGTAATTGTGAACAAAACCATCTTTTATGTTTTTGTCTTCCAGCAAATCTACATTCAATCTCCATGTACCTTTGCCTTTTCCACCACCTGGTATTTCTATTCTTGTTTGGATAATTTTATGGTCAGAAAAGATGTTTTCTTCCACACACATATTTATTGGCTTGAATGTTTTGGAAATGAAGAAGTAATCCAACCTAGATTGCACAGAAGTATTGCTCCATGTACAGTCGTGGCCAAAAGTTTTGAGAATTACATAAATATTGGAAATTGGAAAAGTTGCTGCTTAAGTTTTTATAATAGCAATTTGCATATACTCCAGAAGGTTATGAAGAGTGATCAGTTGAATTGCATAGTCCTTCTTTGCCATAAAAATTAACTTAATCCCAAAAAACCTTTCCACTGCATTTCATTGCTGTCATTAAAGGACCTGCTGAGATCATTTCAGTAATAGTCTTGTTAACTCAGGTGAGAATGTTGACGAGCACAAGGCTGGAGATCATTATGTCAGGCTGATTGGGTTAAAATGGCAGACTTGAAATCATTGTTCTTCCATTGTTAACCATGGTGACCTGCAAAGAAACGTGTGCAGCCATCATTGCGTTGCATAAAAATGGCTTCACAGGCAAGGATATTGTGGCTACTAAGATTGCACCTCAATCAACAATTTATAGGATCATCAAGAACTTCAAGGAAAGAGGTTCAATTCTTGTTAAGAAGGCTTCAGGGCGTCCAAGAAAGTCCAGCAAGCACCAGGATCGTCTCCTAAAGAGGATTCAGCTGCAGGATCGGAGTGCCACCAATGCAGAGCTTGCTCAGGAATGGCAGCAGGCAGGTGTGAGCGCATCTGCACGCACAGTGAGGCGAAGACTTTTGGAAGATGGCCTGGTGTCAAGAAGGCCAGCAAAGAAGCCACTTCTTGCCAAAAAAACACATCAGGGACAGATTGATCTTCTGCAGAAAGTTTGGTGAATGGACTGCTGAGGATTGGGGCAAAGTCATATTCTCCGATGAAGCCTCTTTCCGATTGTTTGGGGCATCTGGAAAAAGGCTTGTCCGGAAAAGAAAAGGTGAGCGCTACCATCAGTCCTGTGTCATGCCAACAGTAAAGCATCCTGAGACCATTCATGTGTGGGGTTGCTTCTCATCCAAGGGAGTGGGCTCACTCACAATTTTGGCCAAAAGCACAGCCATGAATAAAGAATGGTACCAAAACACCCTACAACAGCAACTTCTTCCAACAATCCAACAACAGTTTGGTGAAGAACAATGCATTTCCCAGCATGATGGAGCACCGTGCCATAAGGCAAAAGTGATAACTAAGTGGCTCGGGGACCAAAACGTTGACATTTTGGGTCCATGGCCTGGAAACTTCCCAGATCTTAATCCCATTGAGAACTTGTGGTCAATCCTCAAGAGGCGGGTGGACAAACAAAAACCCACTAATTCTGACAAACTCCAAGAAGTGATTATGAAAGAATGGGTTGCTATCAGTCAGGAATTGGCCCAGAAGTTGATTGAGAGCATGCCCAGGCGAATTGCAGAGGTCCTGAAAAAGAAGGGCCAACACTGCAAATACTGACTCTTTGCATAAATGTCATGTAATTGTCGATAAAAGCCTTTGAAACGTATGAAGTGTGTGTAATTATATTTCACTACATCACAGAAACAACTGAAACAAAGAACTAAAAGCAGTTTAGCAGCAAACTTTGTGAAAACTAATATTTGTGTCATTCTCAAAACTTTTGGCCACAACTGTATATCCTGGGTCTCTATCATTTTGTCACGGAACCATGAACCAGACGTACAACAAGAGATAAGTGAAAATAAGAAGGCTTTATTGAAAATAAAGCTGTAAAGCAAAGTCCAAACGGATGGTGAAACCGAGCAGAGTCTTTGCGAAGCCAGAGGTCAGGAACCAGAAGGGTAGTCAGACGAAGCCAGGATCAGGAACCAGCAGGGTAGTCAGACGAAGCCAGGATCAGGAACCAGCAGGGTAGTCAGACGAAGCCAGGATCAGGAACCAGAAGCAGCAGCAGTCTTAGAAGCATGTGAACACAAGAGGACCAAGCAAGGAACTGAAGCCACAGACCTCCTATATATATGAGCTAGGCATCCAGCTCCTCCCAGTGGGAAGGAGGAGCCGCAGGGTGGAAGGCTACAAGAAACCCAGAAACCAAGATGGCCGCCAGCACATGTCAAACGAAGGAGAACAGCAAGAAGGTAAGACCATGACACATTTGTATTTGACCAGACATCTATCAGGTTTAAGTCCGATATTAAATTATTTAATTGTTGTACTGTTTTGTCAAACCGTCTTGTTTGTTCACCGGTTCTATCTTTATCCTTGCATGCACAATTAAAGTCTCCTCCTATAATAATCGGTGTCTGGCCTACTAAAAAAGGCTGTACATCTTCTAACAATTCAGCTCTTTCATGGATTTCCGGAGAAGCATATATGTTCAGTAGTTTTATTTCCCTTTCATTATATTTTATATTTGTCAGCAAGGCTCTCCCTGGAATTAGTTGTATAAAAGACAGTATTTGACAGTCATTACCTTTGAATAATACCCCGACTCCGGAAGCCTTATTACTATTCTCGCCAGACCACAGTGAGGTTCCTTTTGTCCACTCTTGTCTTAGTTCCGCATAATTCTGAGAATACTCTATGCCACATTTGTGTAGAAGAATAATGTCACTATCCACCGTCTCTAAATATGAAAACATGGCAGCTCTTCTAGTTGCCCCCTTAATGCTCCTCACATTAAGAGAGGAAATTTTTAATATTTTAGACATTGTTCATTTATTTTATTTCATAACAATCTAAACAAGCAACTCTCACGAGAAGTTCTTTATAAATTCTCTTCAGAGGTGTCATTCTGATTCAGGTCATTTCGTCACTGGATCCACTCGATGACATAAATAATACCTGATTCCCAGGACTGTCAAATTGTTGTATAAAGGTTGGATCCGACAAATGAACACTAGGTCTCAGCCCGCTGTCACTCTCATCCGCGCTTAACCGGGAAGGTCTTTTCGTGTAGAGGGTTTCTTCTTCCTGTTCACTCGCTTTCCTCTTTGCCTCTTTTAACTCAACTTCCATGGTTTCTCCCCCTGCAGACTTCTCCTTCACCCCTGTTCCAGTGATAGATCCCTCTACCTCTTTTACAGGGACCGTTGTTCTTGGAGGAATCTTCGCAGGGTCCACCTTTCCTGGGATTCTGGATGTACCAGCTTTCGGTATATTTGAAGGTAGGCTTACTTTCACAGGTTCCTTGACACCAGCTGTTGCTGCACTAGGATTACTCACAGTTGACCTTCCCGGAATCAAATACGCTACAGTCTTCTTTTCATCTGGTTTCTTCTGATTCTCCGGTTTTTCACCCACATTTGCCGCAGCTTCTGCATACGATTTTCTTGATCTTTTAGAGCATTCTTTGAATGCATGTCCTTCTTCTTTACACAGATTGCAGACAATTATGTTTGGACAGTCCTGAGTTTTATGACCTGTCTTTTGACACTTTTCACAAAAGATCACCTCCTCTGGACACTCTGCCTGCACATGACCGAATTGGTGACATTTACGACAGTAGCTTGGCATCCCGGGGTAATATAAGTATCCTCTGTCTCTCCCAATCAGAAAGTTTGATGGGGGGCGGCTCAAACCCCCAATTCCCCCTGGTTCACCATGAATTGGTATTTGCCTGTCCATAGGTCAGCCTCATTCATCAATTTTCAACAAGATTTTAAGTTCAAACAATATCTCGCTAGGAAAAATTCTATATCCCCTATGGCAACAAAAGGGTTATACATGTGGATAACCAAAGGAATGTCCCCGTTGAATATAGCAAAACAAAATCAAGTCCTTTCAGAATTTCGTCATTGTGATGTAACTTAAGTTCTTCATATAGGTTTTGGCAGTCTGACATATTTTCAAACGTAATAACATAGGTACCTTTTTTGGAGTCATTCAAGGCCAAAATGTTCTCTTTCCTTACTTGCAATGTCTTGATCAGAATGTCGTTCACGAAATAAAGCAGCTTGATCCTTTCTCTTGCTTCCTCTGACACCTCTACTGCAACGGAATTTCAAATCCTCAATTCGCCCTGTCTGGCAAATCGGACGTTACGCATATGGAATGCCATCTTCTTATCGATCGCCTTCTTGAATCCTTGCTTTGCAGCTCAGACAACTCTTCAGCCAAGTCCGGGCAAGCCAGAAATCTTTGCCAAAAGGCAGAGAAGCGATACCCGCTCAGCCTCGACAACTGGGTCGCTTCTCGCCCCAGAGCACTTCTCAAGGCAACAGCCTACAGGCCCCAGCCTCAGCCACAGTTCGGGAGGCTGCTTGCTCTCTCACAAACCAGGAAAAAATGTGCGTCCTCCATGTTAACCATCTGCATAGCTCCGCCCACTTTTGGCCATGCCTTTTCTTTGCACACAAGTCCTGGTGCCAAAGCACACGAAGCATAAAAACTGATAGGAGGAGTAGTAGTGAAGTGAAGAAAAAAAAAAGTTATACATTGTTTATTGTTCCGTCAGGGCCCTAGTGATGTCATCCACTGACCTGACCTTACGTGACTCTGACCTGACAAGCCTCCTGTGACTGTGACGTGCAGTGTTCCGTCCATTGTCCAGACAAGGTAGGTCCAGCTGCTGCTGCAGATACATAGGAAGTGCTGGAATACATTTTAGCCTCCAAGTAATCCAGTTCAAAAGATAGATCCACAAGAGGGATACACAGGCAAACTTTACTCATTTAATAAAGCAAGGAAAATGGTTACATCCAGCCAACTTGCTAAAAAAGGGTCAATTTCAAGGGACAACTCAGCATCCCAGGTGTGCACAACAGGCCCAAATCAAACCCAAGGTAAGGGGCGTGGAGGTCCAAACACTTCATTCAGGTGATAAGCCAATTAAGCCATCCATCAGTCTTAATTAGATTTAGGGTGTGAGGAGACTGGCTGGCTGGGTTGCTTGGTGCTGGAACAAACCGACAGACTAGATGCAGGTATGCAGAAAGCAGCACAGCATTGACTGACTGACTGGGCAGAGAGAGGAGAAGCTGAAGTGCAGACTCCGGAGGGAGGCAGGACACACACACAACTTTCCACTTGCTTGCTGGAAGGATGCTATTTCTGTCTGTTTTTTCATACTGGATTAGAAGGGGTGCACCGGTCCTGGAGGTACTGCAATACCAGGTCAATGCGTGGAGTGGACAGAGCAAGCTCTTTTTCCATCTCCCTGTTCGAAAAATCCATTTAATATATGGTCCCCAGATATTAAACTGATAAGAACAGATTTTTTTCTTATCCAGCAAGTAAATCGTACGGATCCTGGATAAAAACACTTTTGAAAATTCTTTCGGAGATAAAATGAAAATTTTAAAAATCACAAGATTTCTGGTATCCCACATTACCTCTTTAAAAACGGTAAAACACAACCAACAGACCCGTGAGTTTGATAAAATTCAAAAATCTTGACCAATAAAAACTTTCTCATAGCTAACATTTCTCCACCCTGTAAGTGCAATAAAAAAAAAACTTGTTTAACTTAAAAACAGTCCCATAACAAATGATGAAGATCTTCAGTGCCTCCACAACCTTCTCTGGGGCATCTCTCTGACAAATTCACCCCCCTGGAATTCATAAAAGATCTGGTTGGGTGGCACCCATGAAAACAGAGCTATGCTACATCCTTTTGCTTGTTATAAAGTCCTAAAACGTTAAAAAGTTTCCAAATTTTTGCAGCCTGTGTGGTATTACAGAATGGAACATCATATTGTATCTCTTCTTTCCTTCCTACTTTTATGATCTCACATTTATCAGTTTTACTTAGAGAGCTTAATCCATATTGATCATAAAAGGACCTGAGCGCTACATAAAACTTTTGGATCACAAATGCCATTGGCCTGCCCAGTTCCCTTTCACACCAGCTCCACTTAGTGAACATCCATCCTGCCAAATACCTACACATGGCTTCAGTTCTACCATTGCACTTTAAAATCTTATAAATTAATAAAAAATAATGCATCCGGATGAAAAACTCAATATTAGGAAAATCATACCCCCCAAATTCAGTCTTACTCATAACAACAGTTCTTCTTATCTTTTCCATTTTAGATCCCCAGAAAAAAACAAAAAGTCTTCTTGACATTCTTCTAATCCATAATTTACTGGGTGGTAAAATAATTGACGTGTATAAAATAAGGGGTAAAATCACTGCTTTAATTATTAAAATCTTCCCTTTCAAGGATAATCTTCTTAGTTTCCAAAAATTCAGTTTTTCCTCTACTTTCCCTTCTAACACCGCATGGCTCTTGTTCCCTTTATTGTCTTTTTCAAATATAACACCTAAAATCTCCGCCTCTTCTTTCTTTGGGATCCCCGTCACTTCCACATTTATCAGTTTTCCATAGTTCACAAGTTGGCATTTTCCCCAATTAACATTCATGCCTGCTACACTACAAAAAATCTTTAAGTGCAGGTTCACCCTATTTAAATCCGCTTGTGATTGGCATGCAAAAACTATATCGTCCATATACCTGAAGGATTTAACTCTTCTTTCCGCACCTCCGGGTATAAAAACACCATCCACACATTTGTCCTTTTGAATGGTTTTTAAAAGTGGTTCCACTGCACAAATAAAAAGAATTGGGGAGAGAGGGCATCCCTGCCTAACGCCAGACTTAACATCAACCGCTGGACTAATCTTACCATTAATTAAAACATGACTAAAAATCCCATTGTACATACCTTTAATCATGTTAACTATTTTCATAGGGATCCCCATCTTCTCCTATGAACCACTTTATCATAAGCTTTCTCGAAGTCCGTAATTTCAATAAATAAGGGAATATCATTAAAAACAGCATAATAAATAATGTCACGCAATAAAATCAAGTTATCAGAGATCCTTCTTCCTGGGACTGCACAAACCTAGTACTCCTCTGCCATATGACCAATCACCTCACTTAGGCTACTTTCACACTTGCGTTTGGAGCGGATCCGTCTGGTGTCTGCACAGACGGATCCGCTCCTATAATGCAAACGCTTGCATCCGTTCAGAATGGATCCGTCTGCATAACTGGTTTTTACAGATCTGATTTTTCACTTCGTGAAAACTCAGATCCGACAGTATATTCTAACACAGAGGCACAGAGGCGTTCCCATGGTGATGGGGACGCTTCAAGTTAGAATATACTAAAAGAGCTGTGTACATGACTGCCCCCTGCTGCCTGGCAGCACCCGATCTCTTACAGGGGGCTGTGATCCGCACAATTATTGTGCGAATCATAGCCCCCTGTAAGAGATCAGGTGCTGCCAGGCAGGAGGGGGCAGACCCTCTCCCTCCCCTGTATTAAATGTGACCAGTGCGGCCCCCCTCCCTCTATATTCATTGGTGGCCAGTGCAGCCCCCCCTCCCTCCCCAGTATTAAATTTGACCAGTGCGGCCCCCCTCCCTCTATATTCATTGGTGGCCAGTGCGGATTCCCAGTATTAAATGTGACCAGTGCGGCCTCCCCTCTCCCCCGCCTAATTAAAATCACCCCCCCATCATTGGTGGCAGCAGAGAGTTCCGATCGGAGTCCCAGTTTAATCGCTGGGGCTACGATCGGTTACCATGGCAGCCAAGACGTTATTGCAGTCTTGGCTGCCATGGTTACTTAGCAATAAATAGAAGCATTATACTTACCTGCGATGTCTGTGACCGGCCGGTCACAGACATCGCAGCTCGCAGGTAAGTATAATGCTTCTAAAAATTGCTAAGTAACCATGGTAACCAGGACTGCAGTAGCGTCCTGTTTGCCATGGTTACCGATCGGAGCCCCAGCGATTAAACTGGGACTATGATCGGTACTCTCCGCTGCCACCAATGATGGGGGGGTGATTTTAATTAGGGGGGGTGGAAGAGGGGAGGCCGCACTGGTCACATTTAATACTGGGAATCCGCACTGGCCACCAATGAATATAGAGGGAGGGGGGCCGCACTGGTCACATTTAATACTGAGGAGGGATGGAGGGCCGCACTGGCCACCAATGAGTTAAATACAGGGGGGGGAGGGGGGGTCTGCCCCCTGCTGCCTGGCAGCACCTGCCAGGCAGCAGGGGGCAGTCATGTACACAGTTCTCAGTATATTCTAACTTGAAGCGTCCCCATCACCATGGGAACGCCTCTATGTTAGAATATACCATCGGATTTGAGTTAGATCGTGAAACTCAGATCTGACAGTATATTCTGATGGTATATTAATAGGGGACTCCTGACTTTACATTGAAAGTCAATAGGGAACGGATCCATTTGAAATTGCACCATATTGTGTCAACGTCAAACGGATCCGTCCCCATTGACTTGCATTGTAAGTCTGGACGGATCCGTTTGGCTCCGCACGGCCAGGCGGACACAAAAACGCTGCAAGCTGCGTTCGGGTGTCCGCCTGCTGAGCGGAACGGAGGCCAAAGGGTGCCAAACTGATGCATTCTGAGTGGATCCGCATCCACTCAGAATGCATTGGGGCTGTACGGATCCGTTCGGGGCCGCTTGTGAGAGCCTTCAAACGGAGCTCACAAGCGGAACCCTGAACACAAGTGTGAAAGTAGCCTTAGTCGGCTAGCAATAATTTTAGCAATAAGTTTATAATCACAATTTAGTAGTGTTATAGGACGCCAATTTTTAATCCCCTTCTGATCACCTTTTTTTGTGTATTAAGGTAACAATCCCTTTTTTTTATAGAGGAAGAAATAAAACCATTATTAAAAACAACCTGTACCACACGACTCACCTCTTTCCCGATTATATCCCAATAAAAACAATAAAATTCTGCAGGGAGGCCATCATTTCCAGGAGTCTTCCCCTTTGTCATCCTCTGCACAGCATTTCTGACATCCTCCTCATTAACATCTTCTATTCAAAAATTATTTTCGTTCCTTTGGAATATCATCGGATAACACATTGCAATATTCTCGAATTTCTCTATCAGTGGCTTTACTCTTATTACTAAAAAGTGTCTCATAAAAACCACAAATATTTCCAATCATCTCATCGCCAAACACTTCTCCTTCAGTAGTTAAAACAGACTTAAAAACACCTTTAGCTTTAAAACTCTTTTTAAAAGAATATCTAGAGCATTTTTCATCTTCTATATGTTGTACTTTTGATTTATATACAATATTTTTACCCCTGTCGACCAGCTCTTTCCTCCTCTCCTCTTTTATCCCATTGATTTCTCTGTCCACTGTCCACCTCCAGCCCACAATTTCTCAGCTTATACAGTGCTTCAAGTTTATAAATTAACAGTTCTTCCTTCCTTCTTTTGTCTTGCGCCCTTTTCACACAAACACATTTAAAATATAAAGCAATCCTTACCTTGGCCCAGTCCCACCAATCCAAGATACAGGTAAAACTTTTTTCTTGCCTGACACAAGATAAAAAAGTTTCTCTGAAACCATCTTTGACTTCCATATCTTGTAACATACTTATATTAAGTTTCCAGTAGCCTCTACCAAACGCCACTGAATCCTTGATGCATATTTCAGCAGAAACAACTTTATGATCTGATAAGCTGGTCATCATATGGTCACATTTTGTCACTTCCATCCCATCAGAAACAAAAATATAATCAATCCTAGACTTGGATCGGCCACTATCTGCAATATAAGTATATCTCTCATCTTCACTGACCATCAGTCCAGCGTCCCTGAGATGCAAATCCTGCACCATCTCATTTAGTAACTTATAAGTCACATCCGTTTTACCTTCTGAGGTACTCTGTCTATCTTGTGCATCTCTAATACAATTAAAATCACCTAAAATAATAGTAAAATCTCTGCCAGGCATAAAAAGTTTAAGAGTTTCTAAAAAAGACACACGTTCTCGTTTCTCAGCAGGTGCATAAACAATAAAAACTTTAAAACGCTGTCCTAAAAACTCCAACCATAAAAGAATACACCGCCCTGGCACCACCACTTTAAATTCTAAAACGTTTATACTATTATTTTTAAACAATATTCCAACACCTTCATTTTTATTATCTGTACAGGGTGACCAATAAGACTTACCACAAACCCATTCCGATTCATGAGGCGCAGATCTGATAGCACACTCTTGCAAACAGATTATGTCTGATTTCACAGCTGCCCTCCTGGTACTAGAGACAATTCCTCTCACATTCAGGCTAGCAACCACCAAACTCATGAGTAATAAATTAAAAATATTCACAGCCATTCTACTATTTTGAGGAAGTCTGACTCAACACCCTCCTTTATAACATGTGACCAACATCAGGCGATCCTAGGTTGGAATCCCTGTCATCTTGTTCATAACCAGGGTAAACAGGATCACTCTGATTACCCGACCAGTTCCCTTCTTCACCTCTTTTAAAACGTTTTTTGTTAGAATCAGAATAATCCTCCTCATCAATTTCAAGCTCCTCCTCACTATCACATCTCTGTCCCGGAGTTATGGGGGCATCAGAATCACGTTCTTCCTGTCACTCCATCTCTTCCCCTTCACAAACCACATGATCCGGACACTCCTCCACCTCACTTGCCTCACTGCTAGAGATCTCTGCCATCAAATCCTTGATAGCAGCTTCAGCCTCCTAGGACCTTGACTTCTTCTTCCCAGCTCCCTTTAGCTCCGCCCTTTTATTTGCATCTGATATTCCCGCCAAAACAGTTTTTCCCGCCAAAACGTCTTTTACCTCCACATTTTCACAAACAATCTCCTCCATTTTCTCCTCTGTATCCACACTGCTGTCATGGCCACCACCACCACTTCCACCAGCAATCTCACTTTCCATACTTATAGTGTTTTGCACAATTACACTTGTTCCCCCTTTCACTTTGTCAGCATACGTGCCATCTTTTTTCCTCTGCCCAAATCTCCCCCTTTTTTCCTCCACAATCGTAGCATGAGTCTGCCTTGTACTAAAATACATGCATTTCCTTGCCAAATGATCACCACTTCCACAGACATCACAGTATTTTTTTTCCTGGCACTCTTTCACACTATGCCCAGATTTTCCACAATTCCTACAGACCTTCCCTTTCTCAGGACACTCTTCCTGCAAATGACCATAGGTAAAACAATGTCTGCAGTATTTCAACTGGCCTTGATACAAACAAAAGCCCCTCTCTCCACCAATTGAAAAAACTGCAGGGACAGCACAATTTTTCTTAAACTTCACAAAAAAATCTCCTTTTACCATTCAAATAGCCATGTTTGTTAGTAAGCCTCTTGTCAAAATTCACTTCATCACAATATCTTCTTAGAAAAACACTCACAGTATTGTCTTCCACTTTAGGATTGTACATATAAACAATAATAGCCTGTTTTACCAGCTGAAACGATGGTGTGATCTTCACATGGTCCAGAAAAGCCGGCCTCTTTTCCTCCTACATCTTTACCATAGCCATGTAGATCCTTTGGCATAAACCCTCAGAAGAAACAGTGAGATCATAAATGCCCTGTTTAGGAAAGTCTTGCAGTGCAAGCACATCTGTTACCTTTAGGTAGGAAAGTTTCTTCAGAACCTCTCCCACGATCTTGACCAGTCCGATGTTCAAACGGTATCCATCCTCGACCTCAAGTCTAACGGTGTCCTCGAGTCCACGAGACATCATTTTTTTGTTTTTAATTGCGCAGGCTCACAAAAAAGAGTTTGCCTAGAGATCGCACTCGATCATACCCCAGGGCCCCCCGCAAGGAGGACCCTGATATACTCCTTCCAACCAGAACCAACCGCAGCACCCTTGGATACTACACTTGATTCTAGCCAAAAGGCAGAGAAGCGATACCCGCTCGGCCTCGACAACGGGGCCGCTTCTCGCCAATGCAGAGCACTTCTCAAGGCAACAGCCTACAGGCCCAGCCACAGCTACAGTCGGGAGGCTTCTTGCTCTCTCACAAACCAGGAGAAAACGTGCGTCCTCCGCTCAGCAATCACCAGCATGCTCCTCTTCGTGTTAGCCATCTGCATAGCTAAGCCCACTTTTGGCCACGCCTTTACTTCGCACGCAAGTCCTGGTGCCAAAGCACGCAAAGCATAAAAACTGATAGGAGGAGTAGTAGTGAAGTGAAGAAAAAAAATAAATAAATAAATAAAAGGGTATGCATTGTTGATTGTGATGTTAGGGCCCCATTGTTGAGTGTTCCGTCAGGGCCCTTGTGATGTCATCCACTGACCTGACCTTACTTGACCTCTGACCTGACAAGCCTCCTGTGACACGTGCAGTGTTCCGTCCATTATCCAGACAAGGTAGGTACAGCTGCTGCTGATACATAGGAAGTGCTGGACTACCTTTTAGCCTCCAAGTAATCCAGTTCAAAAGATAGATCCACAAGAGGGAGACACTGGCAAACTTTACTCATGTATTGAAGCACTGGAAAAGGAAAATGGTTACATCCAGCCAACTTGCTACAAAAGGGTCAATTCCCAGGGACATCTCAGCATCCCAGGTGTGCACAACAGGCCCAAATCAAACCCAAGGTAAAGTGTGTGGAGGTCCAAACACTTCATTCAGGTGATAAGCCAATTAACTAACCCATCAGTCTTAATTGGATTTGGGGTGTGAGGAGACTGGCTGGCTGGGTTGCTTGGTGCTGGAACAAACCAACAGCTGATGCAATTAGGAGATTGACAGACTAGATGCAGGTATGCAGAAAGCAGCACAGCACTGACTGGGCAGAGAGAGAGGAGGAGAAGCTGAAGTGCAGACTCCGGAGGGAGGCAGGACACACACACAACTTTCCACTTGCTTGCTGGAAGGATGCTTGCAATCAATCTATTTCATTCTGTTTTTATATTTGATAAGAACAGATTTTATTATTTTATTTTTTTACAAAACCACTCAGGTAAGTATCAATAGCTCTTATTATACTTTCTCTTTTCCTCTCTAGAGATAACAAGCTTATTTATATCTCATCATCGTGGTTCTTTTTTCCCAAAACTTTTATTTATACATCAAGACTTTATCAAGAACCTCCACTTTTTATGCTTCCATATACCTTCACTATCTACACCACCACCGTATTCTCTTTCCCAACAATATACTAAATACAATCTTGCTATTATCAGCTTCATATACTCTTCTACTGACACCAATTCTCTCTTAAACACCAGGATATTCCTCATATCCCACAAGCTTTCCCACACACATGCCATTAATAACCATAATAACCTCACATTTTGCTTACCATTTGCACCGAACCCAAACATCGCCACCTTCCAACTCATGTATTTAACTCCAGTCAATTCTTTAATCATACCACCCATTCCTTTCCAAATTTGTTGTGCATATTTACAATCCCATACCAAATGCCTCACACTTTCATTTGATCCACACCCCTCTCTTGGACAAATTTCTGTTTTAACTAAGTCTCGTTTCTTCTGAATCTCTCTTACTGGCAAAACATTCTGTAACCCCATCCACACAATATCTTTTTGTCTATTGGACGCTCCTTTTATTGCAAATTTCTTCCATACTTCTTCAGCCTCACTTGAGTTCAAACCTATAATATCACAAACATTTTCTTTCTTGCTTATCACATTCATAACTATCCTCTTATTCTTAAATTCATCCTTCCCAATCGCTAACAAATCATGCTTCCTAATGAATTTTTCAATCATCATATACCATTCTGGACATTTAAAAGCTACTGGCACTCTTGCATCTCTTATCCTCTAATTCAATCCATACATCATCCATCCTGCCATATATCTGACCATATGCGCACACTTATTTCCTCTCTCATTCATAACCACAAAACTCTTAATGTATGACAATCCTAAAAAAATCTCAAAGTTCTGTAAACTCAATCCTCCTATTTCTCTCAATTTATTAACATGCTCCTCTCTTCAATCTTTCATTCTACTACCCCATAAGAAGGTATAAACCATCTTTTCCACCTTTTTACTTTCATTACATTAAGCGGAAAAATTGCAAACACAAACCACACCACAGGTAGAATTACTGTTTTTATAATCAAGACTTTCCCAGTTAAACTTAATTCACACAATCTCCAAAAATGTATCTTCCTTTCAATCTTCTCCCCACATTTATTCCAACTTTCATCTCCTTCAAATTATCATTAAATAACACACCTAAAATTTTTATTGCATCAAACTCACATTTCACACCCTCTAAAGCCACTTGTCTATTACCAAAACATTTAAACAAACATTTACTCCAATTCACTTTAAAACCAGATGCTCCATAAAAAATATCCAAAATTAAGCTACTTCTGCTCATCGCTGCCAAATTATCATTTACAATCACCACATCATCCATATACCCTAAAATACTTACATATTTACCACCACTACCTGGAATTAACATTCCTCTCTTTATTTTATCCTTCCTAACTAAACACATCAATACCTCAATCACACTTATAAACAACACTGGTGACATCGGGCAACCCTGCCTTACTCCCGACTTCACATTTATCCTTCCACTCAAAAAAACATTCACTAATACTTCACTATACACATTATCATACAAACTCCTCACACATTTCAAAAAAAATTCAGGATATCCCATTGCACTTTAACATATATTCGTGTGACACTCGGTCAAATGCTTTCTCAAAATCCACTGTTAACACCATACACTTCAGTTTTCTATGTTTACAATCATCAATCACATCCCTTATCAAAACCAAATTATCCGTCATACTTCTCGCTGGAATTGCACACACCTGATCCTCACTAATCACCTTCCCAACATACGGACGCATTCGATTCGCCAAACATTTACTATAAATCTTGTAATCTGCATTCAACAAAGTAATTGGTCTCCAATTCTCCACATTCTTTCTATTTCCCTTCTTAAAAATTAAAACCATCACACCTTCTTTCATTGACTCACTCAATACACCTTCCTGCCACATATATTTACATACTTCATACAAGTCCTCCCCTATCCACTCCCAAGCTTTTATATATAACTCCACAGGAATCCCATCGTTCCCTTGCGTTTTATTCTTCTTTGCCTCGAAAACACTCTTCTTTAACTCATCCAAAGTCATATCCACACACAAACTCTCACCATCTTCCTTATCTAATTTCCCTTCCAAACTTCTTACCACATCCTCCATTAAATTTTTATCTACCCACTTTTTTGAATATAAATTAGAATAAAAATCTTCTACTTTTTTATCACCCCTTTCCCACTTACACACTCCCCTTTCTATTTATAATTTCATCCATATCTTCCCTTTTCCCACACACCTTTTTAAAGAAAAACCTCGAACACTTCTCATTCTCTTCCAACATACTCACTTTCGACCGAAAAATAATATTTTTGCCTTTCTTCTCGATAATTTGTTTCATTTCCTTTTCGCTTTTACCATTAAATCCTTCACATTTACACCTAACCACTTAACCTCTTCAACCATTCTATCCTCATATTCAATTCTTTATACTCCATTCTCATTATTCTTGCTTTCTTACATCCCCATCTTTTGAAAAACACTCTTACTTTACTTTTAATCCAATCCCACCATTTTAAAACACTCTCAAAATCATTCTTGCGTTTCTTCCATCGAATATATTCCGTTTTAAATTCTTTCATTATTCTTTCATCATCCATCAAACATTCAATTTCCAGTACCCTCTCCCATATGTATTTTCCACATCTCCTTCCATACACCTTAAACTCATGTGATCTGTGAAAAACACACCCTCCTGCCAAAATTTAACACATTTTATATTTTTTGATAAAAATACAAAGTCTATTCTAGAGACTATACTTCCTGCCTCGGAATTATACGTATACGGTGGTGGCTTCCCCATCATTTTTTCGGATGCATCTAAAAGAGAAAAATCTTTCATTAGATTATACAGCATATTACTAGATACATCCTTTTTTTTTCACCTTCTAGGACTAGCAGTATTGTCTCCATTCTCCCTACCAGAAAGATTTCAAATTTTTCCAGCAATTTCACACGCTCCTCTTTTTTTGTCGATGCATACACATTTATAATTCTAAACAACCACTTCTTATATCTTATAACAGCCATCACACACCTCCCAGTTTCCACTATTGTATAAGAATCAATAATCATATTTTTGTTCCTTAACAATATCCCTACACCTGAATTCCTATTCTCATGTGACCCCGACCATACAGATTCAACATACTTCCATTCCTCCTTACTCAAAGCATCATTTATACCACACTCTTGTAAGCATATTGTAAAAAAATCAAAAATTGTTGCACTCCTCGCTTTCGATTTCAATAGGCGGACATTCACGGATAAGATATTACAGCGAGTTTTGTCCCAATGATTGCATATTTTTAAAGTATAATTCTCGACACCCCACATTTCCTCAACCTTCCTCTCCTTTAAAGGGGGAAGTCGCACCCGAAACTTCCGGCTCTTGAATCGTCTAAAAAAGACATATTGTTTGGTATTTTGGCATTGGGAAACGGCTGTCCCTCTCTGGGACTTTCTCCTTCACTTAGTGGAGATAACCTTGGTCTTTTAAAGGACATGTCCAAAACAATATCACCAGGCACTGTTGTCCTATCAGAAGCACCTTGATCACCATCAACAACTTCTGTTTGACTATTATCCCAAGGAAAATCCGGGGTCTTGGATATTGAATTCTCCAATTCCCCTTCACCTTGCAGGCCTGCAACCTCTTCAGACAATTCAGTCAAAGCTAGGGAAACATCCATCCCTTCATTTCTCCTCCCTCTCTATAAAAGCCTCCTTTCCACCCTCTCCTTCCTTAGAGGGATAGCAGCCACACTCTGGCCGGTTTCTAATATCTTCCAGGGACCGGAGCCTCTGCTCTAGTTGCTTCTGCATAAGTTTTGGCCTTTGACTTGGGTCTAGCATTCAACACACAGTCTTTGAAAAGATGACCCTCATGACACATACATTACACACGGCAATAAAGTACAAGACTTGTACAGATGCCCTTCTCTGTTACACTTTGTACATCTTAATATGGATCTTCACATTTTCCACCGTGTGCCCTTACACTTTACATCTTCTACAGAACACCGGTTACCGGGAAAGAACTGAAAACCTCTGTCTCTACAATAGAGAAATTCAATCGGAGGATACCTATACCACCCGGACTTGAAACGTCAGCTTTAAATCTAACGAGAATTTTGTATTTCCCAGTCCAGAGGTGTTCTGAATTCAACACTTTATGAGAAAAATGTATCGCTTACAGTATTGTCTCAGATAAACACAGATCTTCTCCAATGGCACATATGGATTGTGCATATAAACTACTAGAGGCACATCATCATTGTATAACAAAGTAAATGTTACACCATCCAAAACAGGGTCATTTTCATAGCCTCTCAAGAACAGAAGCAAATTATGACAAGCAGATGAACTAGTCAAAACTAAAGTATAACATCCTTTTTTCGGGACTTGCAAACACAAAATTTCCTCTCGCCTCACTTTTAGAAATTTAAACAGTGCCTCACATACAAGATATTCCAGGGTAAACTTTTCTCTCTTCTCCTCTGTGATGTCAATTCGGAATCCGTTTTTGACCCTCGGTACTCTCTGGTCCCTGAAGAACGAATGGTCACTCCCATCCTGAAGTTGATCCCCTTCCTGAAGTCACCGGGACTAATCCTATCCCTAATAGCAGCAGGGAGGTAAGGTACCGGCTATAAACTGGCACCCCCCTCCCAGGCCGAGGAATCGGGTACCCAGAGACACTCTCGCCAGACCAACAAAGTTCACTTGATTCTTAGCCAGAGGCCGAGAAGCGATAACCCGCTCGGCTCGACAACCGGGCCGCTTATCCACAATGCAGAGAACTTCTCAAGGCAACAGCCTACAGGCCCCTAGCCCCAGCCACAGTCCGGGAGGCTTCTTTCTCTCATAACGAGGGAAAATGTGCGTGCGTCTACGCTCAGAAATCACCAGCTGCTCCTCTTCGTGTTCACCCTCTGCATAGTCCGCCCAACCACCACTTTTGGTCACGCCTTTTCCTCGCACGAAATTCCTGAGCGCCAAAGCACCGCGAAGAGAAAAAACTATAAGAGGAGTGAATTGAGAAGTAGTGGAAAAAAAAAGGGTATGCATTGTTGATTGTGATGTCAGGGCCCCATTGTTGAGAGTTCAGTCAGGGCCCTTGTGATGTCATCCACTGACCTGACCTTACTTGACCTCTGACCTGACAAGCCTCCTGTGACACGTGCAGTGTTCCGTCCATTAACCAGACAAGGTAGGTACAGCATGCTGCAGATACATAGGAAGTGCTGGACTACCTTTTAGCTACAAGTAATACAGTTCAAAAGATAGATCCACAAGAGGAGACACAGGGAAACTTTACTCATTTAATAAAGCACTGGAAAATGGTTACATCCAGCCAACTTGCTACAAAAGGGTCATTTCCCAGGGACAACTCAGCCTCCAGGTGTGCACAACAGGCCCAAATCAAACCCAAGGTAAGTGTGCGGAGGTCCAAACACTTCCATTCAGGTGATAAGCCAATTAACTAACCCACCAGTCTTATTGGATTTGGGGTGTGAGGAGACTGGCTGGCTGGGTTGCTTGGTGCTGGAACACACCAACAGCTGATGCAATTAGGAGATGACAGACTAGATGCAGGTATGCAGAAAGCAGCACAGCACTGACTGGACAGAGAGAGGAGGAGAAGCTGAAGTGCAGACTCCGGAGGGAGGCAGGACACACACACAACTTTCCACTTGCTTGCTGAAGGAAGGATGCTTGCAATCAATCTATCTAATTCTGTTTTTTCATACTGGATTAGAAGGGGTGCACCGGTCCTGGAGGTACTGCAATACCAGGTCAATGCGTGGAGTGGACGAGCAAGCTCTTTTTCCATCTCCCTGTTCGAAAAATCCATTTAATATATGGTCCCCAGATAGGGGACGTATCCGATATTAAACTGATAAGAACAGATTTTTTAAATTAATTTTTTATTGAAAAGTAACAAAATATGACATGGATTATGTTGTGTAATACAATACGAAAATATCAGTATGAGCCTGCAATTTGGCTCCGCAAAAACACAACATAAACAAGTCATAATGTCATACAGTAATACAACAACATAACACTTTACATATTGAGACTTATCCATATACACCCCACCTCCCACATAACCCCACAAAAGAAACATTTAATTAAAACCATTCTTTAACTTCTGAAAACCTTTTCTTTTCTGAAAGAAAGAACACAATTACTTATTATAACCAGAACTGCCATTTTTTGAACTTCCAGACGCCTTCGACGTCTACTGTACCCATCCTTTCCCTATCACAAAGTACATAAAGAAACACCCTACTTCGGATCATGCCCAAGCATTCATCCACCGCAACCTCTTTCTGTTTAAATAACCAAATACCAAAATATTACTTACATCCCATAGAACCCTCTTTCTCACAATTAACAATAAACCACAACACTCTCGCTTTTTCTCTACTTATCCCACACAAACCATACCATCATCATATAAAAAGTCAGTACTTCAATCCCAGTCAATCCCTTTAACCAATTTTACCCCATTCTTCCCCCAAACACTCTTTGCAAACTCACAATCCAAAGCAAATGTACATAATTCTCACACCCTCCACATCCAACCCTCGGACACACTTCATTATTTATAATCCCCCTCCTGTGTTGGAACTCCCTCATTGGCAGACACTTATGAGTTACTGCCCACGCCATATCTTTCTGCCTATTTGTTAATTACTTGTTACACACATTCTTCCATACACGCTTACTCTCATTTTCCGTCAATCCACTCACACATTCCACAGTCTCTCTAGCTTCCAATTTCTCCATAACTTTACTACTTTCACACCAATCCTGTTTACTCACATCCATCAGTTCATTCCTCCTAATACACCTCTCCAGCCTTACATAAACCACGGAGCGTCAAAACTTATTGGCATCTCTTGGAATCAGTCACCACTCATTTATACTTACAAACATTCTCCCAGCCAATACTTAACATGCAACCATACATATTTTCTTTCATACTAACAGTTATACAAAACTCACATACTTGACTGCCAAGAACCTTTCAATATTCATCAAAACCTTTCCCACCATTCACTCTCTTCTTAACCACTTTCTCTCGTTTCAATTTCTCCATTTCGATTCCAAAAGAAACAGAAAACCATCCTGATAATTTTTGCCAGGCCCCGATCTGGTGGGGAAACACATAATTAATATATAACAAAATAGGTAAATAACAGATTTTAATAACTAAATAACCTACCTTCTATAGACAAAGTCCTTGTCGACCAAAGGTTATTTTATTTGTATCCTAAACAGTTGCCCTTGCCCAACTCTCCTTTCCGTACAAATCCTCATCAAATATAACTCCTAGTACTTCCATACCACCCTCTCGCACGGACATACACATATATCATTCTCTCTCCAATCCCCAGAAAACTTGCACTCACTTTTATCAAACATTTAGCTTACATCCACTCATTAAACAAAAACATTCAATCAAAAACTTAGACCTTTTTACTGCTGCCATCGACTTACATACTACACACGCACATCCTTACCTCCACTCCCCGGAATCTCTACTCTCCTCATCACTTTGTCCCGCCTGAACATCCCTAACAACGGTTCAATCACGCAAATAAATAATATTGGCGATAACAGACATCCCTGCCTCACCCCAGATCTAACACACACATTCTTACTAAGAAAGCCCCTGACGAAGGCACGCCGAAACGCGCGTTGGGGTAGCGCCACCCTGGGTCTCTTTACACACGGTCTGTTTCAGGTGAGCTCCGGTCTCCTGCTGCCCCCCTCTGGCTGTGTGATTCTTCGGTCCACTTGCACTTTGCTTTTTTCAATGCAACATACTTTCATCTTTCATGTGTTTGCATTCTGCCATTGGGGGTGCATGAGATGACCTTGCTCTACCTGGCATCTTATGGTTTGATTATTTTCTTATTTATTTCATGGGTTGGGCACTGTACCCAGTATTTTCTGTTCCCATGTTATACATCATTTTTACCATATTCTTCCATCTCCATATCCGTGTGTTTTTCTCCCCAGGGTGGCGCTCTTTTTTGTTCTCCGCTCTCATCACCTTGTTTTATGGCATCTTATGTACTATTTCTATAAATTTTTTTGTCATTTTTAACATGCTTCAATAAAATCTATGTATATTTTTGGTACTATGAGCTCTCTTTCTATTTGTTTCTGCTGTTTCACTCGGGAGCTTTTACCGAGTTATACTTTAGGTGTATCCCCTGTGGTTATACTGGGTGGGCACTGTTCCTTACCCATTCTGGGGGATACCCTGGGTCATTTTTTGTTTATCTAAGAAAACCATTTACTTGAATCTTACTCCCGATCCCCGCATACAAACATCTAATCCAGTTAATCATTTTCCCAGGCACCCCCATTCTCTCCAAAACTTTAAACATAAAATCATGCACTACCCTATCATATGCTTTTGCAAAATCAACCGCAACAACAGCCACACCTTGCTTCCTACTTTTGCAATCATACAACACATCCCTCAAACCTAACAGACACTCTGAAATTCTCCTACCCGGCACCGCACACATTTGTTCTTCACCCACCATGCATTCTACCACGCTCTTAAACCTGTTCGCTATTAGTTTTTAGCAATGATTTATAGTCGCAATTCAAGAGCGCTATCGTCCTCCAATTTTTTAGATTCCTCTTCTCTCCTTTTTTGAATAACAGCACAATTACACTTTCTTTCTTTACTTTTAGTTAGGTTTCCCCTTTCTAACACCTCCTTACACACATTCCACACATAATCTCCAATCCATCCCAAACGTACAATAAAACTCTACAGGCAAACCATCCACTCCCCACCCCCAGCTACCTTCCTTTCTTCATTCCATTCACTGCATCTCTATCTCACTTTTCCTATATCACTACTCAAAAAACCTTATCCACAATATTCAAACTCCATCCACATAACTTAAGCATTTCTCTTCCAAACTGTGGTCACGATTTTTCTCCGAGAATAACTCAGAATAAAACTTCCACACTTCATCCAAAACCTCATCCTTTTTCAAACTTCCACACCATCCTCTCTAAACACACTTACCATTTCTGTCTTTTATATTAAATGCTTCTTGAAGAAAAATTTGGTACACCTCTCGTCTTTTTCCTTAACTTCCACTCTTGCTTGCGCAATAATAATTCTCTTCCCTCTCTCATCCAACATTCCCCTTACATTCTCTTTAGTTTCCTCTATCTCGCGTTCCACATCCATACCTAAACGCTTCACTTCATACAAATAATCCAATCTTCTTTGCCACCTTTCATACACTTCCCTCTTCTTCCTTGCCTTCTCACATCCTTTCTTTATAAAAACCTTTTAGTTTCTTGCTTCACTTAATCCCACCACTCAGACACACTATAAAATTCATCCTTCCCTCAGTTCCCACAATTCTTAACCTTCTCTATACTGTTCACAAATACATTCATCTTCAGCAGAGGACACATTCAATTTCCATACACCCTTTCCAGATCATACCTACCACCATTGCTCACACACATTCAATCCAGGCATGATCCGTGAAAGGAACCCTCCTCCTCTTAAAGTCCAAAACGGAAATAGATCTGAAAACAAAAACAAAATCAATCCTTGATGACACATTCCCAGTATTACTGAAATAAGTATATCCTATAGAACCATAATTTCTAACCCTAAAAGCATCCTGAAAATCAAATAGACCAATTAATTCTTTTAATTGCTTCCCTGTACTATCGATCCCACTATCCCCACCACCCTGTACATTAATTGTACAATAGGTGCTTGGGAGAGAAGTAAAGTCCCCAACTAAAAAGGTCTTCTCCCTCCCCCCCAGAAAGAAATATAGTTTCTCGAACACCTCCCCCCTCTCCTATCTGCCGGTCGGCGCATACACATTGAATAACCTATAGTTTTCACCTCTATATATAAAATATACTAATAACACCCTCCCCTGGACTACATGAATTACTTCTTTCACATTAAAGTCATTTCCTTTAAATAACACTCCAACCCCCTCCACACCTCCCCTGTGATACAGACCACACCGCCTTCCCTCCAGGCCATTCAGCAATTCCAGGCTCTTCCTGTAAGTTGCATTCCTGCAAACATAAAATGTCAAACGAATACCCAGAAATTATATCAAAAATTGCAGTTCTCTGCACTGCTGAATGAATGCTCCTCACATTTAAGGAACCCAAAGTTAACTGCATATCACATTAATTTAAGAAAAAAAAAAAGAAAACATCATAACACAAGTAACAATAACAAGTATTTTACTTCTTCTTCACTGGAATACTTTTCCCTTTACTTTTGCTGTTTTTCGGTGCAGAGGGCCCCAGAGCCTCTGCAGGCTCTCTTTCAGGGTGCTCCCTCCTTATGTTCTGAAAGTGCAAAGTTGTTGCAAATTTTTTAACAGCACCACTTTCTAAGTAACCTGTACCTAAAGAAGAAGCAGAGGAGTCTGAGTCAATGGGGGGATTAGTGTCCCCATCATCCCCGCCCCCCGTGCTCTCGAACTCATCAATTTTCTGGCTAAGTGGAGAAGGACTATCCTCTTCTGGTTTCCTTTTTAAGCTCGCCTTATCCACTATCATTTCACCAGAATCCACTGGAACCTCTGACTCTTTAGGAACCTGAGCATTCTCCCCTTCACCCCTTAACAGATCGAGTACTGCCTCCGGGGCAACCTCCTCCATCTCATGGAGACCGGTGAGATCTTCCACTGGAACCGGCTCCACCCCAGGGGGAGGAAGCGGAGGAGGATCACTCCTCACGACTGCGGCATAAGTCCTAGCTTGGTTCGTCTCACCAGATGCCTGTCCCACAGTTTTCTCATTCAGAGATGGGCATTGTCTGGCCAGGTGTAGCCCAGAGCCGCACAGATGGCATTTGCGGCCCCTATGACACTCATAGGCCACATGGCCTGGCTCCAGACAGTTCCTGCATACTGGCCCTTTGTCACATCCTTCTTTTGTACACCCAAAGCAGTTCCTGCAGAATTCCGGTTGGCCGGGGTAACGGAGATATCCCCGGTTTGTACCTATGAAGAAATTCTGGGGGGATGAGACAACCCACCTATCCCGTTAGGGTCCTGGCGGAACTCCACCCATTCCATTAAAAGTCCCAAGAATGTTCTTCTTCCTCTCCACTCCTGAAACAAAAGAACAGTACCTCCTGAGGAAGGCCTGAACTTCCTCATCCAGCATAAAAGGATTTTACATGTGGATCAGCAAAGGAACCCGCTCCTTGGTCTCGTGGGCAACGAAACAAATTCCCTGCAGCTCCGGCCGGCCGGCCAGCAAACTCTTGACTCCTCAGGTAACAGGTCCGCATGTCACTCCGTGTAAAGAAGGAAACATCATAGAACCCCTGCTGTGGGAACGCCTGCAGACAGAAGATGTACTCGTGGGACATCTTCAGTACTCCTTCCAAAACGTCCTGTTGAACGTGAAGAACTCCGTACTCCCGTCTCTTCTCTTCCGAAATAAACAGCCGAACTGTATTTGGTGCGTTAGGTGAACCAGCCATCACTCGCTTTACCTCTCACGGATCACCTTCTCGTTGTCACCGGGACTAAGACGCTCCTCAATAGCAGCAGGAGACGGGTACCCAGTGACACCTTATATCAGCCCAGACTAAGTGTTTGACGACCACTTGACTTAGGTATAACAAGATTGGTATGATTTACTTTTATAATCAAGTTTTTCCCTCTATGGACAGATGTCTCAGTTTCCAGAAATCTAATCTTTTTGTACTTTTGCTTTTTATGATCTCCCAACTTTTCTTCCCGTCAGTGTCTCGGTTAAATATCACTCCAAGTATTTTCACTTCTTCACTTTGTATTTTACGTCAGGTTAAATTTATATCAGGACCATGTCCCCCCATAGTAAAACAGTCACATTTTTGCTGGTTTAGCTTGAAACTGATGCAGAACAAATGAAATTAGTCACTTGCATTGACTCTTCTTAGTGACGGGACAGTTGCACAAAAGATGGTGACGTCGTCCATGTAAGCATTTGTTTTTACAGTTATTCCACTTCCACCAGGTATTGAACCCACCTCTAATACTTTGTCCTTTCTTATCATTGCCAGGAGTGGTTCTAGTACGCAGATAAATTAGATCGGAGACACAGGGGCATCCTTGCTTCACGCCGGACAATAAGGACAGTTTATCAGTCAAGAAACCATTAACAGAATGTGGCTATATGTTTGCTTATACAACAGGGAAATCTACTTGATGATGATTTAGGTAAATTCATCTGTTTCAGTACTAGCCATTAAAAAACTCATGTGATACACGGTCGTAAGCCTTCATGAAGTCCAAAGATCAAAATAGCTAGGTTCTGTTTTCTGTCTTTTTGGTACCATATGCAATCTCTGATGATGTTAGATTCTCACAGACACTTCTTCCCGGTACACCGCATACTTGATCTTGTAAATTACTTTGTTGATTACTTGTTTGATCCTGTTTACTAGGATTTTTGCCATGATTTTATAATCCACATTAAGTAGACATTATGGGTCTCCAATTTTCTAAGTTGTTATTTTCACCTTTTTTATGAAGTAGGGACACAATACTCTTCTCCAAGATTCTGGTAGTAGGTCGCTCTTTAAGGCTTCTTTGAAGACCTGGAGTAGATCATCTTTCATTATGTCCCAAAAAGTTGTGTAGAACTCTACCGGGATGCCATCTGATCCTGGCGTTTTCCCTTTAGCGAAGCTCTTTATCACTTTATACAGTTCTTCTGCAGACAACTCTATACTCAGCAAATCATGGTCTGTTCTTTAACCACCTCCGGACCGCCTAACGCAGGATCGCGTTCCGGAGGTGGCAGCCCTGCGCAGAGTCACGCATATATGCGTCATCTCGCGATGGGCGAGATTTCCTGTGAACGCGCGCACACAGGCGCGCGCGCTCACAGGAACGGAAGGTAAGAGAGTTGATCTCCAGCCTGCCAGCGGCGATCGTTCGCTGGCAGGCTGGAGATGTGTTTTTTTTAACCCCTAACAGGTATATTAGACGCTGTTTTGATAACAGCGTCTAATATACCTGCTACCTGGTCCTCTGGTGGTCCCATTTGTTTGGATCGACCACCAGAGGACACAGGTAGCTCAGTAAAGTCCCACCAAGCACCACTACCACTACATCTACACCCCCCCCCGTCACTTATTAACCCCTTATTAGCCCCTGATCACCCCATATAGACTCCCTGATCAACCCCCCCTGTCCTTTATCACCCCCCCTGTCATTGATCACCCCCCTGTAAAGCTACATTCAGATGTCCCGCATGATTTTTACGGATCCACTGATTAGATGGATCAGATCCGCAAAACGCATCCGGACGTCTGAAATGAAGCCTTACAGGGGCGTGATCAATGACTGTGGTTATCACCCCATAAAGACTCCCTGATCACCCCCCCTGTCATTGATTACACCCCTTTCATTGATCAACCCCCTGTAAAGCTCCATTCAGACGTCCGCATGATTTTTACGGATGCACTGATAGATGGATCGATCCTCAAAACGCATCCCGGAGTCTGAATGAAGCCTTACAGGGGCAATGATCAATGACTGTGGTGATCACCCCATATAGACTCCCTGATCACCCCCCTGTAAAGCTCATTCAGATGTCCTCATGATTTTTACGGATGCACTGATAGATGGATCCGATCCTCAAATCGCATCCGGACGTCTGAATGAAGCCTTACAGGGGCATGATCAATGACTGTGGTGATCACCCCATATAGACTCCCTGATCACCCCCCTGTAATGCTCCATTCAGATGTCCTCATGATTTTTACGGAATGCACTGATAGATGGATCCGATCCGCAAAACGCCAATCTCCGGACGTCTGAATGAAGCCTTACAGGGGCATGATCAATGACTGTGGTGATCACCCCATATAGACTCCCTGATCACCCCCCTGTAATGCTCCATTCAGATGTCCGCATGATTTTTACGGATGCACTGATAGATGGATCCGATCCTCAAAACGCTCGGACGTTGTATGAAGCCTTACAGGGGCATGATCAATGACTGTGGTGATCACCCCATATAGTCTCCCTGATCCCCCCCCCTGTAAAGCTCCATTCAGTTGTCGCATGATTTTTACGGATGCACTGATAGATGGATCCGATCCGCAAAACGCATCCGGACGTCTGAATGAAGCCTTACAGGGGCATGATCAATGACTGTGGTGATCACCCCATATAGACTCCCTGATCACCCCCCTGTCATTGATTACCCCCCTGTAAAGCTCCATTCAGATGTCCGCATGATTTTTACGGATGCACTGATAGATGGATCGATCCGCAAAACGCATCCGGACGTCTGAATGAAGCCTTACAGGGGCGTGATCAATGACTGTGGTGATCACCCCATATAGACTCCCTGATCACCCCCCTGTCATTGATTACCCCCCTGTAAAGCTCCATTCAGACGTCCGCATGATTTTTACGGATGCACTGATAGATGGATCGGATCCGCAAAACGCATCCGGACGTCTGAATGAAGCCTTACAGGGGCATGATCAATGACTGTGGTGATCACCCCATATAGACTCCCTGATCACCCCCCTGTCATTGATCAACCCCCCTGTCATTGATCAACCCCCCTGTCATTGATCACCCCCCTGTCATTGATCACCCCCCTGTCATTGATCACCCCCTCTGTAAGGCTCCATTCAGATATTTTTTTGGCCCAAGTTAGCGGAATTTTTTTTTTTTTTCTTACAAAGTCTCATATTCCACTAACTTGTGTCAAAAAATAAAATCTCACATGAACTCACCATACCCCTCACGGAATCCAAATGCGTAAAATTTTTTAGACATTTATATTCCAGACTTCTTCTCACGCTTTAGGGCCCCTAGAATGCCAGGGCAGTATAAATACCCCACATGTGACCCCATTTCGGAAAGAAGACACCCCCAGGTATTCCGTGAGGGGCATATTGAGTCCATGAAAGATTGAAATTTTTTGTCCCAAGTTAGCGGAACGGGAGACTTTGTGAGAAAAAAATTAAAAATATCAATTTCCGCTAACTTGTGCCAAAAAAAAAAAATTTCTATGAACTCGCCATGCCCCTCATTGAATACCTTGGGGTGTCTTCTTTCCAAAATGGGGTCACATGTGGGGTATTTATACTGCCCTGGCATTCTAGGGGCCCCAAAGCGTGAGAAGAAGTCTGGTATCCAAATGTCTAAAAATGCCCTCCTAAAAGGAATTTGGGCACCTTTGCGCATCTAGCTGCAAAAAAGTGTCACACATATGGTATCGCCGTACTCAGGAGAAGTTGGGAATGTGTTTTGGGGTGTCCATTTTACATATACCCATGCTGGGTGAGAGAAATATCTTGGTCAAATGCCAACTTTTGTATAAAAAAAATGGGAAAAGTTGTCTTTTGCCAAGATATTTCTCTCACCCAGCATGGGTATATGTAAAATGACACCCCAAAACACATTCCCCAACTTCTCCTGAATACGGCGATACCACATGTGTGACACTTTTATGCAGCCTAGGTGGGCAAAGGGGCCCATATTCCAAAGAGCACCTTTAGGATTTCACAGTCATTACCTACTTACCACAAATTAGGGCCCCTGGAAATGCCAGGGCAGTATAACTACCCCACAAGTGACCCATTTGGAAGAAGACACCCAAGGTATTGCTGAGGGCATGGCGAGTTCCTAGAATTTTTTATTTTTTGTCACAAGTTAGTGGAAAATGCTTATTTTTTTTTTATTTTTTTTTTCATACAAAGTCTCATATTCCACTAAACTTGTGACAAAAAAAAAAAGTTCCATGAACTCCCTATGCCATCAGCGAATACCTTGGGGTCTCTTCTTTCCAAAATGGGGTCACTTGTTGGGTAGTTATACTCCCTGGCATTCTAGGGCCCAAATGTGTGGTAAGGAGTTTGAAATCAAATTCTGTAAAAAATGACCTGTGAAATCCGAAAGTGCTCTTTGAATATGGGCCCCTTTGCCCACCTAGGCTGCAAAAAAGTGTACCACATCTGGTATCTCGTATTCAGAGAGTTGGGAAATGTGTTTTTGGGGGTCATTTTTACATATACCATGCTGGTGAGAAATATCTTGGCACAAGACAACTTTTCCCATTTTTTTATACAAAGTTGGCATTTGACCAAGATATTTATCTCACCCAGCATGGGTATATGTAAAAAGACACCCCAAAACACATTCCTCAACTTCTCCTGAATACAGAGATACCAGATGTGTGACACTTTTTTGCAGCCTAGGTGGGCAAAGGGGCCCACATTCCAAAGAGCACCTTTCGGATTTCACAGGTCATTTACCTACTTACCACACATTTGGGCCCCTAGAATGCCAGGGCAGTATAACTACCCCACAAGTGACCCCATTTTGGAAAGAAGAGACCCCAAGGTATTCGCTGATGGGCATAGTGAGTTCATGGAAGTTTTTATTTTTTGTCACAAGTTTGTGGAATATGAGACTTTGTATGAAAAAAAAAAATAAAAAAAAATCATCATTTTCCACTAACTTGTGACAAAAAATAAAAAATTCTAGGAACTCGCCATGCCCCTCACGGAATACCTTGGGGTGTCTTCTTTCCAAAATGGGGTCACTTGTGGGGTAGTTATACTGCCCTGGTATTCTAGGGGCCCAAATGTGTGGTAAGGAGTTTGAAATCAAATTCAGGAAAAAATGAGGAGTGAAATCCGAAAGGTGCTCTTTGGAATATGGGCCCCTTTGCCCACCTAGGCTGCAAAAAAGTGTCACACATCTGGTATCCCCGTACTCAGGAGAAGTTGAGGAATGTGTTTTGGGGTGTCTTTTTACATATACCCATGCTGGGTGAGATAAATATCTTGGTCAAATGACAACTTTGTATAAAAAAATGGGAAAAAGTTGTCTTTTGCCAAGATATTTCTCTCACCCAGCATGGGTATATATAAAATGACACCCCAAAACACATTCCCCACCTTCTCCTGAGTACGGAGATACCAGATGTGTGACACTTTTTTGCAGCCTAGGTGGGCAAAGGGGCCCATATTCCAAAGAGCACCTTTCGGATTTCACAGGTCATTTTTTACAGAATTTGATTTCAAACTCCTTACCACACATTTGGGCCCCTAGAATGCCAGGGCAGTATAACTACCCCACAAGTGACCCCATTTTGGAAAGAAGAGACCCCAAGGTATTCGCTGATGGGCATAGTGAGTTCATAGAACTTTTTATTTTTTGTCACAAGTTAGTGGAATATGAGACTTTGTAAGAAAAAAAAAAAAAAAAAAAAATCATAATTTTCCGCTAACTTGTGACAAAAAATAAAAAGTTCTATGAACTCACTATGCCCATCAGCGAATACCTTAGGGTGTGTACTTTCAGAAATGGGGTCATTTGTGGGGTGTTTGTACTGTCTGGGCATTGTAGAACCTCAGGAAACATGACAGGTGCTCAGAAAGTCAGAGCTGCTTCAAAAAGCGGAAATTCACATTTTTGTACCATAGTTTGTAAACGCTATAACTTTTACCCAAACCATTTTTTTTTTACCCAAACATTTTTTTTTTATCAAAGACATGTAGAACTATAAATTTAGAGCAAAATTTCTATATGGATGTCGTTTTTTTTGCAAAATTTTACTACTGAAAGTGAAAAATGTCATTTTTTTGCAAAAAAATCGTTAAATTTCGATTAATAACAAAAAAAGTAAAAATGTCAGCAGCAATGAAATACCACCAAATGAAAGCTCTATTAGTGAGAAGAAAAGGAGGTAAAATTCATTTGGGTGGTAAGTTGCATGACCGAGCAATAAACGGTGAAAGTAGTGTAGGTCAGAAGTGTAAAAAGTGGCCTGGTCTTTCAGGGTATTTAAGCACTGGGGGCTGAGGTGGTTAAAGTTTGTTCTCCAAAGCATTTAGTGCATCTGTCACAAAAGATTTGTCTATATCCTTTTTATTAAATAGTTCTTGATAAAGTTCTGCGCCTCTCTTAGCATATCTTCCTTATCTTTTTTGCCAGCAATTTCCGTAAAGACGCTTTTTTGTTCCATTGCCTTTTTGAAGTAAAAACGTGAGCATTTTTCATCTTCTTCTAGCAACTTCACTTTTGTATTAAAGATTACCTCTTTCCCTTTATCATATATAGCTTTCTTAATCTTCTCTCTCGTTTTCTCTATTAGATCTGTCACATCAATTCCCGCATTCCTCAGCTTCAGATAAGTTTGCCATTTTGTATTCAAATTATTGAACCGTTGTTTTTTCTTTCTGGCTCTACGGATTCCAGCTTTAAGGAAGAATCTGGGTTTTGACGTATTCCCACCACTGTAAAGTTGACTTTGAGTCTTGTCCATTTGCTATAGGCTTGAACAAAGTCTTTCCTGCTATCTTCATCCTCTAGCAGTTCTGTGTTCAGTCTCCGCACACCTCTGCCTTTCTCTCGTCCAGGGATTTGTATTTTAGTTTGGAGTAACTTGTGATCTGGTTTCAAGACTTTGGAAACTAAGAAATAGTAGATTCTTGACTGAACTGAAGAGTTCCCCCATGTATAACCTGGGTCTTCTCTATTCAGGTTGCGCCAAACATCATTCAAATTAAAGTCCATAATTAAATTGTTAAGTTGAGATATTGTCTTATCAAATCTTCTGGTTTGTTCACCAGATCTATCTTTGTCACTCCGTACACAGTTCAAGTCCCCTACGATGATGATTGGTGAAGAACTGGCCAGGTAAGGTTGTATGTCTTCAAGCATTTCTGCTCTTTCATTCACTTCTGGAGAAGCATATAAGTTCAAGAGTTTTATATCCATTTCATTAACTTTTAGATCCACCATCAGGGCTCTTCCTGGTATTATCTCTGTGAAAGACATGACTTGGCACTTTCTGCCTTTCAATAAAATGCCAACACCAGAGGATTTATTGCTGTTGTCTCCAGACCAGATCGAAGTACCCATTGTCCAATCTTTTCTCAAGGTAGAGTAGTTTTTCTCATGATCTATTCCACATTCCTGTAGACATATTATGTCGTGGTTTAGTGAAGACAGGTATAATAGCAAAGCAGCCTGCCTTGTCGGGCTCTTGATACTCCTCACAATCAGTGAGGCTACTGAGATTGTCTGGTCCATGAAAGAGTAAGTGTCACATAGAATCGCTACCCGAGTCCGACATTACGCCCACAGGTGGGGGCTTGTGCTAATTTCTGAGTCTGAAAAATGAATCATTGCAGGATCGGATAAAGTGATTTCTGCAGCAGGCGGTGCTATTGGCGGAGGATTAAACTTTGGTAAACGGCTAGTTGGCCTTTTTACTGTAAGCTGGGGTTCATCTATTTTATCTGGCTTTCAAGATCCATAGCCTCCTCTGGCTCATCTTCAGGCCTGCTAGCTGGAGCAGAGGATCTATCCTCCACTACAACCACAGGCCCTTCCACAGAAGCTTCTACCACTGAAGACTTGGAAACTCTGGCTGAAGCATCATCCCCACCAGGTGTGGTTGAACTTGAAGGTGGTAGGGGCTCTGCCCTCTGTTTTACTGCAGGGACAGGTTGTCTCCTCGCCACATCTGCATATGAACATGGCTCCCCTCTTTTTGTACACATTCTGTAGGAATGTCCTGCAATGCCGCAGATGTTGCATACTATTTCGTTCTGACAGTCTGCTGTCACATGCCCCTTCTTGCAGCACTTTTTACAGGTTGCTACCTCCTCCGTACAATTCTCTGCTATGTGACCAATGTCCAGACACTTACGACAGAATGGAGGCATGTCAGGGTAGAAAAGCCTGCCTCTGTCTCGACCAATCAAAAAAACGGAGGGTGGGTGGCAGTATCCTCCGTATCCGCTGCGGTCTTCTATGAGTTTCACAAAGAACTTGTATTTGCCAGTCCATAACTTTTCGCCGTTCATAACTTTATGGGAATAACGGACTTCTTGACAGAATCTTTTTAGAAACTGGGTGATGTCGTCCAGCGGAGTAAATGGATTACTCATATTTACCACTAATGGTCTTTCCGCGCTTGAATAAAGAACAATAAAAGAGAGTCCCTTTAAATCTTCATGCTGGAGGTTCTTTTGTATTTCTCTGTAGACGTTAAAGCAGGTGTATTCAGTTTCCAAGGTGAGAACGTAGTGTCCAAATTAATTTTGCAAGGCTAGGATATCGATTAAGATTTTCCGGACAAAAAAACTCAGTTTCCTCTTCTCACATAGATCTTGGTCATCTTCTACTTCAATTCGTTAAGAGTTTCGGATTCGCTGCTCTCCAGGTTCAGCATAGCCCACAGAGGCCGCATACACCATGGTTCCAGGAGAAGATAAGGCCGTCCGCCCACGGGATCTCCACTCGTTTCTGCCGGGCTAAGCCTCTCCCCCAATAACAGCAGGGGGGTGAAGCTCAGGCAATGAACCTAAACGATCCCCCCAGGCCGAGGGAGAGGGTACCAACAGAACCTCCAGACAAGACCAGTCAGTCGCAAGACCAACTGAACTTTGCCAAAAGGCCAAGAAGCGATAACCCGCTCGGCCTCGACAACTGGGCCGCTTATCCACAATGCAGAGCACTTCTCAAGGCAACAGCCTACAGGCCCCTAGCCCCAGTCCGGGAGGCTTCTTTCTCTCACAAACCAGGGAAAACGTGAGATTACTTTTTAGCCTCCAAGTAATCCAGTTCAAAAGATAGATCCACAAGAGGGAGACACAGGCAAACTTTACTCATTTAATAAAGCAAGGAAAATGGTTACATCCAGCCAACTTTATACAAAAGGGTCAATTCCCAGGGACAACTCAGCAGCCCTCCCAGGTGTGCACAACAGGCCCAAATCAAACCCAAGGTAAGGTGCGTGGAGGTCCAAACACTTCATTCAGGTGATAAGCCAATTAACCCATCAGTATTAATTGGATTTTGGGTGTGAGGAGACTGGCTGGCTGGGTTGCTTGGTGCTGGAACTAACCAACAGCTGATGCAATTAGGAGATTGACAGACTAGATGCAGGTATGCAGAAAGCAGCAGCACAGCACTGACTCACTGACTGGGCAGAAAGAGGAGGAGAAGCTGAAGTGCAGACTCCGGAGGCAGGACACACGCAACTTTCCACTTGCTTGCAATCAATCAATTTCATTCTGTATTTCATACTGGATTAGAAGGGGTGCACCGGTCCTGGAGGTACTGCAATACCAGGTCAATGCGTAGAGTGGACAGAGCAAGCTCTTTTTCCATCTCCCTGTTCGAAAAATCAATTTAATATATGGTCCCCAGATTATTAAACTGATAAGAACAGATTTGAATTTTTTTTACCATTCAGAATGGTTAGTAACACATTTCTCAAAACTATACATTAAAAAACTTGAGCTCATGTTACTTCACCTTTCATCCTTATGGCATTTTTATTTTATTTTTTTATTTTTTTCCATCGTCAAAAAGGCAACACCTAACTTCCTATTAATACTATACCAAGAACCTCAATTTTTTGTATTTCCATACCACCACCGTGCTTTCTATCCCAACAATATATTATATATAGTCTTGACAAAATCATTCTTAAACATTCATCCTCATCTATTCGCTCCCTTTTGAACACACATAAATTCCTTACATCCCATAAACTCTCCAACACACATACTACAATAAACCACAATAATCTTGAATTCTGTTTACCAGAAGCACCTAATCCAAACAGAACAACTTTCCAACACATATAATTAACCCCTGTCAAACTTTTAATCATCCTTCCCATCCCTTTCCATACTTGCTGTGCATACTTACAATTCCAAAATAGATGTCTCACACTCTCATCCACCCCCGCATCCATCCCTCAGACAAAATTCTTACCTAATAAGATCTCTTTTTTTGAAACTCTCTTACTTGTAAAACATTCTGTAACCCCATCCATACCACGTCTTTTTGTCTATTGGACACCCCTTCTATTAACAAATTTTTCCATGCTCTCTCCACTTCATCCTGCTTTAGTCCCATAATATCACACATTTTTCATTCTTATTAATCTATTTAATCATTTTCTTCTTATTCTTGAACTCATCCATTTTAATTGCAATCAAATCATTCTGTCTGATAAACTTCTCAATCACCCCATAACATTCAGGACAATTAAAGGCAACAGGTACTCTTGCATCTCTCGACTTACATCCCAATCCATATACCATCCATCCGGCCATGTAACTCAACATATATGCACATTTATTCTTCTTTCCTTTTATTACAACAAACATCCTAATATATGACAATCCCAAAAAAATCCCCAAATTTGGTAATCCAAGCCCCCCATTTTCTTTTGCTCTATACACATACTCTCTTTTCAATTTCTCCATCTTACTACCCCCATAAAAAGGTGAAAATCATTTTTTCCACTTTCCTCATTTTTACAACATTGACCGGAAACACACCAAACAAACCATATTAAAGGTAGCACAACTGATTTAACAATCAACACTTTGCCAGACAAACTTAAATCTCTCAGTTTCCAGTAATTACATTTCTTTTAAAAAAAATTCCCACAATCATCTCAACTTTCACTCCCTTTCAAATCCTCATTAAAAAGAATACCTAATACTTTGATCACATAATCCTCCTTTTTAACACCTTCCAAACTTATCTGACTATCTCCAAAGCATTTAAACGAACGTTTGTTCCAATTCACTGTAAAACCCGATGCACCAAAAAAAAAATCCAATATCAAACAACCTCTTCTCATTGCAGCCACACTATCACCTATAATAACCACATCATCCATATAACCCAAAACATTCACATGTTTGCCCCCCACTTCCTGGAACTAACATACCTCTCATCATTTTCTCTTTCCTAAGCAAACACATCAAAACTTCCATTGCACTTATAAAAATTACAGGAGACATGGGATATCCCTTACTTACTCCTGACTCCACACATATTTTTTTACTTAAATGTCCATTCACTAAAATCTCGCTTGATATTCCATCATACAAACTTTTAATATATTTCAAAAACCTAACTGGGTATCCCATCCTTTCTAACACTTTAAACATATATTCATGTGAAACCCTATCAAAAGCCTTCTCAAAATCAATCGTTAACACCATACATTTCTGTTTTCTATCCATACTATCACCAACTAGATCTCTCAATAATATCAAATTTTCCATCATACTCCTCCCAGGTATTGCACATACTTGCTCCTCTTCAATCACTTTTTTAACACATTCACGCATACGATTTGCCAAAAATTTACTAAACACCTTACAATCTGTATTCGACAAAGTGATCGGTCTCCAATTTTCAATCCTTTTTTCTCACCTTTCTTAAAAATCAAGACAACCACTCCTTCTTTCATTGTTTCACTCATTACACCACATTGCCACATATACTTACATACCTCAAAAAGATCTTCCCCCATCCATTCCCAAGTTCTCACATACAATTCAATTGGGATACCATCATTCCCTGGTGTTTTATTCTTTTTCATACTAAAGACAACTTTCTTAATCTCATCCATTTGCATTTCGTCAGACATTATATCACTTTCCTCTCTACTTAATTTAATATCAAGACATCTTACCACATCTTCCATTAAACCCACATTTATCCTTTTTTTCCCATACAAACCTGAGTAATACTCTTTAACCACCTTAATAACACTTTCCCCACTTACACACACCTCCTCAGAACTAACAATCTCATTCATATCCTACTTTTTCCCACATACATTTTTAAAGAAAAATCTTGTACACTTCTCATTTTCATCCAGATATTCTACTTTAGAACGAAAAATAATTTCTTTCCCTCTTTTCTCCATAAAACGCTTCATTTCTTTTTTAGCATTCATTATTAAATCATCCATTCTAACACCCAAATTGCTTAATTTCTTCAACCATTCTATCATCATACTTAATTCTTTATATTCCATTCTTCTGATCCTTGCATTCTTATACCCCCATTTATTTTAAAAAAACCTTTTATTCTTTTCTTCATCCAATCCCACCATTGTAAAATATTTTCATACTCCCCTTTCCGTTTTTTCCATTCCATATATTTTACTTTAAAACATTCCATTACTTTCTCATCATCCAAACATTTAGTATTTAGCTTCCACAATCCTTTCCCATACGTACTTTTGACATTCCCTTCCACACAACACCTTAAACACATATGATCTGTAAAGAAGATATCATCTTGCCAATAGTTAACACATTTTATGCTTTTTGATAAGAAAACAAAATCTATTCTAGATGTTATACTTCCTGCCTCAGACTTAAAAGTGCACGGTGGTGGCTTCCCCATTCTGGCTTCAGATATATCTATAAAGGAAAAATCTTTAATTAGTTTACTCAACAGATTACTTGAAACATCCTTTTTCTCTCCCTCTAACACACAATTAAAGCCCCCCACCATTATTGTATCCATTCTTCCAATCAAAAAAATCTTTAGTTTTTTAAACAAAGTCACACGTTCTTCTTTTTTTGTTGATGCATATACATTCACAACTCTGACTTTCCATCCTTTATACTTAATTATTGCTATCACACACCTCTCATTTTCAACCACAGTATACGAATCAACACTGATACTTCTATTTTTTAACAAAATCCCCACCCCCGAATTCCTATTCTCACTCGACCCAGACCAAATTGATTCACCATACACCCACTCATCCTTACTTATAACATCATCTATCCCACATTCCTGCAGACATAAGATCTCTGCTGATTGTTTTTTCAAAAAATCAAAAATAGCAGCTCTTCTTGTTTTAGACTTAAGGAGCCTAACATTCAGGGATAAGACATCACAGATAGTTTTGGTGCCCATATTAGAATTTTTTTAAAGGTATAGTTTTCAACTCCCCATATCTTTCTCATCCGGGTTCTCCTTGAAGGGGGTAACTGAAGCCGAAGCCCTGATTTACGACATAGTCTAAAAAAGACTGGTCATTTGCTCTTTCACCAGTAATTGGGTATATTCTGTCCTCTCTAGGGCTTACTTCCATACTTAACGTAGATTCCAACCTGGATCTTTTGACACTCAGGTCTAAACCTAGCTCATCAAGGGTTGTTTTTTCTTTAGATGAGGTTGCTTGAACATTCTCCTCACTTTCAATCTCCCAAGGCAGAATTAGAGATTTGGGCACAGAAGCATCTATCTCTCCTTCCCCTTGTAATCCAGTGACATCATCTGAAGGCAAATCAAAATCCCCCACTGTTGGAGAAAGTTCAATTTCTCCTTTGTCTCCTCCATCCTTCTCCTCCATCCGGTTCTCATCCCCTTCATCATCCTTATTAACATTGCTGCTATCCGTATCAGTTTTATCCGGATTTGGTTTCTGGTACCTTCCCGGGACCGGGGCCCAAGTTTTGGTTGCTTCCGAATAGGTCTTAGGTTTGGGTCTGGTATTTAGAGGACAATCCCTGAAAAGGTGACCAACCTGGCCACATACATTACATGCTCGAGGGTTAGAACACGCTTTGGCCACATGTCCAGACTTGTTACAGTTAGTACACTTTACGGGATTATCTTTACATTCCTCCATTAAGTGCCCAAAACATCTGCACCTTCTGCAAAATACAGGCTTACCCGGAAAAAAAAGGAAGCCTTTGTCTCTTCCAATAGCAAACGACAATGGGGGGTAGCACATTCCCCCTGCACTGTCAAGATCTGCCTTAAATTTGACAAAAAATTTATATTTGCCTGTCCATAAAACTTCAGAGTTCATGACTTTATAGGCAAAACGAACTTCCTCACAATATCTTTTCAGGAAAACCCCAATATTATCCAGCTCTACAGAAGGGTTATACATAAAAACCACTAGTGGAACATCACTATTATAGAGCAAAATAAAAGTCATACCATCAAATTTCGGATCTTTCTCATATCCTTTAAGAAGTACCAGAAGGTTATGGCAAGCCGATGCAGACGTCAAAACTAAAGTAAATTCTCCCCTCTTTGTATCCTGAAGACAAAAAATATCATTCTTGGTAAGTAAGAGACGATTAAACAATACCTCCTTGACGAAGAACTGCAGCGTGTATTTCTCTCTCTTCGATTCTTCAATTTTGATTTTAAATATATTTTTGACCCGGAAATCCCAAGTCCCAGCAGGGCGAATCGTCACTCCCATGTCGATCGCCTTCAGGTGCCTAGGGACTAATCCGTCCCCCCAATAGCAGCAGGGGATCAGCCACTGCAATAAACCGTGAACTTCCTCCAAGGCCGAGGGTCCGGCTACCCACGAGCACTCACAGCCAAGACCAAGCAAAAAAATCACTTGATCTTAGCCATGAGGCTGAGAAGCGATACCCACTCGGCCTCGACAACGGGGCTGCTTCTCGCCAATGCAGAGCACTTCACAAGGCAACAGCCTACAGGCCCCAACCCCAGCCACAGTCCGGGAGGCTTCTTGCTCTCTCACAAACCAGGAAAAAACGTGCGTCCTCCGCTCAGCAATCACCAGCATGCTCCTCCTCATGTTCCCAATCTGCATAGCTCAGCCCACTTTTGGCCACGCCTTTTCTTCGCACGCAAGTCCTGGTGCCAAAGCACGCCAAGAAGAAAAACTAATAGGAGGAGTAGTGAAGTGAAGAAAAAAAAAAAGGTTATGCATTGTTGATTGTGATGTCAGGGCCCTTGTGATGTCATCCACTGACCTGACCTTACTTGACCTGACAAGCCACCTGTGACACGTGCAGTGTTCCGTCCATTGTCCAGACAAGGTAGGTCCAGCTGCTGCTGCAGATACATAAGAGGTGCTGGACTACATTTTAGCCTCCAAGTAATCCAGTTCAAAAGATAGATCAACAAGAGGGAGACACAGACAAACTTTACTCATTTAATAAAACAAGTAAATGGTTACATCCAGCCAACTTGCTACAAAAGGGTCAATTCCAAGGGACAGCTCAGCATCGCAGGTGTGCACAACAGGCCCAAATCAAACCCAAGGTAAGGTGCGTAGAGGTCCAAACACTTCATACAGGTAATAAGCCAATTAACCCATCAGTCTTAATTGGATTTAGGGTGTGAGGAGACTGGCTGGCTGGGTTACTTGGTGCTGGAACAAACCAACAGCTGATGCAATTAGGAGATTGACAGACTAGATGCCGGTATTATATGCAGAAAGCAGCACTGCACTGACTGGGCAGACAGAGGAGAAGCTGAAGTGCAGACTCCTGAAGGAGGCAGGACACACACAACTTTCCACTTGCTTGCTGGAAGGATGCTTGCAATCAATTTCATTCTGTTTTTCATACTGGATTAGAAGGGGTGCATCGGTCCTGGAGGTACTGCAATACCAGGTCAATGCGTGGAGTGGACAGAGCAAGCTCTTTTTCCATCTCCCTGTTCGAAAAATCCATTTAATATATGGTCCCCAGATATTAAACTGATAAGAACAGATTTTTTTTTACGTTGATTACCCCAAAGGGGTATATTTATTAAAAGACAATATTTAAATAAATACATATATAAAATTGATTTAAATTAAATGCAATCAAATTACAGACCCCCATTCCCTTAAAAACCATTTGTGACACATAAAAGGCATATTTTTTCTGTCAATTAAATAATATTTATACATTTCTGCTAAAACAAATCTTAAAACATTCTCCTCAGAAATGACATCATGCTTAAAACATAAAATATTCCTGACCATCCACAGAGCTGCTTTGACACAATTAGTGATCTTTCATGCCATAGTCCTTTTTATTCTTGATGGGCATTTCAGACCTCCATAAAAAACACCGTCCATTGTTAAAACCCTTAGTCCTGTTATCTTCTTTAAAAGCGGGAACATCTTTGTCCAAAATAGAAAAATAGCAGTACCAGAATATGTGGAAAACGTCTTCTTCTCTGCAACCTCCTATTGGACATTCCGCGGTGCTGGTTAAACCTCTTCGGTGCAGGAATTCCCGGCATGGAAGATACTCATGTACGCAGCTCCAGGCCAGGTCTTTCTGCGGGTTAAAAATATAATTAATATTGACATCTTTCCAAATCTGCTTACTTTTGCATCACTAAAATTCTTTATAGGGGTCATCATTTTTCCATCTTTTAATTCTTTTAAAATAATTTTGCTATTTTTTAAATCCTCTACCCTTTTTCCTTTTAAATTAAAATTGGCCACTATTTCCTCTAAAATTTTATAATAATTAGGTAGGTTAAAAGCATAAGGTGAATTTAAAACAGTTTTAAACCAGTGATTCCGCCTCATAAAATAACCTGTATTGTAACGCATAAAATAGGACCAATAATTATCTTTAAAAAGGGTATTAAACACAAACTAAAATACTTTATAAAAAGGAACTCTTTTATGTCTGGGAAGTCCTTACCACCTTTATGTTTGGGAAGCATTACCAGTTCTCTTTGGAGTTTCTCCATTCTTGATCCCCATAAAAAATTAAAACATACTTTATTAATTTTTTTTAAAGGCGTTTGGAGGGTGGAAAAAACATACTTAAATATAATAAAATTGGTAAAATTATCATTTTTAAAACTAAAATCTTCCCTTCCATTGTTAGACTTCTCAGACCCCACATACTTATTTTCTTACCTATTTTTTCTGTCACCGTGTCACAGCTTTTAAGACCATCATTCGACTCACTGAAGGTGATTCCTAAAATCTGCACAGACTCTGATTCAGCGATAGGGATGTCCTCTAAAACCATTTCTCCAATGTTTAAAATACTACTTTTATTAAAATTAATTTTAAAACCAGAGGAGGAACAAAAATATTCAATTTGTTTAGATGTTTTTTGGATTGACGGGGCGTCCCTACCGATTACCGCCACATCGTCCATGTACCCCACTACTTTAGCCTCTAGTCGTCGTCCCCCGCCTGGCAGGGGGACTCCGCGTATTTGTTTATCTTTCCGTATTGCACATAAAAGAGGCTCTAAGGCGCAAATAAAAAGTAGTGGGGACAAGGGACACCCCTGTTTTACTCCAGATTTTAAAAGGACATCTTGAGTCTTAAAACCATTTACTAAAATCTTACTTGTACAGCCATCATAAAATGTTTTTAAAGATTGTAAAAAACCATCCAGTATACCCATTTTCTTTAAAACCTGAAAAAGATAAAAATGTGATACACGATCGAACGCTTTCTCAAAATCTAAAGATAAAATTGCTACTTTCTCCTTCCTGTCTTTAGTATCATTAATCACATCTTTTAAAAGGTTTAAATTCTCCCAAATACTTCTCCCGGGTATCCCACTGATTTTTTATGAGCTATTTTTTTCATTCTGTTTGCACATATTTTCGCCATTATTTTGTAGTCACAGTTTAAAAGTGTAATCGGCCTCCAGTTCCTTACGTCTGTCTTGTCTCCTTTTTTGTAAAGTAAGGATACTTCTCCTTTTTTCCAGGAACCCGGGAGAGTCTTGGATCTAAAAACCTCTTTAAAAAGATAAAACAAGTCTTCTCTTAAAATACCATAAAAAGTAACATAAAACTCTATGGGTATACCGTCTGGCCCAGGAACTTTCTCTTTTTTAAAACTCTTAATAGTCTCTAAAACTTCTTGTTCTGTGATGTCCTGTAATAAAAGCTTTTGCGATTCGTCATCTAAAACACTTTCAATCACCTTCAGTGAGCGTTTCATAAAATATTTATCAATTTTTTTCTCATTAAAAAGTACTGAATAAAACTCATGCATTTTTCGCAAAATATCTTTTATATTACTCTCACCTTCAAGCTCCTTGATCTGGGTACGTTTATCCTGAATCTTTTTAAAGAAGTACCTGGAACAGGTCTCATTCTCTTCTAGATGTTTTAGTTTTGAGCGGAATATAATTTCTTTGCCTTTCTGTTCCAGGCACTGTGCTATTTCTTTTTTACTTTCTTCTATTTCTTCATTAATCTCTATCCCCAGATCTCGGAGCTTGTATTGCGTCTGCAAACGGGTATTTCATTTCTCATAAAAGTCTCTTTTTTCTTGGGCTTTCTCTATTCCCACTCTAATAAAAAAGGTTTTAATTTTTAACTTCATTTTTTCCCACCATGCTGTTATTTGTATTTGGGGATTTCTTACCCTTTTGCAGCGCTTGCAAAATGCAATAAAATCTGATAAAACCTTTGGATCTTTCAGATGGGGGATATTTAATTTCCAACTTACTTTCTTTTTATTTTTACCACCATACCTTAAAAAATAATAATTTGTGGTCAGAGAAAATATTGGATAAAAGTTCACAACTAAAAGGCAGTATTTGATAAGAACAGAAGATAAAATCGATTCTTGATTTACAATTAATATTACTCCAGGTAGCGCCGGCCTCTTCTGGTAAACTGCTATTACATTTTTTAAAAACATCGGTAAGTTTAAAATCTAAAATTAAATTCTTTAAAATCGAGGAGGTTTTGTCTATATTTCTACTTACCGAGCTTGAGAACCGACGCTCCCCTCGTAAAATACAATTAAAATCTCCTGCTAAAATCAAAGGGTCAGAATCATTAATAAAAAGGGATAAAATTTCTAACATTTTTGCTCTTTCATTTTTATCCGTAGACCCATAAAAATTTTAAAACTGCCATTTAATACCGTCAATAAAAGCCTTAACCAATAAAATTATCCCCGGTAAAATCTCATTTACTTGATCAATAAAAACATTTCCCTTAAATAAAATGGCCACTTTTGCAGATTTTGATTCATTAGATCCGGACCACACTGAAGGCCCTTGCTTCCAATCGTTTTTGTATTTCCTGTAGTCTTGTTTATGTGGTACGCAGCATTCTTGTAAAAAAAATAACAGTGGCTGTTAAAACCGATAAATAATTAAAAAGGGCCGTTCTTCTGGTTCTAGAATGCACACTTCTTGTATTAAGGAAAATGCCATTAAAAGAAGCCATGATAAAAGAATAAAAAAGAAAATTATCTTCTTCTTACCTAGGCACAGCTTCAGACCACATCAGCATTACCAGAGAGCTCGCTTCCACTCGTGTCACTTTCGCCCTCGATGGGTCTTGAAATCACAGATTCCATCGTGCTCAAAAGAGAGGAACTGCCTTCACTCAGCTGGACCCCAAAGATCGCAATTGGGGTCCGGTACAGATATCGGAGCTGCTTCATCGCGCCCCTCCCTTTCCGGGGCAGGGGTTGCTTCCAGAACGGTCTCTGGTACCACGCTCTGCTCCATAATTGTCTGCTCCTCCTCCTCTTTCTCAAGAGGAGGAAGATTTTGTTGTGGGTCCGGAGGGTCAGCCGCTGGTCCCCCAGCTGGCTTCTTCTCTGGACCCATTTTTGTCACTTCTGCAAAGCTCCTTCTCTTTTTTGAATCCGCAGCTCCACCTGGATCTTCCGAAGTACTTGCCGGCTGACCAGGGACCGAGTGCGGGCCAGGCGGATCAACATCATTCGGCTGGCCCCTATTCTCCAAATCTGGAGGGGGCCTGTCCGTCCGTTGATCACTGGACTTCCGCTTGATTTTCCTTCTTCTTTGCTCCCTCGGGTCACCTGGTTGTGGGGGCCTGCTGGTATCCATTTCATCCGCACTTTGTTCCTCTCCTTGGGACTCCATCTGTGGTTCAGCTTGCTCCTCTGGCTGCTTCAAAGGTCCTGGCTGTGCTCCGGGCTTCGCTCTCGAACAGTCATTAGATCTGTGGGGGCAATTACGGAAAATATGACCAAATTGATGGCAAGCATGACATTTTACCCCGGCTGTGCACTCTCTAGCGTCATGTTCTTTACTTCCACAGTTCTTACACATACATTCACAAACATCAGTATTATGACCATACTTGGTACACCGTCTACAGTATGGTGGTATGTTGGAAAAAAACATATCTCCCACTGCGTCCCCCAGCTTAAAGCGGGCTGGGGTAACCTAAAACCTCCATAAAAATTGGGGTCACGGTGACAGACAACTTTGTATAACCATTTTGATGTCCATATCCCAGCGCTATTATTTCTTTTACTTACTGATAAAAAATTTTTTAAATAACCCGCTAAAAAATTGTTAATAACCTTTTCTTCAATAAAAGGATTATACATTTTTATTACCACGGATTTGTACTCTTCCATCTCATGCACATATATTTTTAACCCGTCTACTCTGCCATCTTTAACTATAGTGGGGATTTTGGCTACAAAATCTTTAAAAACACCATTTAAAACAAAGGTAATATCGTACACTCTGCGTCTGGGATAATCTTGGATGGCTAAAACATTTTACAATGTTTTTGTACTCCGAAGACTCCAATCAACACATTACTTATCAAATATTCTAGGTTATACTTTTCCTTCTTTCTTTCTGTTACGAAAAATCGCACAGTATTCTTGACTCTGGCATATTCTGGTACTTGGTTTTCTTCCTCTCATGGTATGTTTTCTTTAAGTTCCTCTGTTCCGCCTCTGGTTTCTCCTCTACCATCTCCTTCTGCTCTGGATTCGCCTCCTCTGGATGATGGTCCAACTCCAGTTCCTCGTCCTCCTCCTCCTCCACGTCCACGTCCTCCTCCTCCTTCTCCTTCTCCTGAATCATCTGCCATGGTGGTATTTGGCATTTTTTGTTTCCATAAGTCAAAAGAAACAAATTCTCCCCTAGCCGTCCGGAGACTTCTAGGGGTAATGGGGGATCGCACCCGACGCTCCTGGGACTAAGCCTCTCTCCCAAAAGCAGCAGGGGGGTGAAGTCTAGGCAATAAACCTGAGACGACCCCCCCAGGCCGAGAGAGAGGGTACCTGGGACCTACCTTCTGATGTCAGACCAAGTGCAGCACATAAGATTTTTTTTTTTTTTTTAAACCCTTCAGGGTTAAATATAAAGTACATCGTAGAAAGACATATGATATCTTTTGTCCTCAACATGTTATAAATAACTAGGGTTGTTCTTTATTAATATTTTATTCTAATTAAACTTTCACCAAGAATCTCCATTTTTTGTGTTTCCAGATCCCTTCTGAATCTCTAGTATTCTTCTTTCGTTCCCAGAAGTCTTGATAGAATTATTCTCACACATTCACTGACTGGCACTTCTTTTCTCTTAAAAACTAACAAATTCCGTACATCCCACAGAGTTTCCATCACACACATCATAATAAACCACATCATCCTTATTTTTAGTGTACGAGCACCCATCCCAAACCTAGCAGTCCTTACATCTACTTGAGCCACATCCGTCAATTCTTTAATAAGACCCCCTAATATCATCCATACTTCTTTTGCATAATCACATCTCCATAACAAATGTTCAACTGATTCATTCGCTCCACATTTTTCCCTTGGACACACTTCTGATCTGACCAAATCTCTCCTCTTTTGAAACTCACAAACTGGCAAAATATTGTGACAACACATCCATGCAATGTCTTTTTGTCTATTTGACACACCCTTAATAAAAAATTTCCCCCACACTTTTTCTGCTACATTCTGTCTCAAACTCAAAATGTCGCATGCAATCTCATTTTGTCTAAGTTTATTCCTCACCACCTGTTTGTTTTTGAAACCACCCATACCAATTGATAGCAAATCATTCTTTAAAATAAATTTTTCAATCGTCACATACCACTTTGGACATCTGAAAGCCACAGGAACTCTAGCATCACGCTTAGTCCATTTTAACCCATACAACATCTCAACTGATTTACATACATACTCTCTTTTCAACTTTTCCATATGGCTTCCCCATAAAAAAGAAAAAAAATCTTTTTTTTCAACTTTCATAGCTTTCCCCATATTCACCGGATATAGCAAAAAAACTAACAAAACAATAGGCAATATCACAGCCTTTATAATAAGGACTTTGGCTATTAAAAAAAGATCTCTCAACTTCCAAAAATTTAACTTTTTTTCAATTTTAATAATACACTCATCCCAACTCTCATTCCCTTTTAAATCATCATTAAACCATATACCCAAGATTTTTACCGCACCTTCCTCATTTTTCACGTCCTCTATTCTTGTATTCCGATCACCAAAGCATTTGAAAATACACTTATTCCAATTTACCTTGAATCCAGATGCTCCACAGAAAAAATCCATACATAATACAACATAATCTTCCTCTCCTAATCGCAGCCATATTATCATTTATGATAACTACATCATCCATATAACCTAAAACATTCACCGTCTTACCCATACTTCCAGGAATCAACAACCCACTCATAACTTTCTCTTTCCTCATCAAACACAACAAACTTTCAATGACACAAATGAATAACATGGGTGACATGGGACATCCCTGTCTTACCCCTGATTGTATCGCCACTTTCTCAATTAAGTTTCCATTGACCAAAAATTCACTTGTAGCCTCTTTATATAAACATTTAACCCCATTCAAAAAATTCCCTGATAAACCAATTCTTTTCAATACAACAAACATAAACTCATGTGCTACTCTATCAAACGCTTTTTCAAAATCCACCATAAAAAGCATACATTTCCTTTGACGACACAAGCAATCACCAATTATATCACGTATTAAAACTAAATTATCAAACATACTCGTACCCGGTACCGCACATACTTGATCACCTTCTGTTACACTTACAATTACACATCTCATTCTACCAGCTAATACACTACTGAAAATCTTATAATCTGCATTCAATAGAGAAATTGGCCTCCAATTTCCCAAATTTCTTTTATCCCCTTTTTTATATATCAAAACCACTACACTCTCATTCATACTTTTGGATAATACACCATTCTCCCACATCAATTTATAAATTTGCACCAAGTCATCGCCCATCCAATCCCACACTTTCATATACAAATCCACTGGTATTCCATCTTTCCCCGGGGTCTTATGCTTCTTACTTTTCATAATTACACTCTTTATTTCATCCTGTGTAATCTCACCATTCATGAAATCACCATCATCTTTACTAATTCTTCCATCCATCTTCCCCAACACCTCTTGCATTAGATTTCCATCTATCCACTTTTTTGCAAAAAGATTTTGGTAAAACCCTTCAACCTCTTTTATCACATCTTTACCACAAACACATTCTCCATTTTTTTCAGAATCACATCCATATTTGCTTTCTTGCTGCACACTTTTTTGAAAAAAACTTCGTACATTTTTTATTCATATCAAGATACTCAACTTTAGACCTATAGATAATTTCTTTCCCTTTAGTTTCCACCATTTTTTTCCTTTGCATTCTTGCTTCTTCCAGCAAATCATTTACCTCTACACCAAAAGATCTTAATTTTAATAACCACTCGTACCTAGCATTCAAGTCTTTATATTCATTCCTTTTCATTCTTGCTTTTTTGTAACCCCACTTTTTAAAGAAAGATTTAATCTTTCCTTTCACTCATTCCCACCATTCTAAAACATCATTATACTCTTTTTTCTTGTTTTTACAAAATGCATATTTAGTTTTAAAGGCAGCCATAACCGATTCATCCTCTAAAAGAGATGTATTCAGTTTCCACACACCTCGGCCATATTTCCTCTTACAGTCACACTCTATACAGCACCATAATAACATGTGATCTGAAAAGCACCATAATAACATGTGATCTGAAAAGCAAGTATCCCTTTGCGCGAAATCTTTGCATTTTAAACCATTACTTAACAAAACAAAATCAATACGTGAAGTAACAGTACCCCTATCTGACTTATAAGTGGACATTGGCGGCTTACTCATACATGCACCTACATCTACAAAGGAAAAATCATTTATTATCTTACACACACGATCGCCAGACGCGTCCTTCTTTCCTCAATCACACAATTAAAGTCGCCTAGTAATATTGTATCTATTTTCCCAGGCAAAAAAAACATTCAATTTTTCCAATAATTCCAATCTTTCTTCCTTTCTTACAGAATTATACACATTCACAATCCTCACTTTACAATCTCTGAACTTCACTACCGCAATCACACACCTACCCACCTCTACTACTGTGTAACTATCAAAACTAAACTCTTTGCTACTTAGCAAAATCCCTACACCATCATTTTTGTTCACAGTTGAACCAGACCAGATGGATGCACCCTCTGCCCAATCTTTTTCTGCAGAAGAGTCTGATATTCCGCATTCGTGTAAGGCGATTATGTCCGCCCTTGACTTTTAAGGAAATCCAAAACTGCTACCCTTTTAGATCTTGATTTAAAAACATGGACATTTAGGGATAGGACATTAAATGCAGTTTTGGCATCCATACTTGGATTTTTTTCCAAACATAGTTCTCAATTCCCCACAGTTTTCTTAGCCTAGTTCGTCTGGATGTTGGTAACCTGAGACCAAAGCGCCAGTTCTGTGCTCTTCTAAAAAAGCTCTATCATTTGGGCTTTGGGATGTAGGGTACATACCTTCCCTGATCGGGCTTGGCTCATCATACCCTCCTGGGTTCAACAGTCTCTGTCTTTTTGGGGTCGCACCTCCTTCTTCCTCAGAAGGTCTTGTTGGAGCATTGGATAAATCACCTTGACCAGCTGGTATTTCCTGGGAAACTTCAGACCCGGTGTGTTCGATAATCGAAGGTCTGGAAGGTGCAATCCCCTCCACCCCTTCACCCTCGCCATCTCCCTGTAACCCAATTTGAGCATCAGGAAGTTGACTGATTTCCTCTTCCACTGGGGAAATATCCATGCCACCTCCTTCGTTTTCCTGCTCTCCCTCCACATTAGTTCCTGTCTGAGGTTCAGGGTACTCAGCCCCTTCATCAGAAGGCCCTGCAACATCACCTCTTACCACCTCTGTGAATTCGTGCATGTTCCAGCCAAATGTCCAGTTTGACCGCATCGGTTACGGACGGACGAAGAATTTAAATTTCCCGGTCCAAATACCCTGGGAGTTTTTAATTGGGTGTGAAAATTTTATATATGAGCAATAATTTTGCAAAAAAAGCTTAATGTTCTCTCTCCTTACATAAGGATTGAACATCAGAACCACTAGCTGCACATCGTCATTATACAACAAGATTAAAGTTAAACCATCCATTTGTGGGTTCTTTTCATTTGATCTTAAATACATAAGAAGATTATAGCTTGCTCCAGGTGAATCCATAACAAGCATGTACATACCTCGCCTAGGATCTTGCAGGCAAAAGATGTCTTCCCGTCTGACGTGTAGGGTCTTAAAAAGAATTTCTTGCACGATAAACTCCAAAGTAAAGGTACTCTTCTTGTCCTCGTCCACCGCGATACCGTATCCATTTTTGACCCGAGGTTCCCCGGTCCTGGCATGCCGAATCCGCACTCCCATGATCGCTTTCAGAAAAGAAGCCACCAACCTACCCCCAAAAGCAGCAGGCAGCATAAGCCTACTAGAGGCGATGCTGCAAGGCCAAGGGCATGGTTATGGACTAACTTCTGACAGATCTGAAAGATCTTGCCAAAAGGCCGAGAAGCGATACCCGCTCGGCCTCGACAACGGGGCCGCTTCTCGCCTCTTCGTGTTCGCCATCTGCATAGCTCCACCCACTTTTGGCCATGCCTTTTCTTTGCACGCAAGTCCTGGTGCCAAAGCACGCGAAGCATAAAAACTGATAGGAGGAGTAGTGAATAGGGATGAGCGAACCCAAACTGTATAGTTCGGGTTCGTACCGAATTTTGGGGTGTCCGTGACACGGACCCGAACCCGAACATTTTCGTAAAAGTCCGGGTTCGGTGTTTGGCGCTTTCTTGGCGCTTTTTGAAAGGCTGCAAAGCAGCCAATCAATAAGCGTCATACTACTTGCCCCAAGAGGCCATCACAGCCATGCCTACTATTGGCATGGCTGTGATTGGCCAGTGCAGCATGTGACCCAGCCTCTATATAAGCTTGGGTCACGTAGCGCTGCACGTCACTCTGCTGTTACAAGTGTAGGGAGAGGTTGCAGCTGCGACATTAGGGCGAGATTAGGCAGTGATTAACTCCTCCAAAACACTTAAGACAGTGATCGATCTACAGCTGTGGATCATTGAACTGCTGCTATTCAATTGCTCACTGTTTTTAGGCTGCCCAGAGCGTTTTTCAGTCACTTTTTTCTGGGGTGATAGGCGGCCACTTTGTGGCTTGTGGTGCGCCAGCACAAGCTGCCACCAAGTCCATTTAACCATCAATAGTGTGGCTATTTTTTGGCTATATCCTACATCAAGGGCAAGCTGCCACCAAGTCCATTTAACCATCATTAGTGTGGTTATTTTTTGGCTATATCCTACATCAGGGGCAAGCTGCCACCAAGTCCATTTAACCATGAATAGTGTGGTTATTTTTTGACTATATCCTACATCAGGGGCAAGCTGCCACCAAGTCCATTTAACCATCAATAGTGTGGTTATTTAAATCTATCCCTAAAAGGGTATATTAGAATCAAGGTGCTGATAGGGTCATTCTCAATAACTTCACACACACGCTACTGTGCATATCCAAGTCTAATTCTGTCCGTAAACGTATACCTGTCACCCAGCGCCTAAATAATAGGCCTCAAATTTATATTCAGCTAAATCTGTGGCTATTGCTAAAGCTGCTCAAGTTATTTTGTGTCCGTCAAAGCACAGTTTTTGTTCTGGGTTGAAATACAATTCCCAACCTAGCAATTTTCTAAATTAGTGGTTTCTGCTGTATCAGGCCTACTTTAAATCTATCCCTAAAAAGGTATATTAGATTCAAGGTGCTGATAGGGTCATTCTCAATAACTTCACACACACGCTACTGTGCATATCCAAGTCTAATTCTGTCCGTAAACGTATACCTGTCACCCAGCGCCTAAATAATAGGCCTCAAATTTATATTCAGCTAAATCTGTCATTACTGCTGTGCCTGTATTAGTGTAATACGGTACCTAAATAGATAGCCAGATAGTGTTAGGTAAAAAAAGGCCTGAATTTGAATTCAATACATTGGGCCAAATAATATTTTTCTTATTGTGGTGAACGGTAACAATGAGGAAAACATCTAGTAAGGGACGCGGACGCGGACATGGTCGTGGTGGTGTTAGTGGACCCTCTGGTGCTGGGAGAGGATGTGGCCGTTCTGCCACAGCCACACGTCCTAGTGTACCAACTACCTCAGTAGCCGCCAGAATTTACAGGGATATTTGGTGGGGCCCAATGCCGTTCTAAGGATGGTAAGGCCTGAGCAGGTACAGGCATTAGTCAATTGGGTGGCCGACAGTGTATCCAGCACGTTCACATTATCTCCCACCCAGTCTTCTGCAGAAAGCGCACAGATGGCGCATAAAAACCAAGCCCATCAGTCTGTCACATCACCCCCATGAATATCAGGGAAACTGTCTAAGCCTCAAGTTATGCAGCAGTCTCTTATGCTGTTTGAACATGGAATGAAGGTCGTGCCACTGACTTTCACAGTCCGGAGGAAGAGGCAGTGGTGAGACCGAGCCAACAGCGTAGCAAAAGACAAAGAGGGAGCAGTGGGCAAAAGCAGAACACCCGCCGCCAAGAGACTCCGCCTGCTACTGACCGCCGCCATCTGGGACCGAGCACCCCAAAGGCAGCTTCAAGGAGTTCCCTGGCATGGCACTTCTTCAAACAATGTGCTGACGACAAGACCCGAGTGGTTTGCACGCTGTGCCATCAGAGCCTGAAGCGAGGCATTAACGTTCTGAACCTTAGCACAACCTGCATGACCAGGCACCTGCATGCAAAGCATGAACTGCAGTGAAGTAAACACCTTAAAAACAAGGAAGTCACTCAGGCTCCCCCTGCTACCTCTTCTGCTGCTGCCGTCTCGGCCTCTTCCTCCGCCTCTGGAGGAACGTTGGCACCTGCCGCCCAGCAAACATGGGATGTACCACCAACACCACCACCTGCGTCACCAAGCATCTCAACCATGTCACACGGCAGCGTTCAGCTCTCCATCTCACAAACATTTGAGAGAAAGCGTAAATTCCCACCTAGCCACCCTCGATCCCTGGCCCTGAATGCCAGCATTTCTAAACTACTGGCCTATGAAATGCTGTCATTTAGGCTGGTGGACACAGACAGCTTCAAACAGCTCATGTCGCTTGCTGTCCCACAGTATGCTGTTCCCAGCCGGCATTACTTCTCCAAGAGAGCCGTGCCTTCCCTGCTCAACCAAGTATCCGATAAAATCAAGTGTGCACTGCGCAACGCCATCTGTGGCAAGGTCCACCTAACCACAGATACGTGGACCAGTAAGCACGGCCAGGGACGCTATATCTCCCTAACTGCACACTGGGTAAATGTAGTGGCGGCTGGGCCCCAGGCGAAGAGCTGTTTGGCGCACGTCCTTCCGCCGCCAAGGATCGCAGGGCAACATTCTTTGCCTCCTGTCTCCTCCTCCTCCTACTCAGCTTCCTCCTCCTCTTCTTCCACCTGCTCATCCAGTCAGCCACACACCTTCACCACCAGCTTTCTGAAACTCATATGTTTGGGGGACAGGCCCCACACCGCACAGGAGCTGTGGCAGGGTATAGAACAACAGACTGACGAGTGGTTGCTGCCGGTGAGCCTCAAGCCCGGCCTGGTGGTGTGCGATAATGGGCAAAATCTCGTTGCAGCTCTGGGACTAGCCGGTTTGACGCACATCCCTTGCCTGGCGCATGTGCTGAATTTGGTGGTGCAGAAGTTCATTCGCAACTACCCCGACATGTCAGAGCTGCTGCATAAAGTGCGGGCCGTCTGTTCGCGCTTCCGGCGTTCACACCCTGCCGCTGCTCGCCTGTCTGCGCTACAGCGTAACTTTTACCGTCCCGGTCACCGCCTCATATGCGACGTGCCCACCAGGTGGAACTCCACCTTGCACATGCTGGACAGACTGTGCGAGCAGCAGCAGGCCATAGTGGAGTTTCAGCTGCAGCACGCACGGGTCAGTCGCACTGCGGAACAGCACCACTTCACCACCAATGACTGGGCCTCCATGCGAGACCTGTGTGCCCTGTTGCGCTGTTTCGAGTACTCCACCAACATGGCCAGTGGCGATGACGCCGTTATCAGCGTTACAATACCACTTCTATGTCTCCTTGAGAAAACACTTAGGGCGATGATGGAAGAGGAGGTGGCCCAGGAGGAAGAGGAGGAAGAGGGGTCATTTTTAGCACTTTCAGGCCAGTCTCTTCGAAGTGACTCAGAGGGAGGTTTTTTGCAACAGCAGAGGCCAGGTACAAATGTGGCCAGACAGGGCCCACTACTGGAGGACGAGGAGGACGAGGATGAGGAGGAGGTGGAGGAGGATGAGGATGAAGCATGTTCACAGCGGGGTGGCACCCAAAGCAGCTCGGGCCCATCACTGGTGCGTGGCTGGGGGGAAACACAGGACGATGACGATACGCCTCCCACAGAGGACAGCTTGTCCTTACCTCTGGGCAGCCTGGCACACATGAGCGACTACATGCTGCAGTGCCTGCGCAATGACAGCAGAGTTGCCCACATTTTAACGTGTGCGGACTACTGGGTTGCCACCCTGCTGGATCCCCGGTACAAAGACAATGTGCCCACCTTACTTCCTACACTGGAGCGTGATAGGAAGATGCGCGAGTACAAGCGCACGTTGGTAGACGCACTACTGAGAGAATTCCCAAATGTCACAGGGGAACCAGTGGAAACCCAAGGCGAAGGCAGAGGAGGAGCAAGAGGTCGCCAACGCAGCTGTGTCACGGCCAGCTCCTCTGAGGGCAGGGTTAGCATGGCAGAGATGTGGAAAAGTTTTGTCACCACGCCACAGCTAACTGCACCACCACCTGATACGGAACGTGTTAGCAGGAGGCAACATTTCACTAACATGGTGGAACAGTACCTGTGCACACCCCTCCACGTACTGACTGATGGTTCGGCCCCATTCAACTTCTGGGTCTCCAAATTGTCCACGTGGCCAGAGCTAGCCTTTTATGCCTTGGAGGTGCTGGCCTGCCCGGCGGCCAGCATTTTGTCTGAACGTGTATTCAGCACGGCAGGGGGAGTCATTACAGAAAAACGCAGCCGCCTGTCTACAGCCAATGTGGACAAGCTGACGTTCATAAAAATGAACCAGGCATGGATCCCACAGGACCTGTCCATCCCTTGTGCAGATTAGACATTAACTACCTTTCCTTAACAATATATTATTGTACTCCAGGGCACTTCCTCATTCAATCCTATTTTTATTTTCATTTTACCATTATATTGCGGGGCAACCCAAAGTTGAATAAACCTCTCCTCTGTCTGGGTGCCGGGGCCTAAATATGTGACAGTGGCCTGTTCCAGTGGTGGGTGACGTGAAGCCTGATTCTCTGCTATGACATGAAGACTGATTCTGTGCTGACATGAAGCCAGATTCTCTGTCACGGGACCTCTCTCCCCTGTCTGGGTGCCAGGGCCTAAATGTGCGACAGTGGCCTCTTCCAGTGGTGGGTGACGTGAAGCCTGATTCTCTGCTATGACATGAAGACTGATTCTGTGCTGACATGAAGCCAGATTCTCTGTTACGGGACCTCTCTCCTCTGTCTGGGTGCCGGGGGCTAAATATGTGACAGTGGCCTCTTCCAGTGGTGGGTGACGTGAAGCCTGATTCTCTGCTATGACATGAAGACTGATTCTCTGCTGACATGAAGCCAGATTCTCTGCTATGGCATGAAGAGACTGATTCTCTGCTGACGTGAAGCCAGATTCTCTGCTATGGGACCTCTGTCCAATTGATATTGGTTAATTTTTATTTTTTTTATTTTAATTTTAATTCATCTCCCTATCCACATTTGTTTGCAGGGGATTTACCTACATGTTGCATGTTTTGCAGCCCTCTAGCTCTTTCCTGGGCTGTTTTACAGCCTTTTTAGTGCCGGAAAGTTTGGGTCCCCATTGACTTCAATGGGGTTCGGGTTCGGGACGAAGTTCGGGTCGGGTTCGGATCCCGAACCCGAACATTTCCGGGAAGTTCGGCCGAACTTCTCGAACCCGAACATCCAGGTGTTCGCTCAACTCTAGTAATAACTTTAAAATGCTTTTACTTATCCAGGCCATTCTGAGATTGTTTTCTCATTACATATTGTACTGCATGATAGTGGTAAAATTGAGTCAAAATATTTCATTTTTATTTTATAGAAAAATACCACATTTACAAAAAAATTGGAAACATTAGAACATTTTCTAATTTCAATTTCTCTACTTTTATAATAGATAGTAATACCTCAAAAATAGTTATTACTTCACATTTCCTATATGTATACTTGATGTTTGGATCATTTTGAAAATGACATTTTATTTTTTTGGGACGTTAGAAGGCTTAGAAGTTTAGAAGCAAATCTTAAAATTTTTAAGACCATTTCCAAAACCCAATTTTTTCAAGACCAGTTCAGTTATAAAGTCACTTTCTGGGGCTTACATGTTAGAAACCACCCATAAATACCGCTATTTTAGAAGTTACACCCCTCAAGCTATTCAAAACTGATTATTCAAACGTTGTTAACCCTTTGGGTGCCACACGAGAATTAAAGGAAAATTGGAATGAAATTTCACTTTTTTTTTGCAGATTTTAAATTTGTATCTATTTTTTCTGCAACACATCAAGGGTTAACAGCCAAACAAAACTCTAAATCTATTACCCTGAATCTGGAGTTTACAGAAGCATTCCATGTATGCTCAAAAACTGATGTATGGGCGCACAGCAGTTTTCAGAGTGGAAGGAGCACCATATGGCTTTTGGAGAGCGGAATTAGCTAGATTGGTAATTGGGAGCTATGTTGCATATGAAAACACCCTGAGGTAGCCCTACAGTAGAAACACCCAAAAAGTGACTCCATTTCGGAAACTACACCCCTCAAGGAATATTTCAAAGTGTGTAGTGAGCACTTTAACCCATCAGGCGTTTCACATAATTAGGAAACACTTGGCTGTGAAAAGAAAAAATTGAAATTTTTCCATAAAATGTTGCTTTACACCCACATTTTTCACTTTCACACGGGATAAGAGGACAAAATGCACCCCACATTTTGTTCCCCAATTCCCCCCGAATACGTGCTCAAACAATGATGTATGGGCGCATAGCAGGCTTCAGAGTGGAAGGAGTACCATATAGCTTTGGGAGAGCAGATAAGTAATGGATGAACATCTGCCTGGACGGTTCGCGAACGCGATCAAATGTTCGCGAACCGCAAGTTCCTGGCGGGTCCCATTCATTTTAATGGCAGGAGAACCTGAAAAACCTTCAGCTCATATTTGCAGCCAAGAAATAATTAATAGTAGTGCACAAATAGTCCGACAACATGGACAGTGACATACCAGATGTATTATTCGAATTTGCAATCTCCATTTTTTTTTTTTATGCGAAATATCGGCAATATAATTTTCACGTACGCGCATGTGCAAATGCACTATACAGTACCCAAATGCACTATAAAGAAAGTATATTGGTATATAACACCCCGCTTTTGGGGGGCAACTGGTATATCAGACCAGTAGAAATTATTTGTTCCAATAACGCTTGTCCCTCTATATACCTGCAGTATCGCAGCAGAACCGCACACAACTGCCGCACAATACAAATGCACTATAATATACTTTCTAACATAGAAAGTATATTATAACATTGTACAAGGAAGGCAATCCATTAGAATATACATAAAGATAAAACGTAACCTTTAATAATTTTACTATGAGTGTCCATCCACACGTCCGTAAGTGTTTTGCGGATCTGGACACCGGCAATGTGCATTCCGCAATTTGTGGACCGCGCATCGCTGGCACTATAATAGAAAATGCCTAATCTTGTCTGCAATTGCGGACAAGAATAGGACATGTTCTATTTTTTTGTGGAAACTGAAGCACAGATGCGGAAGTGCAAATCCGCAAATGCGGATAGCACATTCCGGCCCCATTGAGATAAATGGGTCGGCACCCGTTCCTCTAAATTGTGGAACGGATGTGGACCCATTTTGCCTACGTGTGAATGGAAAAGATATCCTTCAAAATGAAAATAAATTAAATTATTAAAGTAAAGCAAAAAGCATAGATGTGGTAGGCAATAACAAGTGCTCAGCGGCACCAAATCAGAAACCATATGTCCTACCACAATCCGGGGGGTTCCAGTGCACATCAATGAATCCAGGAGGGAAAGATAAAAAAACATCCATCCCTGGGCTACATGACGATGTGGTATTGAAGGACAGGGTGGGCAAAGAACTGTCCCTGATATTGCCCTACAGGGGGGTGCTATTCTGGCCCTGATAGCCTAACCACAGCCACCCGCCCTGATAAGAGCATCCCCGTCCGGAACCTTACCCTATATTAAAATGGCCCTAGTAAGCCCGTAGACCCCTGATTTCCAGGTGATCACTATATAGATTTATGTGTTTTTGACTCATTAAAAAAGTATAAGTATATTGCACCCCTCTGTATATCACACATATAGCACACCTATACTAGTCCTTATAATGACTTTTGTGGCCCTGTTAGCTAGCGTTTGGTGTCCCTAACAGCCTGTCCCTGCTCCACACAGCAACCTCTCCCTACACTGGCAAAACACTGAATGTAAAATGGCAGCCAGATCAGGTTTATTTATAAGGTAGGGGTATGTCCATGTGCTGAAATGTCTCAATTGGCTGTCCTGTACCACCTGATGGATGTGTCATGGGTCAAAGTTCTTCATAATGTAAAAGAATATGGCGGGAGTGATTTTCTCCATATGTTCGCATGTTCGGCGAATAGTGAACACCAAAGTTTGCCGCGAAACGACCGCCGGGCGAACCGCAAGGCCATCTCTAGAGCGGATTTAGCTGAAATGGTAATTGGGAACTATGTCACAGGTGAAGATACCATGAGGTGGCCCTACAGTGGAAACCCCTAAAAAGTGACCCAATTCCGGAAACTACACCCCTCAAGGAATATTTCAAAGTGTGTAGTGAGCACTTTGACCCATCAGGTGTATCACAGAATTAGAAAACTATTCGCTGTGAAAATGAAAAATAATTTTTTTTTCCAGAAAAAATTGCTTTACACCAACATTTTTCCCTTTCACAAGGATAACAGGACAACATTTTGTTCCCCTTTTCCCCCCCGAATACGCCAACACCCCATATGTGCTAAAAAAAATGATGTATGGGTGCATGACAGGGTTCAAAAGGGAAATAGCGCCATAGGGCTTTTGGAGGACAGATTTTGCAGGATTGGATTTTGGGAGCTATGTCGCATATGAAGACACCCTGAGGTACCCCTAGAGTGTAAACCCCCAAAAAGTGACCCATTATAGAAACTACACCCCTTAAGGAATATTTCAAGGTGTGTAGTGAGCATTTTGACCCATCAGGCGTTTCAGAGAATTAGGAAACATTTGGCTGTGAAAAAGAAAAATTAAAATTTTTTCCAGTAAAAAGTTGCTTTACACCCACATTTTTCACTTTCCCAAGGAAAACAGAACAAAATGCACCCCACATTTTGTTCCCCATTTTGCCCCGAATACGGCATGCCCCATATGTGCTCAAACAATGATGTATGGGCACACAGCAGGCTTCAGAGTGGAAGGAGCACCATATGGCTTTTGGAGAGCGGATTTAGTTAGAATGGTAATTGGGAGCTATGTCGCATATGAAGACATCCTGAGTTGGCCCTACAGTAGAATCCCCCAAAAAGTGACCCTATTCCTGAAACTACACTTCTCAAGGAATATTTCAAGGTGTGTAGTGAGCACTTTGACCCATCAGGCGTTTCAGAGAATTAGGAAACACTTGGCTATGAAAAGGCAAATTTGCTTTACACCCACATTTTTCACTTTCGCAAGGGGCAACAGGACAAAATGCATCCCATATTTTGTTCCCCATTTCCCCCCGAATACGGCAACACCCAATATGTGCTCAAAAATGATGTATTGGGGGCGCATAGCAGGGCTCCAAAGTCAAACAGCAAAATGTGGATTTTGCTGACTAGAATTGGCAGACAATGATTTTAGGTGCCATGTCGCATTTAAGAGATTCCTGAGGTCCCCAGAAATTAAAAACCCCAAGAAGTGACCCCATTTTGTAAAGAGCATCCCCGTATGAACATTTTAAGTGGTGGAAAGGGTACTTGACAGCAAACAGGTGTCTCACAGAAGGCAGAAACACTTGTTAAATGATTTCAAAGCAAACATTTGTGAAAATGAAAAATTACTAGCAGACCCCAATTTTTTTTCACAAGGGGTTAAGGGAGAAAATGCACCCCAGTATATGTTCCCCATTTTCTCCCCATATGTGCTTGTAGCCTGCGGTATTGGCGCATAGCAGGGCTCTAGAGGAAAAGTGCAAAATATGGTTCTTGCATGCTTGAATTGGCAGACAGGATTTTTTTTTATGCGACATGGCAGAAATTAAAGACCCGAAAAAGTTCCTCTGTGGCCTTTTTTAGGAAAGTTCCTCTGTGGCCTGCAGATTGAAATAGTACATACGCATTGCACATTGCCATCTGTGCAATGTGTACAGCCAGATTATTGTACCACACTTTCGTTTTTGGTGTGGAATGGTAACATAGTAACCTAGTACATATGCCGAAAAAAGACACTTGTCCATCCAGTTCGGCTTGTCATCCTGCAAGTTGATCCAGAGGAAGGCAAAAAAAAAAAACTGAGGTAGAAGCCAATTTTCCCCACTTTAGGGGAAAAAAAATTCCTTCCCGACTCCAATCAGGCAATCAGAATAACTGCTGTCAGCCAGTAGCGCAGGGGAAACACGTGAGGTGCACGATGGACCGATGAGGGGCCTGATTATAACACACAGTTCATCAGTTTACTCACGGTTAGCAGAAAGCCTCCCTGGGCTGGCAGCACAGTGTTGAGGTGGACAGCACGAAATCTTCCGGGGCACACTCTGTGGTAGGGAAGCAACAGCCAAGATGGTGGTTGAGGTGCCCTTGATGTTAGGGGTGCTGAGGGTGCTTGTTGCGCCTGAGTCCCTTGATGGTTTTTGTCGTGATGCCTGTACCGTTAATGGTGGTACAACCATTAGTAGTAATAATGAGATAGACGGTGGCAAGATGCAACTCACAACTTTTACTCTTGTTGACTTTGGTTGCAGCAGTACAAAATACTGTCTCTTGTTGGTATTAAGAGTTAATCTGCAGATCCACTGTTCCTAGGCTTTCTTAGGCTTGATTTGAGCTGTGGTTAAGGTGTACCTTGTTTCTGTTGATGTGCTCAGATCTATACCTTGTCCTTTCCCTACAAGCTGGACATTGGGACAGGTAAACTCATCTGTTTCCCAGAGTTATGGTATGGCTGCCAGAAGCTATAAGTCCTCCACCATGCGCAAAGGTGTCTGTGGCCCTAAATAATAGCTTTTATCACCGATGAATCCTTAGGAAGCTTGATCTATTCCAGGGAGGCAAACTCTCTCCTACTGGTCAGAGATGCAAGTATATAGTCCGGCCACAGAAGAAAAACGCTCTTCTGCGCCTCACATCTTGGTACTACCTCATAGCGAAGTTGGCTCCACTCACTAATCTGTGTTGTGGAGTCTTCACTCTGCATTCTCTCCCACTAATCTGAACCGTCTCACTAGGCCTGAACTAGGCATATATAGAACCTAAGTGTTATCCCCATCTAGTGGTGGGATGTATAAATTACACCAAATCTGCCTGGTAACAGGGATTTTGCAGATAAATTTGTACAAAGTCATACAATATAGCATAATACAGTTTCAGGGTAAAAAGTGCTTTTAAGCAGTGCCCACACACACGTAGTGGGACACTGCATAACTACCTGGATCAACGACCCCTCTCTAGTAGCCATAGCCTGTAATATTATTACACTCCAGAAATACATCCAGGCCCCTCTTGAATTCCTTTATTGTACTCACCATCACCACCTCCTCAGGCAGAGAGTTCCATAGTCTCACTGCTCTTATGGAAAGAATCCTCTTCTATGTTTGTGTACAAACCTTCTTTTCTCCAGACGCAGAGGATGTCCCCTCATCACAGTCACAGTCCTGGGGATAAATAGATGATGGGATAGATCTCTATACTGACCCCTGATATATCTATACATAGTAATTAGATCTCCCCTCAGTCATCTTTTTTCTAAAGTGAATAACCCTAATTTTGATAATCTTTCAGGGTACTGTAGTTGCCCCATTCCAGTTATTACTTTAGTTGCCCTCCTCTGAACCCTCTCTAGCTCTGCTATGTCTGCCTTGTTTACAGGAGCCCAGAACTGTACACAGTACTCCATGTGTAGTCTGACTAGCGATTTGTATGTTATTATCACGGGCATCTATGCCTCTTTTGATGCAACCCATTATCTTATTGGCCTTGGCAGCAGCTGCCTGACACTGGTTTTTGCAGCTTAGTTTGCTGTTTATTAAAATTCCTAGATCCTTTTCCATGTCAGTGTTAGGCCTCATGCACACGACAGTTGTTTTTATCGGTCCGCAAAATGGGGTTCCGTTGTTCCGTAATCGGTGTCCGTTTTTGCTTCCGTTGTGTTTCTGTGTGTCTTCAGGTTTTTTTTGAGGACCATCAGAAAATAAGGAAGGGTGAAAAAAATTTAATTTTAATATCTACACCCAGGATACTGGTATATATGCAGGTCACCTGAGTTTGGTTTGGTGGCCATTTTCTGTAGTCTTTACAGGGTACAGAGGTTCTTTTGGTTGCTTGTCTTTGCTGTATCACCATGGCGGATGACTCCGAGGAAGAGGTCGTACTGCATTGGCTTATTTCTCGGCGATGGGGACAGCGCACTCTTTTGTTGGACGAGGAACCTAGTAGAAGGCGGCGATTTTGGGTCCATCCGATTGTTTCACAACGCTACCGGAAAAGACACTTTCATACCCTCTACCAAGATCTTCGCCTGCATCCTGAGAAGTTTTTTTCCTTCTGTCGGATGTCAGTGACTACATTTGATTGCTTGCTGTCGTCTCTACGTACTGTCCTTACCTTCATGGACACCAATATGAGGCTCAGCATTTCTCCTGAGGAAAGGCTCATCATCACGTTGAGGTAAGCAATATTTAACATTTATAGTTTCAACAGTAATGTGCACTGCTTCTGTCAGGAGGAACATTTTTCTGAAAATGGCTGCTGTTAGACATGTGCTACTGTTTGTTGAAGTAACCTTTCTTTGCCCATAATGTTTTGCGAACATTGTTATGTCATTTTTTTTTTTTTTACTTGAATCCCTGAAACATAACATGGCAATATTAAAGGTCGTTGATTCTTTTAAGCAGGGTATCCAATTTGTGTTCAGCTAACGTCATCATCATGGATAATGTTCACATCATTCTTAAGTCGCCCATAACCTTCTGCATGTAATGGGTCTAAACACAGTTGTTGTAACTCAGTTGTGGTAGTACTGCCCACACCCCAATCGCTGGTAGTGTTTGTTTCATACACACAAAATCAAATTTTTTTTTGTTTAGTCGACAATGGACATAGATTGTTTAAAATCATGTCTTGTATACAACATTATAGGCGAATCATGTATCTGATGTTCCCTTTGATTTGCTGCTTACTGATTTTTAATATTTTTTTTTCCTACAGATTCCTTGCAACTGGGAACTCTTTTGCTTCCCTGCATTTTGAGTTTCTTTTAGGAACCTCAACAATTTCTCGGATTGTACATCACACTTGCCATGTCATCTGGCAGCAACTCCGAGAGACGGTGATTCCACAGCCCAAGGCGGACGATTGGGTTCAGATCGCTGAGGGCTTCAATATTTCTGCGCAGTTTCCAAACTGCATCGGGGCAATGGATGGCAAGCACATCCGTGTGAAGAAGCCTCCTCACTCAGGGTCCCGATTCTTCAATTATAAACATTATTTTTTGGTAGTGCTGATGGCTGTTGCTGACAGTAACTACCGGTTTATAATGGTTGATATCGGGGCCTATGGAAGCACTGCGGATGTGTGCATCTTTAGTGCTTCTAGAATGGGTGAGTGGCTTTGTGCCAACCAGCTTGCCCTGCCCGAGTCCAGAAAACTGCCTGGATATGCAGGTCCGCCGGCTCCATTTGTCATCGTGGCGGATGAAGGGTTTGCATTGACTCCCCATGTTATGCGGCCCTTTCCAAAGCGTGGTTTGGATGTCAGGAGGCGTATTTTAAACTATCGGTTGACTCGTGCCCGTCAGTATGTTGAGTGCGCTTTTGGGATACTCTCTAGCAAGTGGAGGGTGTTTTTGTCATCCATACAAATGGAACCGGAGAATGCTACCCTGGTGATTCAAGCTTGTGTTGTTCTACACAACTTCACCAGGATTCATGAGGCTTCCTCTTCAGTTGACATGGAAGATTTTCCGACGTCATCAGGTTTGGGTTTGGAAAGGACCCTGCATAGACGACCTGGGACTGCAGGCATTGCAGTTCGGGAACTCTATGCAGACTACTTTTACAGCCCAGAGGGGTCCTTGCCATGGCAGAGGGACACAATTCGTGGCAGTGTTTGAAATCTTCTGGGCTCTTTAGTTGTTTATTATTTTGTAGATAGATTGTTAATTTATTGTTGTAGTTGAGTGTAGGGACTCGCAAGAGAATGAGGACCCTTGACGTGGGCTTGCGGGCTGAGGTTTTTTGGCTAGAACATAGTTAAAAGTAAATATCAATACTAATGATGTTTTCCACAAAATGTCACCGACATTAACATCATTAGTATTTAGTGTAATGGGCCAAAAAATCTTCTAATACCTCATGTTCTCATTCTAGCAAAATACACATTATGTTACTCAAAATAAATATTTAGGTACATTGTGAACTGGTGTGCGTCTATATGTGTTTAGGAAATGTGTTGAAGAACTGTAAAAGTTGTTTTTTTGAATAAAATTTACACAAGTCAATTTCCATTTTCTGATCAAAATTTTCTTTTTGAAACATGTCATTAAATAAAGGATACACAAACAACAATAATCAAAGCAAAAAAACATTTCAAGAACATATGACACTACAGATCAAAAAGGTCTCGTGTAAACGAGGCTGGCCCATACGATGATTGTGGCCGTACATGACCAGGATCAGTGGCCCGAGTTGCAATACTTGGTGTGAAAGTGGATGCTATCGGGTCTTGGGACCGTTGGTAAGTCGGTTGGGGGGGAAGGGGGGAAATGGTCCTTGAGGTGGGTGTTGAGGCTGGTGATCGCTACGTCCATGTTGCTGTGGGGGGATATTCAAGATCTGCTTGCGCAGATCATTCATATGGGAGTGTATGTCTCCCTGGTAAGGGGAGGCGTACATTTTAATAACAAGGGCCATTGATGCCACACATTCATGATGCATTTCAATGGGCACTTGCTTCAATAAAGGTGCAAGGCCCCTCAGCATTGACTCCTCAATGCCATCACTCCTCCTCTGGGCAAGGAAATCTATGACTCAGGCATCTATAATCTCCCGAGTCGGTTGCCCAGAGGAAGATTGAGGGACATTTCAGTGACGCCTGGGCTGCATCTGCTGGAGTGTTGAAGGGCTCCTTAGAGATCGGGTGGCCTCAGCCTGGGATGGCTGGTCCGACTCCTCAGCGGGCGTTGGGGCAGGACTAGCTGCCGGTGAAAAAACTGCCGGTGTATCACTTGCCGCATCGGAGTCTTCAGGCTCATCAAGACTGTCCACAGTACTGTATAGGAAAAAGACATGAAAACATATATTACATCATTTGCCTACTACATTTCAAAAGTAGTTAATGTTTTCTAAATAAAATCAACTGTGTGTGAACTACATATACGTTGAGCATGCATACATCACAGATTTTATCATAATTTAGAATTTTCTCCTTCAATGTGAATTTTGAAAATAAGAATAAATTACATTTTTCATGTTAATTAGCTCAAACGCCAAATATTAAAATATTTCTAAAAAATTGATTGGCGTTTGGATCAGTCAAGCACAAAACGAGGTATACACATTCAAGGACCAAAAGCAGTGCTGATATTCTGTCCGTCTCTTCTGTATCTGGACTGCTTTGAACTTCCTACCATCCATATGTAATGTAAACCAAAAAGAACATCATTTCATAATAAATAACATTGAGCACGCATCACAAGGCCATGGTGGTAGTAGTAGTTACTATTCAGCAGTACGGACACTGTTGGAGCATCATTATACTCTATTAAAAGTGGATTCTGTATGTGTCATTTTTATATAGTTGAACTTTGATGACTCCATGTTGAGGTTTATAAGCAAACATTAAAACTATGAAAAATGTGAATTACAGTACAGAAGAGGTAACAAATCCTGAAACCACCATAATAAAATTAGCGTGTATGTTCCAGAAATTATGAACATAACAAAACATACACAAATGGGTACGCTATTAAGGGCCACAAAAAGGCAACATGCTTTTCCATAAACTTTACACTTTTATTACATATCCCCAGGATAAGTACACAAGATCATATTAGCCTGGGAACAACAGCCAACTACCATGACGATCAACTGTAGGAGGCGACAATGCGTGCAGTGTGCACGGGCCATCTCCCTTCTCGATTTCTGCTCTAAATGCTGAGATCTATGTGACTTGTTCAAGAAAATAGTGCCAGTCAGGAAATAAAAAGATACCGGAGGTGGCATGTGTGCTCTGCACGTGTCGTCTCATCATACAGCTCATCATCGGTGGTGGCCGGTGTTACTACCCCACAAAAATGATTTGGTTCACCGACACAAAGGATAGGTCAACAATTGTACAACGCCACACAACCCCTTACATTCTAGACCTCTATGGCTAAACCAAAATTAGGAACTAATAATTACCAGGAAAAAAGGTTTTTAGCACAACAAAAAAAATACGGCCTCAAATCCATCACCGGACGCAAAAACTGCAATTGAGCAGCGTATAAATATGGCCTCTTTTTGGAGCTGCCTTCCCCACTCCGGCCTTGACTATTCAGCTCCTGGCGGAATTGGTCCCGGCAGCTGTTCCACCTTGTTTTTGTCTGTTTCAGTGTAAAGAAATGAAATATTGCATTTAATGTAAAGAAATGTAAGTCAAAACATTAAAAATATATCAGTAAAAATAGCAAAGGGAAAAGTAAAAGCAAAATCAAGTTGCCAATTCAGATAAATGTATGAATAGGCCGGATTATACAGCACATGGTACAGTACTGCAGGTGTGGGGATACTAATGTACAATAAGTTCAGGAAGGAGGAGATTAGTCGTGCAAGCCATTTGGACTAAAAGAATTTATAATATGACATGGAGACAACTATAGGATGCTCAATTACAAAAGGGACACATGTGACGAAATAACAAGTGCACATACAGGTTTGAGACATGAGTACTGTTTGCTGGAGCAAAGGGAGGCTCAGCCATTTATTGAAAAAAAAAGATGGGGTATGGTATTTAGTGCACGACTGTTCCCAAAACCATGTACAGGTTTTATGCCAAATGAAGCTGGACCACTAAATATGCATTCTTCTGACCGCATGGAATTTATAGCTACATAATTTTAGGGACAAACTGGGCAAGGACAGTACAACGACATTGCTGGCACTTACCTAAAGCTGCACGGCCACGGCCATCTGCTTTGGACCATTCTGCCCGCCTCATGTTACGGGCCACTTGCTCCCAAGCCGACTCCTTGCGAACTCGGTCCTGATAATTATTTGACCGGACGTCCCATAGTTCGGGCCTCTCCTGCACCAAACAAATAATCTCTCCACATTCCAGTGGGGCATCTTTGTTGGCAGTAAATATAATAGCCAGACACTTACTGCCACACGACACTATGGATTTTCACCACAGGTGCCTAGCAATTTGCATAACCTGTGACCTTAAACTTCCTGTATCAGATTTTTTAAAATTTTATTGGCACAAGTTCTGGCAGACAGTTTTGCCATGGCAAATGATAGAAATAAAACGGACGCGGACGCGTTTTTTAATGGACCCATTGACTTGAATGAGTCCGCAAACTGTTTTCCTGCGAAAATAATAAGACAGGTTATATTTTTTTGACGGACTGGAACCATGGATCATGGACGTGGATGGCAAACGGTGCATTAGCCGAGTTTTCCACGGACCCATTAAAAATCAATGGGTCCGCAGAAAATCACAAAAAACGGCGCAACGGACACGGAACACAACAACGGTCGTGTGCATGAGGCCTTACTGAGTGCTTTACCATTTACTATGTACTGGTGACTTGCATTATTCCTTCCCATGTGCATAACCTTACATTTGTCAGTGTTAAACCTCATCTGCCACTTATCTGCCCAAGCCTCCAATCTATCCAGATCCCTCTGCAGTAATATACTGTCCTCTTCAGTGTTAATTACTTTACAGAGTTTAGTGTCATCTGCGAAAATTGATACTTTACTGTGCAAGCCTTCTACAAGATCATTAATAAATATATTGAAGAGAATAGGGCCCAATACTGACCCCTGAGGTACTCCACTAGTGACAGTGACCCAATCTGAGTGTGTACCGTTAATAACCACCCTCTGTTTTCTATCATTGAGCCAGTTACTTAGCCACATACAGACGTTTTCTCCCAGTCCGAGGGCTTCAGAAGTAGATCTGAAAGATCCACCCCTCCCATGTGCCTCTTGTAGTCCAGGATACAAACTGATTTGGGGGTAGTGGTTGTGGTACCTCATACAGGAGCAGGGGAGCTGGCGTTAGTGTGAATGGTGGTCAGTACAAGGACGTCTCTCTTGTCCTTGTACTTAACCACAAGCATGTCCTCATGGAGGAGAGCCCTACTTTCACCCTTTCTCAGTGGTTGTCCTATCAGGGATTTACCAGGCCTCTGATTCTTGCGTACCGTGCCGCAAGCACCAGTACTTCTGGCAGTTAAGGACCTGAATAGGGGTATGCTGGTATAATAGTTATCCACATATAGGTGGTAACCCTTATCCAGCAGTGGGTTCAGTAAGTCCGACACGATCTTCCCACTAACTCCTAGGATTGGAGGGTCATTCTGGGGGTTCTATCCGGGAATCTTTCCCTTCGTAAATTCGGAACTTGTGGGTGTACGCGTAGCTACTCTCACAAAGTTTGTATATTTTTATGCCATACCTTGCCCGTTTGTTACTGTACTGGCGGAAGGGGAAACAGGACAAAATGCACCCCACATTTTGTTCCCCATTTCCGCCCGAATTCTGCAACACCCAATATGTGCTAAAAAATTATGTTTGGGGGCGCACAGCAGGGCTCTAAAGTCAAACAGGGACGTGTACCAGTGCCAGGGACGTGTACCCTCTACACATAGTTATTATATATTTTTGTGCCAACACCTCTAAAGTCAAACAACAAAATTTGGATTTTGCTAACCAGAATTGGCAGACATTGATTTTAGGTGCCACGTCGTATTTAAAAGATTCCTGAGGTCCCCAGAAATTAAAAACCCCAAGAAGTAACCCCATTTTGGAAATAGCACCCCCGTATGAACATTTTAAGTGGTGGAAAGGGTACTTTTCAGCAAACAGGTGTCTCACAGAAGGCAGAAACACTTGTTAAATGATTTTAAAGCACACATTTATGAAAATGAAAAATTACTACCAAACCTCAATTTTTTTCCCACAAGGGGTTGAAGGAGAAAATGTACCCCAGTATGTGTTTCCTATTCTCTCCCCATTCAGAAAACACCCCATATGTGCTGGTAGCCTGCTCTATAGGCACAGAGCAGGCAAACAACAAAATATGGATTTTGATAACAGGCCTGAATTGGCAGACATGGATTTTAGGTGCCATGCCACAATAAAAAATTCTTGAGGTCCCCAGAAAATTTGTTCCCCATTTTCTCCCCATTCAGGAAATACCCCATATGTGCTTGTAGCCTGCTGTATTGGCGCACAGCAGGGCTCTAGAGGCAAAGTGCAAAATATGGTTTTTGCAGGCTTGAATTGGCAGATATGGATTTTTTTTTCACAAGGGGTTGAAGGAGAAAATGCACCCCAGTATACACTCACCTAAAGAATTATTAGGAACACCTGTTCTATTTCTCATTAATGCAATTATCTAGTCAACCAATCACATGGCAGTTGCTTCAATGCATTTAGGGGTGTGGTCCTGGTCAAGACAATCTCCTGAACTCCAAACTGAATGTCAGAATGGGAAAGAAAGGTGATTTAAGCAATTTTGAGCGTGGCATGGTTGTTGGTGCCAGACGGGCCGGTCTGAGTATTTCACAATCTGCTCAGTTACTGGGATTTTCACGCACAACCATTTCTAGGGTTTACAAAGAATGGTGTAAAAAGGGAAAAACATCCAGTATGCGGCAGTCCTGTGGGCGAAAATGCCTTGTGGATGCTAGAGGTCAGAGGAGAATGGTCCGACTGATTCAAGCTGATAGAAGAGCAACGTTGACTGAAATAACCACTCGTTACAACCGAGGTATGCAGCAAAGCATTTGTGAAGCCACAACACGCACAACCTTGAGGCGGATGGGCTACAACAGCAGAAGACCCCTCCGGGTACCACTCATCTCCACTACAAATAGGAAAAAGAGGTGAAAATTAAACTGTTGAAGACTGGAAAAATGTTGCCTGGTCTGATGAGTCTCGATTTCTGTTGAGACATTCAAATGGTAGAGTCCGAATTTGGTGTAAACAGAATGAGAACATGTATCCATCCTCTAATGGCTACTTCCAGCAGGATAATGCACCATGTCACAAAGCTCGAATCATTTCAAATTGGTTTCTTGAACATGACAATGAGTTCACTGTACTAAAATGGCCCCCACAGTCACCAGATCTCAACCCAATAGAGCATCTTTGGGATGTGGTGGAACGGGAGCTTCGTGCCCTGGATGTGCATCCCTCAAATCTCCAACTGCAAGATGCTATCCTATCAATATGGGCCAACATTTCTAAAGAATTCTATCAGCACCTTGTTGAATCAATGCCACGTAGAATTAAGGCAATTCTGAAGGCAAAAGGGGGTCCAACACCGTATTAGTATGGTGTTCCTAATAATTCTTTAGGTGAGTGTATGTTCACCATTTTCTCCCCATTCAAGAAACACCCCATATGTGCTTGTAGCCTGCCATATGGGCGCAGAGCAGGCAAACAGCAAAATATGGATTTTGCTAACAGGCCTGAATTGGCAGACATGGATTTTAAGTGCCATGTCGCATTTTAAAAATTTCTGAGGTCCCCAGAAAATAAAGACCCCAAGACGTGACCCCATTTTGGAAATAGCCCGTGCGAACATTTTAAGTGGTGAAAGGGTACTTTTCAGCAAACAGGTGTCTCACAGAAGGCAGAAACACTTGTTAAAAGATTTAAAAGCACATATTTGTGGGAAAAAAAATTACTAGCAGACCCCAATATTTCTTTCCACATATAAACATAGAATGTGTTGGCAGATAAGAACCATTTGGCCCATCTAGTCTGCCCAATATACTAAATACTATGGATAGCCCCTGGCCCTATCTTATATGAAGGATGGCCTTATGCCTATCCCATGCATGCTTAAACTCCTCCACTGTATTTGCAGCTACCACTTCTGCAGGAAGGCTATTCCATGCATCCACTACTCTCTCAGTAAAGTAATACTTCCTGATATTACTTTTAAACCTTTGCCCCTCTAATTTAAAACTATGTCCTCTTGTAGCAGTTTTTCTTCTTTTAAATATTCTCTCCTCTTTTACCTTGTTGATTCCCTTTATGTATTTAGCAGTTTCTATCATATCCCCTCTGTCTTGTCTTTCTTCCAAGCTATACATGTTAAGGTCCTTTAATCTTTCCTGGTAAGTTTTATCCTGCAATCCATGTACTAGTTTAGTAGCTCTTCTCTGAACTCTCTCCAAAGTATCAATATCCTTCTGGAGATATGGTCTCCAGTACTGCACACAATACTCCAGATGAGGTCTCACTAGTGCTCTGTAGGGCGGCATGAGCACCTCCCTCTTTCTACTGTTAATGCCTCTCCCTATACACCCAAGCATTCTGCTAGCATTTCCTGCTGCTCTATGACATTGTCTGCCTACCTTTAAGTCTTCTGAAATAATGATCCCTAAATCCCTTTCCTCAGATACTGAGGTTAGGACTGTATCACAGATTTTATATTCTGCTCTTGGGTTTTTAAGCCCCAGGTGCATTATCTTGCTTTTATCAACATTACATTTTAGTTGCCAGACTTTTGACCATTCCTCTAGTTATCCTAAGTCCTTTTCCATTTGGTGTATCCCTCCAGGAACATCAACCCTATTACAAATCTTTGTGTCATCAGCAAAAAGACACACCTTACAATCGAGGCCTTCTGCAATTTCGCTGATAAACATATTAACCACCTCAGCCCCCCTAGCTTAAACACCCTTAATGACCAGGCCACTTTTTACAGTTCTGACCTACACTACTTTAACCTTTTATTGCTCGGTCATGCAACTTACCACCCAAATGAATTTTACCTCCTTTTCTTCTCACTAATAGAGCATTCATTTAGTGGTATTTCATTGCTGCTGACATTTTTACTTTTTTTGTTATTAATCGAAATTTAACAATTTTTTAGCAAAAAAATGACATTTTTCACTTTCAGTTGTAAAATTTTGCAAAAAAAACGACATCCATATATAAATTTTTCTCTAAATTTATTGTTCTACATGTCTTTGATAAAAAAAAAATGTTTGGGTAAAAAAAAAATGGTTTGGGTAAAAGTTATAGCGTTTACAAACTATGGTACAAAAATGTCATGTTTCCTGAGGTTCTACAATGGCTAGACAGTACAAACACCCCACAAATGACCCCATTTCGGAAAGTAGACACCCTAAGGTATTCGCTGATGGGCATAGTGAGTTCATAGAACTTTTTATTTTTTGTCACAAGTTAGCGGAAAATGATGATTTTTTTTTTTTTTTCTTACAAAGTCTCATATTCCACTAACTTGTGACAAAAAATAAAAACTTCCATGAACTCACTATGCCCATCACGAAATACCTTGGGGTGTCTTCTTTCCAAAATGGGGTCACTTGTGGGGTAGTTATACTGCCCTGGCATTTTAGGGGCCCAAATGCGTGCGAAGTAGTTTGAAATCAAAATCTGTAAAAAATGGCCGGTGAAATCCGAAAGGTGCTCTTTGGAATGTGGGCCCTTTGCCCACCTAGGCTGCAAAAAAGTGTCACACATGTGGTATTGCCGTACTCAGGAGAAGTTGGGCAATGTGTTGTGGGGTGTCATTTCACATATACCCATGCTGGGTGAGAGAAATATCTTGGCAAAAGACAACTTTTCCCATTTTTTTATACAAAGTTGGCATTTGACCAAGATATTTATCTCACCCAGCATGGGTATATGTAAAATGACACCCCAAAACACATTGTCCAACTTCTCCTGAGTACGGCGATACCACATGTGTGACACTTTTTTGCAGCCTAGGTGGGCAAAGGGGCCCACATTCCAAAGAGCACCTTTAGGATTTCACCGGCCATTTTTTACAGATTCTGATTTCCAACTACTTACCACACATTAGGGCCCCTAGAATGCCAGGGCAGTATAACTACCCCACAAGTGACCCCATTTTGGAAAGAAGACACCCCAAGGTATTCCGTGAGGGGCATGGCGAGTTCCTAGAATTTTATATTTTTTGTCACAAGTTAGCGGAAAATGATGATTTTTTTTTTTTTCTTACAAAGTCTCATAATACACTAACTTGTGACAAAAAATAAAAAATTCCATGAACTCACTATGCCCATCACAAAATACCTGGGGGTGTCTTCTTTCCAAAATGGGGTCACTTGTGGGGTAGTTATACTGCCCTGGCATTCTAGGGGCCCGAATGCGTGAGAAGTAGTTTGAAATCAAAATCTGTAAAAAATGGCCGGTGAAATCCGAAAGGTGCTCTTTGGAATGTGGGCCCCTTTGCCCTCCTAGGCTGCAAAAAAGTGTCACACATCTGGTATCGCCGTATTCAGGAGAAGTTGGGCAATGTGTTTTAGGGTGTCTTTTTACATATACTCATGCTGGGTGAGAGAAATCTCTCGGCAAAAGACTTTTCCCATTTTTTATACAAAGTTGGCATTTGACCAAGATATTTATCTCACCCAGCATGGGTATATGTAAAATGACACCCCAAAACACATTGCCCAACTTTTCCTGAGTACGGCGATACCAGATGTGTGACACTTTTTTGCAGCCTAGATGCGCAAAGGGGCCCACATTCCTTTTATAAGGGCATTTTTAGACATTTGGATCCCAGACTTCTTCTCACGCTTTAGGGCCCCTAAAATGCCAGGGCAGTATAAACACCCCAGATGTGACCCCATTTTGGAAAGAAGACACCCCAAGGTATTCAATGAGGGGCATGGCGAGTTCATAGAATTTTTTTTTTTTTGGCACAAGTTAGCGGAAATAGATTTTTTATTTTTTTTTTCTCACAAAGTCTCCCTTTCCGCTAACTTGGGACAAAAATTTCAATCTTTCATGGACTCAATATGCCCCTCACGGAATACCTTGGGGTGTCTTCTTTCCAAAATGGGGTCACATGTGGGGTATTTATACTGCCCTGGCATTCTAGGGGCCCTAAAGCGTGAGAAGAAGTCTGGAATATAAATGTCTAAAAAATTTTACGCATTTGGATTCCGTGAGGGGTATGGTGAGTTCATGTGAGATTTTATTTTTTTGACACAAGTTAGTAGAATATGAGACTTTGTAAGAAAAAATAAATAAATTTCCGCTAACTTGGGCCAAAAAAATGTCTGAATGGAGCCTTACAGGGGGGTGATCACCCCATATAGACTCCCTGATCACCCCCCTATAAGGCTCCATTGAGATGTCCGTATGTGTTTTGCGGATCCGATCCAGGTATCCGTGGATCCGTAAAAAACATACAGACATCTGAATGGAGCCTTACAGGGGGGTGATCAATGACAGGGGGGTGATCAGGATGTCTATATGGGGTGATCACCCCCCTGTATGGCTCCATTCAGACATCTGTATGTGTTTTGCGGATCCGATCCATGTATCCGTGGATCCGTAAAAAACATACGGACATCTGAATGCAGCCTTACAGGGGGGTGATAAATGACAGGGGGGTGATCAATGACAGGGGGGTGATCAGGGAGTCTATATGGGGTGATCACCCCCCTGTCATTGATCACCCCCCTATAAGGCTCCATTCAGATGTCCGTATGTGTTTTGCGGATCCGATCCATGTATCCGTGGATCCGTAAAAAACATACGGACATCTGAATGCAGCCTTACAGGGGGGTGATCAATGACAGGGGGGTGATCAATGACAGGGGGGTGATCAGGGAGTCTATATGGGGTGATCACCCCCCTGTCATTGATCACCCCCCTATAAGGCTTCATTCAGATGTCCGTATGTGTTTTGCGGATCCGATCCATGTATCCGTGGATCCGTAAAAAACATACGGACATCTGAATGGAGCCTTACAGGAGGGTGATCAATGACAGGGGGGTGATCAGGGAGTCTATATGGGGTGATCACCCCCCTGTAAGGCTCCATTCAGACGTCTGTATGTGTTTTGCGGATCCGATCCATGTATCCGTGGATCCGTAAAAAACATACGGACATCTGAATGCAGCCTTACAGGGGGGTGATCAATGACAGGGGGGTGATCAATGACAGGGGGGTGATCAGGGAGTCTATATGGGGTGATCACCCCCCTGTCATTGATCACCCCCCTATAAGGCTCTATTCAGATGTTTGTATGTGTTTTGCGGATCCGATCCATGTATCCGTGGATCCGTTAAAAACATACGGACGTCTGAATGGAGCCTTACAAGGGGGTGATCAATGACAGGGGGGTGATCAATGACAGGGGGTGATCAGGGAGTCTATATTGGGTGATCAGGGGTTAATAAGGGGTTAATAAGTGACAGGGGGGGTGTAGTGTAGTGGTGTTTGGTGCTACATATTGCTGAGCTGCCTGTGTCCTCTGGTGGTCGATCAAAACAAAAGGGACCACCAGAGGACCAGGTAGCAGGTATATTAGACGCTGTTATCAAAACAGCGTCTAATATACCTGTTAGGGGTTAAAAAAAAATCGCATCTCCAGCCTGCCAGCAAACGATCGCCGCTGGCAGGCTGGAGATCCACTCGCTTACCTTCCGATCCTGTGAACGCGCGCGCCTGTGTGCGCGCGTTCACAGGAAATCTCGCGTCTCGCGAGATGACGCATATATGCGTGTCTGTGCGCAGGGCTGCCGCCTCCGGAACGCGATCCTGCGTTAGGCGGTTAGGAGGCGGTTAAACAATATGGGTCCCAGAACAGATCCCTGAGGTACCCCACTGGTAACAAGACCTTGGTCTGAATATACTCCATTGACTACAACCCTCTGTTGCCTGTCCCTTAGCCACTGCCTAATCCATTCAACAATATGGGAGTGCAAGCCCAAAGAATGCACTTTATTGATAAGCCTTCTATGTGGGACAGTATCAAAAGCCTTACTAAAGTCTAGATAAGCGATGTCTACTGCACCTCCTCCATCTATTATTTTAGTCACCCAATCAAAAAAATCAATAAGATTAGTTTGACATGATCTCCCTGAAGTAAACCCATGCTGTTTTTCATCTTTCAATCCATGGGATTTTAGATGTTCCACAATCCTCTCCTTAAGCATGGTTTCCATTAATTTCCCCACTATTGATGTCAGGCTTACTGGCCTATAGTTGCCCGATTCCTCCCTACTACCTTTCTTGTGAATGGGCACAACATTTGCTAATTTCCAATCTTCTGGGACGACTCCTGTTGCCAGTGATTGGTTAAATAAATCTGTTAATGGTTTTGCTAGTTCACCGCTGAGCTCTTTTAATAGCTTTGGGTGTATCCCATCAGGCCCCTGTGACTTATTTGTATTAATTTTAGACATCTGACTTAGAACCTCTTCCTCTGTAAAGACACATGCATCAAAAGATTCATTAGTCTTCTTTCCCAACTGAGGTCCTTTCCCTTCATTTTCCTTTGTAAAAACTGAACAGAAGTATTCATTGAGGCAATCACCTAGTTCTTTATCTTCTTCCATATACCTTCCTTCTTTTGTTTTTCATTTGGTAATTCCTTGTTTTAGTTTCCTTTTTTCATTTATGTATCTGAAGAATGTCTTATCGCCTTTTTTCCCTGACGGAGCTAATTTCTCTTCTGCCTGTGCTTTAGAAGCTCTTATAACTTGTTTGGCCTCTCTCTGCCTAATCTTATAAATTTGTCTTTCATCCTCGTTTTTTTTTTTTATAATTCCTAAATGCTATCTTTTTGTTTTTAATGATTTTGGCCACTTCTACTGAGTACCACAGTGGTCTCTTCCTTTTTTTGCCTTTACTGACAAGTCTAATGCTATTTTCTGTTGCCTTCAATAGTGGCACTTTTAAGTAGTCCCATTTCTCCTGGACTCCAATGAAACTGTTCCAGTCTGATAGGGACTCATATACCACTAATCTAATTTTAGAAAAGTCAGTTTTTCTAAAATCTAAAACTTTTGTTTTTGTGTGGTGTGACTCAGTCACTGTACTTATAGTAAACCACACTGACTGGTGATCACTAGATCCCAAGCTTTCCCCTACAGTAATATCAGATACCAAATTCCCATTTGTGAATACTAAATCTAAAATGGCCTCCTTCCGGGTTGGCTCCTCCACAACTTGCTGTAGAGATAATCCCAGTAGGGAATTTAGAATATCTGTACTCCTGGCAGAACTAGCTATTTTGGTTTTCCAGTTTACATCTGGAAGATTGAAGTCTCCCATAATGATAACTTCCCCCTTCAATGTCATTTTAGCTATTTCCTCAACTAGTAGATCATTTAAGTTAAGGGAGAAAATGGGGTTAAGGGAGAAAATGCACCCCAGTATGTGATCCCAATTATCTCCCTATTCAGGAAACACCCCATATGTGCTGTATGGGCGCAGAGCAGGCAAACAGGAAAATATGGATTTTGCTGAAAGGTCTGAATTGGAAGACATGGATTTTAGGTGCCATGTCGCATTTAAAAAATGTCTGAGGTCCCCAGAAAATAAATTTCCCCATTTTGGAAATAGCCTATATGAACATTTTAAGTGGTGGAAACGGTACTTTTCAGAAAACAGGTGTCTCACAGAAGGCAGAAACACTTGTTAAAGGATTTCAAAGCACATATTTGTGAAAAAAAATAATAATTACTCAGTGTCCCCATTTTGGAAAGAGCACCGCCGTACGAACATTTTAAGTGGTGGAAAGGGTACTTTTCAGCAAACAAGTGTTTCACAGAAGGCATAAACACTTGTTAAAGTATTTCAAAGCACATATTTGTGAGAGAAAAAAAAATACTAGCAGGCCTTAATTTTTTTTCACAATGGCTTGAAGGAGAAAATGTACCCCAGTATGTGTTTCCCATTTTCTCCCCATTAAGAAAACACCACATATGTGCTTGTAGCCTGCTGTATGGGCGCATAGCAGGCAAACAGCAAAATATGGATTTTGCTGAAAGGTCTGAATTTGCAGACATGGATTTTAGGTGCACAATAGAAAGAGTAAAAGTCCAGCTCACCAATAATCCACAGTGCGTGGACAAGCCAAGGCTGGCTCAGTATAGACCAAACAGAAGAAACGTCCAGCACGTAGTATGCTAAAACACTGCATCATCTTTATTCCATCGTACATACAATCAGTGTACAAAAGCAGTGGTCGTCACCTCCCGTCAGACCGACATGTTTCTAACCAGACGGTTCACAGTGGCGGATTACAATAGGGACGTTCGCGTCGGCAGCTCCGGGCCCAGCACCGCTGGGGGGCCCAACGCTGACCCGAACGCCCACATACTGCTGCGGGGCACGGGAGCGCATAGCTCCCTGTCCCGTCCGCGATCACCGCCATAGGCTTCAGGCCTTGAAGGCCTGAGGCCTATGCGGTAGAGAAATCCCAGCCCAGGCATGCGTGATGACGTCATCGCGTGCCTGTGCCGGGACGCAGCACTGTGACGCGCCTGACTCTGCGAGCAAGCCCTGGACATACAGTAGGTGAGTATTTATCTTTTAATTTTTTTGTTCATTTTTTATTTTTTTATTTCATGTGCCTACTTTGGGGGGACACACAGGAGGACATATTAGGGAAGTTAAATCGAGTACATTGGGGGGGAATGTGGGGGCTGTATGGGGCCAAATTATTATGGGAGGGAATACTATGTGGGGGCTAATTACTATGTGGGGGCAGTGTGGGGGCAAATTGCTATGTGGGGGCGGTGTGGGGGCAAATTGCTATGTGGGGGCAGTATGGGGGCAAATTGCTATGTGGGGGCGGTGTGGGGGCAAATTTCTATGTGGGGGCTGTGTGGGGGCAAATTGCTATGTGGGGGCGGTGTGGGGGCAAATTGCTATGTGGGGGCGGTGTGGGGGCAAATTGCTATGTGAGGGCTGTGTGGGGGCAAATTGCTATGTGGGGGCTGTGTGGGGGCAAATTGCTATGTGGGGGCAGTGTGGGGGCAAATTGCTATGTGGGGGCGGTGTGGGGGCAAATTTCTATATGGGGGCAGTGTGGGGGAAACTATTGTGTGTGGGGAAATTGCTATGTGGGGACAAATTACTGTGTGGGGACAAATTACTATATGGGGCAGTGTGGGGGCAAATTACTATATGGGGCAGTGTGGGGGCAAATTACTATATGGGGCAGTGTGGGGGCAAATTACTATGTGGGGGCAGTGTGGGGACAAATTACTATATGGGGCAGTGTGGGGGCAAATTACTATGTGGGGGCAGTGTGGGGGAAATTGCCATGTGGGGACAGTGTGGGGTAATTTCTATGTGGGGGCAAATTACTATGTGGGGAAAACTATTGTGTGGGGGCAGTGTGGGCAAATTACTATGTGGGGGCAGTGTGGTGGAAATTACTATGTGGGGGCAGTGTAGAGCAAATTACTGTGTGGGGGCAAACTACTATATGGGGGCAGTTTGGGGGAAATTACTATGTGGGGGCAGTGTGGTGGAAATTACTATATGGGGGTGTTGCTATTGGGGAGGCACTGTAGGGGCAATTCTATTATTTTTGGGGACACTATACAGGGATTATTGCCTGGAGCACAATATAGGGTGTTATTATTACTGGGGTTCTCTAGGGGACATTATAGCTGCTGTGGACACTATAGGAACATTTGGGGTAATTTATCAAACTGGTGTAACGCAGAACTGGCTTAGTTGCCCATAGCAGCCAATCAGATTCCACCTTTCATATTTGACAGCTCTTTTGGAAATCCAGTTCTACTTTACACCAGTTTGATAAATTACCCCAATTATGTCTATTAGGGTCACTATTTTTTCAGCAGTATAGTTCCTGGGGCATTGGGAAGCACAACGGGCACAGTATTGGGGGTGGCAACAGGATGACACTGTGGGGACACCAGGATGAGGAGGTTGATGGAAAAATTGAGAAATCTAACGTGTCTGTGTTACAAACTGTAGAGACGAGATGCGGCTGAAAGAATTTGCCATGGTGGTCTGGGTCAAATGGAGGAGAAGAGGAAAGAGAAGGTCTACATGACAGGAGATGTCACTGGATGTAAGAGGTATGTGGTGCTGTATTCTCCTCCATGTCTTTTTTATTACAATTATATGTATTTTAAATTTGGTGACTAAATTTTTCAGTTTAGGACCCAATTTGGGGTATTTTTTTTTAGTCTGAAGATGTCATATGGCCTAAGAAGAGACTGTGGCTCCCATGAAGCACCGCAGCCTCTTCATACAAAAAAAAATAAAATAAAATAAAATGGAGGAGGAGGAGGAGGAGGAGGAGGGGGGGGCAAGTTTGGTAGACAGCCCCGGGCCTATCATGCACTTAATCCGCCCCTGACGGTTCATAATCATGATCATAATGATAATGCAGCGTTTTAACATACTACGTGCTGGACGTTTCTTCTGTTTCATAGATTTTAGGTGCCATGTCGCATTAAAAAAAAAATTGAGGTCCCCAGTAAATAAAGACCCCAAGAAGTGACCCCATTTTGGAAATAGCACCCCCGTATGAACATTTTAAGTGGTGGAAAGGGTACTTTGTCTCACAGAAGGCATAAACACTTGCTAAAGGATTTCAAAGCACACATTTGTGAAAAAATAAAATTACTAGCAGACCCCAATATATTTTTTTCAAAAGGGGTTAAAGGAGAAAATGCACTCCAGTATGTGTTTCCCATTTTTTCCCTATTCAGGAAACACCCCATATGTGCTTGTAGCCTGCTGTATGAGCGCATAGCAGGCAAACAGGAAAATATGGATTTTGCTAAAAGGCCTCATTTGGCAGACATGGATTTTAGGTGCCATGTCACATTTAAAAAATTCCTGAGGTCCCCAGAAATTAAAAACCCAAAGTAGTGACTCTATTTTGGAAATAGCACCCCTGTACGAACATTTTAAGGGGTGGAAAGGGTACTTTTGACCTAACAGGTGTTTCACAGAAATGAATATGTAGTGGTTGGTGAAAAGTGATTTAGTCCGCTTAGCTTACAGATCCAAAGATACAGTCCTGATCAAAAGTTTAAGACCACTTGAAAAATGGCAAAAAATCATATTTAGCATGGCTGGATCTTAACAAGGTTCCAAGTAGAGCTTTAACATGCAACAAGAAGAAATGGGAGTGAGAAAACATTTTTAGAGCATTCAATTTAATGAAAACAACGAATAAACTAAACAGGCTGGATGGTCCGCATCCGTGATGCGGGAAGCACACGGCCGGTGCCTGCATATTGCGGACCAGCTGTTTTCGGCCTGCAATGCGGCCACTGCCGGGTAACAACCGTGTGCATGAGGCCTTATATATAGGATTTTTCATCACATATTTTTTTTCTACAACACATGTTGCTGTCGTGCGACACATGTCACTGTTTAGCCCAATCCTTAAGGCTACATTCAGACGACCGTGGTGTTTTGCACATCTGCAAATATTTGATCCGTAAAACACGGATGCCAGCCCATGTGCGTTCCACATGCCGCCGCTATCATAGAAAAGGCCACGGTGTGCTGCCCGCATCTTTTGTGGCCCAATTATATTGAATGGGTCTCCAACCGTTCCGTAAAATTGCAGAACGGATGCGGACTCATTCTTGCAGTCGTGTGAATGAAGCCTAAATAGGTGCAAATACTGCTCCAGTCAGGGGCTAAAGTAGAGTTCACTCCAGGACTGCCGGACAGGGGCCTACATTGTAATGATGTGCACGCCTCGTCATAAATCAGGGGAAACAAGTAAAACGCTGAAGATTTTGTTGCAGAAACTTCTGTAACTGAATATTAGTTCCATTCATTTGACTGGATCTTGCAGAAATCCATGTGCTTTCTGCCAAAACATCCCCATTCAGGTGAATGAAAGCTGCAGTGTGTGAAGCGCCATCACTTTCCTGGAGCGATGCCTGGAGCGTCTCTCCATGGGTTAATATGAGGAGTGGACATAGAGCCTGGTCGGGGGGTGTCCTGAGATCCATCCACCTTCCTGACTGGTCCCTACAATTGGGTGACACCCGCAGGGAGGAGCTGACCTGGTAAGAAGCCTGGGTGTGGGCAGGTGGCTGTAACCATGTGTTAGTGCTGGGGCTCCATCTTGTGAGCAGGGACAATGAGAGATTCCATGTAAAAAGCATGAAGATGCCCTAGACATGGGGGTGCGAGAGTGTTGTGTGGGGCTCAGGAGCTGGTGCTATAGAAGAGTGTCAGGGGCCGTGTGGGAAATGAGAGGCCGAGACATCAGCTGGAGACTAATGAGCTCAGGGGCAGAGCAGTGTCTGTCCGCAGACCTCCTGTGTATGAGACTGCTGGGACTGACTACATGTAGTGAAGAGACAGAGCTATGAGACTGCTGGGACTGACTACATGTAGTGAAGAGACAGAACTATGAGACTGCTGGGACTGACTACATGTAGTGAAGAGACAGAGCTATGGGACTGCTGGGACTGACTACATGTAGTGAAGAGACAGAGCTATGAGACTGCTGGGACTGACTACATGTAGTGAAGAGACAGAGCTATGAGACTGCTGGGACTGACTACATGTAGTGAAGAGACAGAGCTATGAGACTGCTGGGACTGACTACATGTAGTAAAGAGACAGAGCTATGAGACTGCTGGGACTGACTACATGTAGTGAAGAGACAGAGCTATGAGACTGCTGGGACTGACTACATGTAGTGAAGAGACAGAGCTATGAGACTGCTGGGACTGACTACATGTAGTAAAGAGACAGAGCTATGAGACTGCTGGGACTGACTACATGTAGTGAAGAGACAGAGCTATGAGACTGCTGGGACTGACTACATGTAGTGAAGAGACAGAGCTATGAGACTGCTGGGACTGACTACATGTAGTGAAGAGACAGAGCTATGAGACTGCTGGGACTGACTACATGTAGTGAAGAGACAGAACTATGAGACTGCTGGGACTGACTACATGTAGTGAAGAGACAGAACTATGAGACTGCTGGGACTGACTACATGTAGTGAAGAGACAGAGCTATGAGACTGCTGGGACTGACTACATGTAGTGAAGAGACAGAGCTATGAGACTGCTGGGACTGACTACATGTAGTGAAGAGACAGAGCTATGAGACTGCTGGGACTGACTACATGTAGTGAAGAGACAGAGCTATGAGACTGCTGGGACTGACTACATGTAGTGAAGAGACAAAGCTATGAGACTGCTGGGAATAACTGAATGGGGGTCATTACTTACAAGGTTACACCTTTTCTGTGATAAAGTCAGAATCCTCACTTTTGTGGCTTTTTAAACCCTTCGGAGGTAATATTTTGATGCCGTTCCCCCCACTGGGGAGGCCCCTCCATATTCACACACATTTAGTCCTCTCTCACACAAGTGAGTTTACCCGTACGGGTCCAATGCATGAAGTGAACGCAAAGAACCTACGTTGAATCCTGACCCATTTATTTCTATAGGTCTGTGCACATGAGCGTTGTTTTTCACACATTATTTCTGCGTTCAGGAAAAATCACAGCACGTTCTATATTCTGCGTTTTTCACGCAGCCCTGGCCCCATCGAAGCGAATGGCGCTTTAGTGAAAAACGCATTTCATCCGAATGCAATACATTTTTCAATGATGGTTGGTAGGAGATGTTAGTAAATCTTCAGTGTTTTTTTTTTTTTACATGCGTGAAAAATGCATCAAAACTGATTGCAACCGGTGCAGAAAAAACTGAAACACTGAACGCAATTGCAGACAAAACTGAATGAACTTGGTCACAGTCTGTATCGTTTGTGGGAAAGAGGCCTTACACCATTTCCAGGCGCAAAATGCCGGAGCATGCGCATAATAATTTATGACGAGGCACATCCTCCAGCAGCTCGGGGGCCATCAAAGAGCTGCATAAAAAGCATGTTTTGATATGTGACCCCCGATAAATGTAGTAAAGCGACAGAACAGACATCTATATGAGACTATGGCTACATACACACGACCGTGGTGTGTTTTGCGGTCCGCAAATCGCGGATCCGCAGAACACGGATGGCGTCCGTGCGCTACGCAATTTGCGGAACGGCACGGACAGCCTTTTATGTAAGTGCCTATTCTTGTCCGCAAAGCGGGGACAAGAATAGGACATTTTTTTGGGGGGGTTTTTTCGGGACCACGGAACGGAGCAACTGATGCGGACAGCACACATTTTAGGGAGAAAACGGGATGTAAATGACTAGAAGTGGAAGGAGTACTGGTGAGAAGTCTAGAACTGTATGTGTGAAAAATCTAGCTGAATGGATATGGTGGATCAATCTAAGAGGAAGCAAACAATGATTAGGAGTTAACTGTAATTGGATGTTCAGTGCATAACCGTATGCAGGATGTAGGAAACATTTCTAAGAAATTGTGACTGAGTGGATGTAGACGAGATAAAAAGGGTAATTCTGACTAAGAAACTGTATGATTTATGGAAGCCTATAAGACACCGCCTAAACTAGGGCGCCCTCATAGTCTGCGGGTACCAAATTTGAAGATGAGTTCTCCCCCAAGGGGTGGTAAGGAAATTGCTGGCCAGGAAGAGACAATACAAAGCACACAGGTGATAAGTGTTAAACAGAGTCCCTTATCCATGAGATCTCAGTTGCTTTATTTATAGTAAAATTTTAAACATAGGTATTGCTCTTTAGGCTGGTCATTGCACCCGCATACTGTAGCTTCTTCGGGCCAGATCCCCTGGACCAGGACATACTTGAATGTCATTCACCAATATGGGGGTTCTGACCAAACAGAAGTGGGCTGAGCTCCAGCAGACCAGATATACCACTACATTAATGGGATTAGCTTGATGTCGTATCATATAACACTGGAATGGTATGATGTAAATATGTGGCACCAAACTCCCAGGGGTTCAAAGGTGACTTCAGCTTCCTTAATCATCTCCCCCTGGACTGTACTTTGTTTGGACCACATGGACTTGTATTGGTTCCTCATTTCCGACATTCTCTTTGCACACCCTTTTAGACAAGTAGAACAAAAGCTTAGTTCCAGCATCAAAACAAAACTGACCCAACTTGGCCACTGAAAATTCCAGTCCTCCGTTGAATTAGCTTTCTAAATTCTTCCTTTTAACCTTTTAGCTTGTTCAACGTCATGCTTGACCTGCAAAAGACCAGAGGGATCTATGTAATGACAACAGGCAGGACCCACCACCTGACACATAATACCTTGCAAGGTTGTTAAATAATCCAGCACCAGGTTGTGCTGGTTAGATAACAATGCCAGCTGCCTCGTGATTGATGTTATGTTTAGGGCATCAAAAATATACTCTGTAACATTATCAAACAATCCTGCCAGTTTTTCTATGTTATGAGTACTGGCAGACCCATAAGGTTCAAGGATATGCCAAATTGTACGTGCCAGGGAACATGCATCAGTTCCTTTGCCTTACTCTCTTGCTTATATAGCATGTGCTGGGGGATGTTACCGTATGAAAAATCTGTATTCTCCTATACCCAAGTTGCAGAAGTTAGCCTAGCCAGAGTACAGGATCCCTCTGCTCCCAAAGTAAACCACTTGCATGCATTATGACCACATACACTATAGACAGGTGTCTTTGGGTAGCGCAAATGCGCTGCTTCTATAGTGCACCAACATATCTGCTAGCTCTACTAGCCTTAGGGATTTGTGGAAATGGCGCCAAGCTGTACTAGTCTTGCTCCCCATGGGACTGTGATATTTTTCCCACGTGCATGGTGAAGCATCACTATGATTATACTCAGTCCCAAAATAAGTAATAGCTCCTTTCTGTGTATAAGTATCATTATCCCCTTCTGTGAAGTTGGATGCCCATGCCCAGGTTGGATCATGCACATACCGACCCAAGACATCTTTCGAGTATGGCATGCTACAACCTATTTGGTTTGTAGCTTTGGAAAACTAATTTTTAGCTTAAGGCTTGTCTGTAATCCATTTTTGGATTTTGCCTTTTAATGATGTTAGCCACCCACCAAGGGTCAAAAACATGACCCAGGCATCTTCCTTACAGATCTTCACCTTGTATCTTTTCTTGCTACACTTCTGGCAGATCTGTGGCATGTCTAGGTAGAAGATAAGTCCTTAAAAGCCACCCAAGGAGAAGGCTAGGGGGGAGGTGCTGGAGGCCCTCTTCCATGGTCAGGTCTCGCTCTTGGAGAAGCCCTGATCCATAAGCATTTTCCTAAAAAAATATCCTGTATGATATGTGCGGCTTCCTCCCATCCACTTTCTTAGGCAGTAGAGCCACAACGTTTTGCACTCAGGGCTCCAGCAGAGGGAGAGCATGGCTAGGCTTCCTGCTGTTGACCCCTTGCTGTGAGGAGGCAAAGGTGCTGGCATCCTGGGGAGGGCTTGAAGAGCTGGCGGAGGGGTTTGTATTTGCCGTTCCTCGGGTGCCTTTCTGTTGCTTGCTGGTCGGGGCCATGACTTCTTCCGGCAGGGTCTGCCTCTTTTATTTTCTTCTGGAGGGTCCTCGCAGGCTCCGAGGGGGCTGGAAGAGCTGTGTGGGTCTTCTCTGGCTTGCTGGACAGGGTCTTCTGGGGAGCAGGGCTGTCAGTTTTCTCCTCCGGTCCTCTTTGTCTGGATTCTTCCTGCTTTCAGGGATCCCCGGCAGTCACTGATCATTGTCGTCTGGGTTCCTCGGAGGTTCCATGTCCTGAAGATCCTCCTCGATGATCACTGGGTTGCTGAAGATCTTCGATCGTATTTGTCAGTTGAGACCGAAGTAAGCACCATCTAATGTCGTACACCAGGACCGTCAGGCAGCAGGCTGAGAGGTGGTCGGGGACCGGGAACTCTTGTTCCTAGGGAAATAAGCCGACTTCTGCTATTCAGCGTGGGGCTAAGACAAATGTGATTGCAGATGCCAAAAGGCCGAGTTTGGGGGGGTACCCAATCATGCTTTAAAAAGTTTAAATTATATCCCCTGAAACCAGTTCTTATTTTATTTATTCAAATTAAAAAACTAAAATAAAAACCAATAAAATACACTAACTATTTTACATACTTATTCTATTAATTCTCCTCTAATCTAAAGCCTTCTTTATAAGCATAATACACCAACCTTTCAAAATTTTTAATTGTAAATAATTCCCTTTTAACCCCTAAAGGACCCGCGCCATACATGTACAGTGCATAGGTCCATGACTTAAAAACCAACGCCGTACATGTACGGCGTGGCGATCGGGCGGGAGGAGGAGCTGTGCCTGCACGATCCGCGGCAGGGGTCTGGCAGTCACTGATAGCCGGACCCCTGCTTATTGCGCCGCCATTGGTGAAAACACCATTAACCCTTAATGTGCCGCGGACCGCGCTGACCTAGGCACGTGCGATGTCCATGCAGGGATCGTTGCTGCCATCAGGTCCCCGCGCTGCTGTGACAGGGACCCAATCACAGGGAAGGCAGCCGATGCCTTCCTTAAGCATCGTAGCTGCCTTCCGTGACAGCCTGTGAGATCCAGCCCCCTGTATCTCACTGGTAATACACGTAAAGCCAATACTTTACAATACACAAGTATTGTAAAGGGGATCAGACCCCCAAAAGTTGAAGTCCCAGAGTGGGACAAAAAAAAAAGTTAAAAAAAAGGTTAAAAATTAAGTTTTACAAAAAATATGTTTCAAGTAAAAAAAAAAAGTCCTTTTCCCAAAATGAAGTAAAAAAATAAAAAAATAAATTAAAAATAGGAAAAAAAAAAGAAAAGTTGACATATTAGGTATTGCCGCGTCCGTACCGACCGGCTCTATATCACATGAACTAACCCCTCAGATGAACACCGTCCAAAAAATTGAAAAAAAAATGTTTTTTTAGCACAATTTTTATGTCACCTTACATCACTAAAAGTGCAAAAAGGTGTATGCCCCCCAAAATAGTACCAATCTAACAGTCACCTCATCCCGCAAAAATGAGCCCCTATCTAAGACAATCGCCCAAAAAAATGAAAAAAAAACATAGCTCCCAGAATATATAGACACTAAAACATTTTTTTATTTGCAAAATGATGTTAGAGTAAGGCCTCATGCACAAGACCGTTGTTGTGTTCCGTGTCCGCTGTATCGTTTTCCGTGATTTTCTGCGGACCAATTGACTTTCAATGGGTCCGTTGAAAACTCGGATAATGCACCGTTTGTCATCCGCGTCCATGATCCGTGTTTCCAGTCCATCAAAAAAATATGACCTGTCCTATTTTTTTCACGGACAATGGTTCGCGGACCCATTCAAGTCAATGGGTCCGTGAAAAAACACGGAGGCACAAGATTGTCGTCCGCGTCCTTTTTTTTCCTATCATTTGCATGGCAAACTTGACTTAGATTTTTTTTCACTTTCCCTCATGTCTGGTGATCCTCCAAAAATCAAGGAAGACACACGGAAACAAAAACGGAAACGGATCACGGAACAACGGAACCCCGTTTTGCGGACCGTGAAAAAATACTGTCGTGTGCATGAGGCCTTAAATGTAAAAAAAATAATAAAAGTAGAAATATTAGGTATCACCACATTCATAACAACCTGCTCTATAAAAATACCACATGACCTAACCCCTCGTGTGAACACCGTAAAAAAAAAAAAAAAAAGGTGTCAAAATAGCCATTTTTCCTCACAATGCATCACAAAAAGTGTAATAGCAAGAGATCGAAAAGTCATATGCTCCCCAAAATAGTGCCAATCAAACCGTCATCTCATCCCGCAAAAATGATACCCCACCTAAGACAGCCGCTCAAAAACTGAAAAAAACTATGGCTCTCAGACTATGGAGACACTAAAACATGATTTTACTTGTTTAAAAAATATCATTGTGTACAACTTACTTTAAAAAATATATACATATTAGGTATTGCCACGTCCGTAAGTAACTGCTCTATAAAAATATCACATGACATAACCCCTCGGGTGAACACTGTAAATGCCTTTTTTTGTCACCTTACATCACAAAAAGTGTAATACCAAGCAATCAAAGTCATATGATAGTACCAATTAAACCATCATCTCATACAAAAATAATAATTAGACCCTACATAAGACAGTCACCCAAAAAAAAAACAAAAAAAAAAACTATAGCTTTCAGAATGTGGAGACACGAAAAAAAATTTTTTTTTCAAAGATTCTTTATGTAAACAAAAACAAACGACCAAATAAGGTTGTCATATTCGGTATTGTCGTGTCCGTAACAATCTGCTCTATAAAAATAGCACATGATCTATCCTGTCAGATGAACGTTATAAATAATAAAAATGGTGCCAAAACAGCTATTTTTTGTTACCTTGCCTCACAAAATGTGTAATATAGAGCAACCAAAAATCATCATACCAGCAAACCTGCCACCTTATCCCTTAGTTTCTAAAATGGGGTCATTTTTTGGGAATTTCTACTCTAGGGGTGCATCAAGTGGTGTTCAAATGTGACATGGAAGCTTAAAATTATGCCAGTGAAATCTGCTTTCCAAAAACTATATGGTGTTCCGTTCCTTCTGCGCAATTCTGTGTGCCTGTACAGCAGTTTACGACCACACATGGGGTGTTAATGTAAACTACAGAATCAGGGCCATAAATATTGAGTTTAGTTTGGCTGTTAACCCTTGCTTTGTAACTGGAAAAAAATTGATTAAAATGGAAAATCTGGCAAAAAAGTGAAATTCTGAAATTTCATCTTCATTTTGCACTAAATCTTGTGAAACACCTAAAGGGTTAACAAAGTTAGTAAAATCAGTTTTGACTACCTTGATGGGTGTAGTTTCTAAAATGGGGTTATTTTGGTGTGGTTTCTATTATGTAGGCCTCACAAAGTGATTTCGGATATGAACTGGTCCTTAAGTGGGTTTTGAATTTTTTTTAAAAAATTTCAAGATTTGCTTCTAAAATTCTAAGACCTCTTTCACACGGGTGTCATGACTTTGGTCCGGATGCGTTGCAGGTGCGTTCAGGGAAAATTGTGTGATTTTGCTTGCGAGTGCTGTCAGTTTTGTATGTGATTTTGTCGCGTTATTGTGTTTTTCCCGCACGCGTGACATGTGGATTACATGCGTGTTTTGTTTCCCGTTCTTTTTTTTTTTAAAATATTTTTATTGATTTTTCAATAAAGAACAGAGGGTAACAGGGTACCAAGGTATGGCACGCAGGCCAAGTCAATATACTGATGCAGACATAGTGGATACATTATGGTTTACATTCAAGTAAAAATGATAATCCAAGAGCATAGCATAACGAGTAATCTGATGGAAATTAGGCGTATAATGAAAATTCGAACCACTAGCATTAGAGGGGTATGTTGTGTAATCCTAAGGTGCACATAACGTTCTGGTTTGATTAAAGGAGGAAAAGACATCTGCTGGTAGGTAAGTGAAAAGGACACTCATGTTCCATCTATACTAGGGGATCTCTGAGTACCTAAATGTAAGTTTTAGTGGTTAGGGGGATTAAGGGGGTAAGGGGGGGGAGTTTTATTTTGGGGAGATCTGAAGGTCGACCAAGTATGCCATTTTTTAATAAAGGACGTGTGTGTGCGGTTTTCCCATGAGGATAGTTCCTCGAATCTGTGTAACTGATCAACCTTCTGTAACCATTGGTCTATGGATGGTGTCTGACTTTGTCTCCAGAGTCTGGGGAGTACAAGACGGGCAGCAATCAATAATTGCAGAAAGACGAAAGGTGTGTGTGGAGAGTCTCCATCCTGGTTAAGGGAAAGTAAAGCTAATTGTGGAGAGGGCTGAAGTGAAGTATGACATATTTTGTTTGCCAGGGAAAAGATTTCAGTCCACCAATTTAGTATCAGGGGGCATGTCCACCATATATGAAGGAAGGTCCCTCTTTCCCGAAGGCACCTCCAGCAAGTGTCTGAATTGTTTTGAGAGAAAAGTGCGTATTTGTCTGGAGTGTTGTACCATCTTGTGAGGATTTTGTAGCTATTCTCCTGAATTCGGACACAGCGGGAGGCCCTGTGAGGATGTTCCAGAATTTTGTGAAGAGAGGTGAAAGGAATGGTGATGTTCAGGTCAATTTCCCAATGTTTTATGAAAGCAGGTTTGGCTAAAATAGGCGGTGAGCGAAGTTTGCTGTAAATCTGTGATATAAGCTTCCTTGGAGTTGTGGAAAGAGAAATCACAGACTCAAACCATACTAGCGGACGTAAAAGATCACTCTTGTGAATGTGTTGGTTCATAAATGCCCTGAGGTATGAGACTGTAAAGAAATCGCATGGGCGAGGGCTCAGTAGGTTATTCATGGAGTCTAAATCTATCAAGTTGCCAGAGTAGTCAAATAATGATATTCCTGGTGCTGAGGTGGAGAGGTTTTGTGATGTAGTCATTCTCAGGGCCATAGGGGCCGTGTCAATGACATCCTTTAATGAAAGTGTTGGAGAGGGAAAAGGGATGGCACAATGTGAGGAGGACAACCACTTCCAAGCTCCTAAGGTTGCTTTAACAATCGGGAAATGGGATAAGGGACCAGATATGACATTTTGGCGACCCAAAAGGAGAGCTCTAATTGGCGTATTGAGTATGTCGAGTTCCATTTCCACTACAGCAGAGTGTGGAGAAGGACATAACCAAGCTATGGCTCGAGATAGTAAAATGGCTCTGCCATAGAGTTCTGGGTTTGGAAGTCCTATGCCACCATCCTGCCTAGGTTTTGCAAGAAGGGAAGATGCTAGTCTGGATTTTCTCCCATTCCAGAAAAAGGACCAAATTTTTTTTTTTGTATTGAAGTGTAATAGTGTTTGGGTATGGGGATTGGTAAGACCTGTTGCAGATAGGTGAGACGCGGAATGATTAGGGAAGAAAGCAGATTTGTTCGGCCGAACCAAGATAATGTGGGGTTAGAGAGAGTGAGTTTGTCTATGGTGTTAAAAATAGACGATTTGAGTGGGATATAGTTAAGGGAGAAAAGATCTTTTAATGTAGGGCTAATTATTACACCTAGGTAAGTGATAGAGGGAGAGGACCAATTAAAAGGCGAATTCTCCATTAGGCACTGTTTGGTAGAAGAGGGAATTCCTGAGCATAGGACTAGAGATTTATTGGCGTTGATCTTGAAATCTGAGATGGAGCTATAGAGATTGAGATGTGTTTGTATAAGGGGTAAAGAAACTAGCGGGTTAGTTGTCATTACAAGAACATCATCTGCAAATGCTGCAATTTTCTGCTCACTACCTCCCAAACATAGACCCTTTATTTCCCTGTCCAGCCTAATAGTGTATAAGAGCGGTTCCAATGCCAAAATGAATAAAAGTGGAGACAGGGGACAACCCTGTCTGGTCCCATTTCTTATAGAGAAAGGGGAGGAAAGGGTCCCATTAACCATGACCAGAGCAGTTGCCTGGTCATACATGGTGAAAATGGCTTGCACAAAGGAAGCAGTGAGGCCAAACCGAAGCAGGGTATTACATGCGTTTTTCACACGCGTGAAAAAAAGATTCATCCTCTACATTCAACTTTACTGCCAACATATATCAAAACCCCAAGCATACATTATATTAGTGGAAAGGTAAATTTGTGGCCGAGTTTTGGTTGTGTGGTTGGTTATAGTGTTGGGTGATAGGTTTTCATTTTATAGGAATAAATAAAATTTTAAACAGGTTATGTGAATATGTACTAATACCTCATTACTGTACAGATAAATTTAAGCACTATTATTAAATGTATGTCAGTATCACCATCATAATTAAGAAAGTAGTAGTTGGTATCATTATCAAATACTAACAACTATCATTACATGTGTCATGTTACTAAACTACATCTGTATTGTCTAGACTATTGTGTGCATAATGGATATTAAAATGTTTGGAAGATTATTTGGAAGAAATATATAATGAATTGACAAATGTCGAATAAAGTCATTCTATTGGTTAATATACTTTTAATTCAACAAAATTCACATGTATGTGTGTAAATAATTTATAAATCATGTGTAATGACCGGCGTCACACACAGGGAGGGAAAAGGGAAAGCCCTGCCCAAGGGAGAGGGAAAGGTGGTGACCCCTAACTCACCTTGCGGCTGGCACCTGACTGCCCTGACGTCCCTAGACGGGTTCCTCACCCGTGCGGCGATCACGTGCCTAAACCCTGGCTTTCCCTAAAATGAGCCCAAGATAGTGAACGGGCCGGTGGGATCGCTAGTCCCCACCACTGTCACTAAGAGGGAAACACCAGGGAGAGGACAGACAAAACAGACAAACACATACACCCAGGTGGGCGACCACAATAGACCACCAAGGTCCAACAGGGATCCGGAGGGTAGCGTTCTTGACCAACTACCAGAGAACGCAGCAACACAGCTCCAGGAGGTCAGAATAGATGTCCAGGCAGGAAGCTCTATATCTGGCAACCAGAGAAGTGTGAGAGGGGAATATAAGGAGGTTGGGAGTGCTGGACAAGGAACAGCTGAGGAGAAGAGCTACGGATCCCTGAGTGAGCCAAAAGGGTTTGCAAAGCAAACCCAGAAAGCTACCATAAGGAAACAGCCCTATCTTACACAGAGCGTGCAGCCAACCACTGCGACTTCCTGACCCCGGGTATAACGGAGTCAGGCGTGGTTCTTGACACCCTCGTGACAGTACCCCCCTCTCTACGAGGGGCCTCCGGACACTCAGGACCAGGTCTCTCAGGATGAGAGGCATGAAAAACCCGAACTAGCCTGTTGGCGTTTACCTCAGACGCAGGAACCCACATTCTTTCCTTGGGACCGTAACCTCTCCAATGCACCAGATATTGAAGAGAGCGGCGGACCCGATGAGAATTAACAATTTTGGATATCTGAAATTCTAGATTACCATCCACAACAACAGGAGGGGGTGGCAGCGGTGACGGTTCTAGAGGTGGAACATATTTTTTGAGTAACGACTTATGAAAAACATTATGGATTTTAAAAGTCTGAGGTAACTCCAGGCGAAAAGCCACGGGGTTGATGATGGCTACAATTTTGTAAGGGCCAATAAACCTAGGACCCAGTTTCCAAGAGGGAACCTTCAATTTAATATTCCTAGTAGACAACCACACATGGTCACCAGGTCCGGACCTAGGAGTGAATGACTGTCTCTTATCAGCCATGCATTTGTATTTACCTCCCATATTTTTCAAGTTAGCTTGCACCTTTTGCCATACCGATGAAAGAGATGACGAAAATCGTTCCTCTTCGGGAACCCCAGAAGACCCCCCCTCTTTGAAAGTACAGACTTGGGGATGAAAACCATATGCACCAAGAAATGGTGACTTGCCAGTGGATTCCTGACGACGATTATTTCTGGCAAACTCAGCTAACGGTAAATATGATGACCACAACTCTTGGTTTTCATTTTAGATATGTCTCAAGGTTTTGGTTGGTACGCTCAGTCTGTCCATTCGACTGAGGATGGAAAGCTGAGGAAAAGGACAAGTGTACCCCCAAACGGGAACAAAAAGCTTTCCAAAATTTAGAAATAACCTGGGTACCCCGATCCGAAACAACATCGGAGGGGACCCCGTGAAGCTTCACGATTTCACTGACGAATACCTGAGCAAGAGTCTTAGCATTAGGTAGTGCGGGTAACGCAATGAAGTGTACCATTTTGCTAAACCTGTCCACTACTACCAAAATAACTGTTTTACCCGCAGACAAAGGTAAGTCAGTGATAAAATCCATTGACAGATGTGTCCATGGTCTATTGGGAATGACGAGTGGTAATAGAGACCCTGCAGGACGTGTATTTGAAACTTTTGCGCGCGCACAGGTAGAACAAGAAGACACAAAATCCAATACATCCTGACGCAACCTTGGCCACCAAAAACGACGAGACAATAGCTCCAAGGTTGCTTTACTACCCGGGTGCCCAGCAAGTGCCGAATTATGATGTTCCTTTAATAATTTGAAACGTAGGTTCAACGGTAAAAACAATTTCTCTGAGGGGCAAGAGACCAGGGCGTCCCCCTGGGCCTCTAACACCTTCCCCTCCAGAACAGAGTGTACCGCAGAAACAACCACTCCTCTTTTAAGAATGGGTACTGGATCACTCACATTACCCCCTCCAGGGAAACAACGAGATAGTGCATGAGCCTTGGTATTCTTTGCCCCAGGACGATAGGTAATCACAAAGTTAAACCTGGTAAAAAATAGCGACCACCTAGCCTGTCTAGGGGTGAGACGCTTAGCTGATTCGAGGTACAGAAGATTTTTGTGGTCCGTAATCACAGTGACTGGGTGGACTGCCCCCTCTAAAAAGTGACAACACTCCTCAAACGCAAGTTTAATAGCTAATAGTTCCCTATTGCCAATATCGTAGTTCTTTTCTGCTGCAGATAGTTTTTTAGAAAAGAAAGCACAAGGACGCCATTTGCCAGGAGACGGATCCTGAGACAGCACCGCCCCCACTCCCACCTCTGACGCATCGACTTCAACAATAAAAGGCTGAGAGACATCAGGTTGGACTAGTACAGGTGCTGAGGTAAACCTCTCTTTTAGAGAGGAAAAAGCAACTTTAGCGGCGTCAGACCATTTAGAAAAATCAGTCCCCTTCCTAGTCATGTCAGTAAGGGGTTTTACAATAAGTGAATAATTTTTAATGAATTTCCTATAGAAATTTGCGAAGCCCAAGAACCGTTGTAGTGCTTTGAGGTTCTCAGGAAGATCCCAATCTAAAATTGCCTGGACCTTCCTAGGATCCATACGGAAACCTGACGCAGTTAAAAAATAAGGGGTTGGGTCAGCACAACCTGCCTGTAGGTGCAGATCACTATGGCGAAATACATATATAAACGGAAAATGCAAATGTGATCGCACACTACATCCAGCACTCTGCCCTCCATGCTGGATGAGACATTGGTTTATATTTTGGCCAAAGCATAGTAAGCCACTCACCGCGTCAAGGTTGTCTCATGAGTGGTCCCTAACTCTTGTTCCTACCTGTTCATGGGCCATGACAGCCACATAAAATCCAGGGAATGCAGGTCAGCATGCAAGCCAAGTACACTTTGCTTGTAACCCCGTCCGGTGCCATTACAGCTTTCATCGGATCCAGGGATGCAAGTACCAACATGCATGCTGAACCCACCATATATGGTGGGTTCAGCATGCATGTTGGTACTTGCATCCCTGGATCCGATGAAAGCTGTAATGGCACCGGACGGGGTTACAAGCAAAGTGTACTTGGCTTGCATGCTGACCTGCATTCCCTGGATTTTATGTGGCTGTCATGGCCCATGAACAGGTAGGAACAAGAGTTAGGGACCACTCATGAGACGACCTTGACGCGGTGAGTGGCTTACTATGCTTTGGCCAAAATATAAACCAATGTCTCATCCAGCATGGAGGGCAGAGTGCTGGATGTAGTGTGCGATCACATTTGCATTTTCCGTTTATATATATGTATTTCGCCATAGTGATCTGCACCTACAGGCAGGTTGTACTGACCCAACCCCTTATTTTTTTCTTTGTAGTATATATTGGAGGCGTGGCGATCTCCTTGGAGTCATTGCACACCTGACCAGTTAATCTGTCCTTGAGGCTGGTTTTAAAGTCAGTATAAAACTGAGTCTGCTTGTATAGAACCGACCATTAGCCATCTGGCTCCAGGAGAAGTATATGGTGGGTTCAGCATGCATGTTGGTACTTGCATCCCTGGATCCGATGAAAGCTGTAATGGCACCGGACGGGGTTACAAGCAAAGTGTACTTGGCTTGCATGCTGACCTGCATTCCCTGGATTTTATGTGGCTGTCATGGCCCATGAACAGGTAGGAACAAGAGTTAGGGACCACTCATGAGACGACCTTGACGCGGTGAGTGGCTTACTATGCTTTGGCCAAAATATAAACCAATGTCTCATCCAGCATGGAGGGCAGAGTGCTGGATGTAGTGTGCGATCACATTTGCATTTTCCGTTTATATATGTATTTCGCCATAGTGATCTGCACCTACAGGCAGGTTGTGCTGACCCAACCCCTTTTTTTTTTCTTTGTAGTATATATTGGAGGCGTGGCGATCTCCTTGGAGTCATTGCACACCTGACCAGTTAATCTGTCCTTGAGGCTGGTTTTAAAGTCAGTATAAAACTGAGTCTGCTTGTATAGAACCTACCATTAGCCATCTGGCTCCAGGAGAAGTATATGGTGGGTTCAGCATGCATGTTGGTACTTGCATCCCTGGATCCGATGAAAGCTGTAATGGCACCGGACGGGGTTACAAGCAAAGTGTACTTGGCTTGCATGCTGACCTGCATTCCCTGGATTTTATGTGGCTGTCATGGCCCATGAACAGGTAGGAACAAGAGTTAGGGACCACTCATGAGACGACCTTGACGCGGTGAGTGGCTTACTATGCTTTGGCCAAAATGTAAACCAATGTCTCATCCAGCATGGAGGGCAGAGTGCTGGATGTAGTGTGCGATCACATTTGCATTTGCAGTTAAAAAATAACCTAGGAATTGTATCTCCTAAACGGCGAAGACACATTTTTCCATTTTAGCATATAATTTATTCGTCCGTAGGACCTGCAGTACTTGTCTGACATGCACCTCATGTGTTCTCAGATCAGACGAATAAATTAAAATATCATCTAGGTATATTACCACAAACCTGCCGATTAGATGACTAAAATTGTCATTAACGAAATGTTGAAAGACGGCAGGAGCATTGGTCAGACCGAAAGGCACAACTAGATTTTCATAATGCCCCTCAGGGGTGTTAAAAGCTGGTCTTCCACTCATCCCCCTCCTTAATACGAATCAGATTGTAGGCCCCCCTAAGATCAAGTTTGGAGAACCACCTAGCACCCGCAATCTGGTTAAACAGGTCAGGAATGAGAGGAAGAGGGTATGGGTCTCGGATGGTTATCCGATTTAATTCGCGAAAATCTAGGCAAGGACGCAGGCCCCCATCTTTCTTTTTAACGAAGAAAAACCCTGCAGCCACGGGTGAAGAAGAGGGTCTGATGTGTCCTTTAGCCAAGCTCTCGGAGATATAATCTTTCATGGCTTGTCTCTCTGGACCCGAAAGATTATATAACCTGTGTAACGGACCGTTTCAGCAGACAAGGGGTTAAAATCCGTTTAGGCGATAAGCCCCTTTCTGAGAGACAGGCACAGCTACTGCAGGATACACCAAACTCCCGAACTGGATACAAAGTAGCACTCCAAACTGGAACCTCACGAATAGCTGCTAGCAGACGAACAGGGATCAGCTTACACTTCTGGCAATCGGTCTTCTAACAGCATACAGCGAATCCCCCCAATAACGAGACAAGGCTCCGTGTTGAGGGTCAAGCAGTGGTCTGACTGTACTTCACGTACAGCCTCTTTTATTCATAAACCACAAACATAGTACTGCCCACAGGGGTTTGAAATACAACCAATCAGTAATTTACAACACATACAATGTAACTACAGCAACTAATCGTTCACACCCCCAGAGGACCAGAGTGAAGACTGTGACATAGGACGAATACAACATATCCCCACAATGCATCATGGTTCCCTCCTCTCTGTCCCGGAGACAACCTGAGGAGCAATCCAATTATCTCTCAAAACAAAGAGAAGTCACCAATACACATGTGCAGACAATAGGACAGACATCACCCTTTAAACACACAATGGGACAATGGCACAATAGAAACACACCCAGCATTTCCTCCCAAGCTGACAAGTTACACTTATTATAAATTGTTACAACTTTGTGAGTTTACATTGGCCATACATATAACTAACATCAATTTAAACAGTATAACTTGGGGACAAACCTATCCAAAATTCACTTGAATAGGTTCAGGGGTTTAAAAGTTAGTATATGGCCCATAATCCAGGGGCAAGAGGCCAGCAGCCAGTCCTCTCCAAAACCCAGTGGCGAGGTTGGTTTCGCCACACATCTCCCCCCCCCAGGGAAGACTAACCAGATACCTGACCTCACGCCGGTCGGTACCTGAGTTAGTCTGGCAGCCCACCCACAACCCAATACTGGACCTGTTGCATTTGGTAGCCTGTCTCTGTCCAGTGAGTCCACCAAGGTTATGTTGGAAGCTGGTACTCCCGGTCTCTGTGTTGCTCCCTGGCTTAGAGTCTGGTTGTTGGAGGGGGAGACCGACTGTCTCTACCCCCTGTGCTGTAGGTGCAGAGACCACGGTCCCATCTGCACTGTTGTGGGGGTTACTGTCTCCCCCTGGTGCGTTAAGCTGCCGCTGGGGAGAGGGGGTAACTAGCTCCTCTCCCATACATACTTCCAGCCGCTGGGGAGGGCGACCGACTGTCTCCGCTCCCAATACAGTGTTCTGCTGCTGGGGAAAGGAGACTGGGCTCTCTATTCCCTGCTGGACACTCTGCCGCTGGGGAATGGAGACTGGGCTCCCAATTCCCAAAAAATCACTCTGCTGCTGGGGGGCAGGAACAACTACCTCTGCCCCTGTAACTCAGCCTGCCGCTGGGGAGGGAGGACACTGCTCTCCTCTCCCTGCATTTCACACTGCCTTCCCGGCATATCACTCTGCTGCTGGGGGGCAGGAACAACTACCTCTGCCCCCTGTAACTCAGCCTGCCACTGGGGAGGGAGGACGCTGCTCTCCTCTCCCTGCACTTCACACTGCCTTCCCGGGATATCACTCTGCTGCTGGGGGGCAGGAACAACTACCTCTGCCCCCTGTAACTCAGCCTGCCGCTGGGGAGGGAGGGCGCTGCTCTCCTCTCCCTGCACTTCACACTGCCGCTGGGGAATGGAGACTGGGCTCCCAATTCCCTGCAGGACCGGTGGAGAGACCTCGGTCCCATCTCTACCGGCCACCTGGGGTCCTTCCCAGTAACACTCTACAATATCTGCCCAGCTGAATGGGTCTGGATCTGGGTCTGTCACCTTACCGTCCTGCTGAGCCTTCTCAATGGAGTGGAAGAGATCTCGATAGTCCTGCTCCAGTTCCCACTCCAGGGTTGCTAGGTGAGCCAGGTCTTGCTCTACCTCATGGGGGTCATCCCACTCATGCCTAGCCTCCCTCTCATAGAAAATGTCCTGAAGTCTGGACTGTAAAGGACTCCCGAAGTCAGGCTCTGCAAAGGACTCCTATAACAAGCCAGGACCATAAAACTCCTCTCCCTCTGGCTTGTCATGTTCGGCTGTCCAGGGTATATACTGTGCCATATACCACCAAAGCGCCTGGTAGGCATCCTTCAGCCATAGCTCCTGCCATACCCGGTGCTCTAGTTCCTTCACCCATTCCTCCAGGGGCTGCTCTCCCAGGAAGGGCATCCGCAGGGCCACTTGCTTCTGCAACCGCTGCTCTTCACTGGGGAGACTCTCACCCCGCTGGTATTGTACACTATCCAGGGCCTGGTACCAGATGCCTTTCCTTAATGCATCCCGGCCATCCAGGTCCTCCTCCTCGTATAACACTGCTGGTTCCATCCTGCTGCTGTCAGGGACGCTGTACTGGGACATGCGTTGTCCTTAAATTGTAGAATCCACAAAAATGGTGTCTCCTGTAGCTGTCCTTCTGGCTGTAGGAACGATCCCGCTGCTTGCCACCAATGTAACGGACCGTTTCAGCAGACAAGGGGTTAAAATCCGTTTAGGCGATAAGCCCCTTTCTGAGAGACAGGCACAGCTACTGCAGGATACACCAAACTCCCGAACTGGATACAAAGTAGCACCCCAAACTGGAACCACACGAATAGCTGCTAGCAGACGAACAGGAATCAGCTTACACTCCTGGCAATCAGCCTCTAACAGCATACAGCGGATCCCCCCAATAACGAGACAAGGCTCCGTGTTGAGGGTCAAGCAGTGGTCTGACTGTACTTCACGTACAGCCTCTTTTATTCATAAACCACAAACATAGTACTCCCCACAGGGGTTTGAAATACAACCAATCAGTAATTTACAACACATACAATGTAACTACAGCAACCAATCGTTCACACCCCCAGAGGACCAGAGTGAAGACTGTGACATAGGACAAATACAACATATCCCCACAATGCATCATGGTTCCCTCCTCTCTGTCCCGGAGACAACCTGAGGAGCAATCCAATTATCTCTCAAGACAAAGAGAAGTCACCAATACACATGTGCAGACAATAGGACAGACATCACCCTTTAAACACACAATGGGACAATGGCACAATAGAAACACACCCAGCATTTCCTCCCAAGCTGACAAGTTACACTTATTATAAATTGTTACAACTTTGTGAGTTTACATTGGCCATACATATAACTAACATCAATTTAAACAGTATAACTTGGGGACAAACCTATCTAAAATTCACTTGAATAGGTTCAGGGGTTTAAAAGTTAGTATATGGCCCATAATCCAGGGGCAAGAGGCCAGCAGCCAGTCCTCTCCAAAACCCAGGGGCGAGGTTGGTTTCGCCACAACCTGGTCTTGGGTAATTTTGTGCCGGGAATAAGGTTAACCGGGCAATCATAAGGACGATGAGGTGGTAACTTCTGACAACCCTTTTCAGAAAAAAACATCCTCAAAATCCGAAATAAATGTAGGTAGGGTAGTTATGGAGGCGACTAAGCAATTGCTATTTAAGCAATTTTCTCTGCACTGCTCACTCCACTCCAATATCTCCCTGGCCTGCCAACCCACCACTGGATTGTGCGCTGCCAACCAGGGAAGACCCAGCACTACCGGAGTGGGAAGCCCCTCCAGAACATAACATGAAAGCATCTCGTTATGGTGGTCCCCTAACCGAAGGTGTAAATTATGAACAATGTGGGTGAGGTTTCTCTGAGACAGAGGAGCAGAATCAATAGCGAATATGGGAATAGGTCCCTGTAGCGTACAGAGAGACAAACCCATAGTGCGGGCAAAATGGGCATCTATCAAATTTACCCCTGCTCCACTGTCTAGAAAGAAAGAAATAGTCTCCGTCTTATCACCAAAAACAATAACCGCTGGCAACACAAATTGCGATGTACGTATGGAGGAAACGTATACCCCCCGGCTGACATCCTCCACACAGCCTGGGGTTAGTAGTTTTCCGACGGTCTTTTATTTCTGAGGAAAGAAGGACAGACATTAATGAAATGACCCCTCTCCCCACAAAAAAAACAAACCCCACGCCTAGGGCGAGCCTCAGGAGGACGGACCTGACGAGTAGTTCCTCCTAGCTGCATAGGCTCGTCTAAGTCCGTACAGACTAACTGCTGCTTGGGAGGGGTTACAAATTGCTCCGGTTTTTTCAACCTGTCCCTAAGGCGTCTATCTATTCGGATAGAAAGGGACATAACCGCATCAAGGGAAAAGGGGGTCTCATATAATGCAAGCGCATCCTTAACCCTTTCGGATAACCCAGAGCAGAACTGACTCCTGAGAGCTGGGTCGTTCCATTGGGTATCCGTAGCCCACCTACGGAAATCAAAGCAATACTCCTCTACTGGCCGCTCTCCTTGTAAGAGTCTCCGTAATCTTGATTCAGCCAGTGCGACTTGGTCAGGGTCGTCATATATGAGACCCAAGGCCCCGAAAAACTCATCCACTGACCGAAGAGCCTGGGAATCAGTAGGTAAAGAGAACGCCCAGGACTGCGGGTCCCCCTGCAGCAGGGAAATAACAACCCCCACCCGCTGTTCTTCATTACCAGAGGAGTAAGGGCGCAGTTTAAAATATAATTTACAGGCCTCACGGAATGTCAAAAACTTGTCCCTTCCCCCAGAAAATCTGTCAGGGAGAGGGACCTTGGGTTCCGCAACAACCTGGTTACCAGTAGCAACCGCTGGGCTTGCGGTCAGTTGTAATTGCTGCTGTTGCTGGAGGACCGATGCCTTCAATCCTGCCACCTCCAAAGACAGGCCATGAAATTGTTTGGACAGAGCAGCAATTTGATCCATACTGGATTCTAAGTAGGTAAAAAAAAAAAAATATATATATATATATATTTTTTTACCTACACAAAATAAGGGCCAGATATAATGTAATGACCGGCGTCACACACAGGGAGGGAAAAGGGAAAGCCCTGCCCAAGGAAGAGGGAAAGGTGGTGACCCCTAACTCACCTTGCGGCTGGCACCTGACTGCCCTGATGTCCCTAGACGGGTTCCTCACCCGTGCGGCGATCACGTGCCTAAACCCTGGCTTTCCATAGAATGAGCCCTAGATAGTGAACGGGCCGGTGGGATCGCTAGTCCGCACCACTGTCACTAAGAGGGAAACACCAGGGAGAGGACAGACAAAACAGACAAACACATACACCCAGGTGGGCGACCACAATAGACCACCAAGGTCCAACAGGGATCCGGAGGTTAGCGTTCTTGACCAACTACCAGAGAACGCAGCAACACAGCTCCAGGAGGTCAAAATAGATGTCCAGGCAGGAAGCTCTATATCTGGCAACCAGAGAAGTGTGAGAGGGGAATATAAGGAGGTTGGGAGTGCTGGACAAAGAACAGCTGAGGAGAAGGAGCTACGGATCCCTGAGCGAGCCAAAAGGGTTTGCAAAGCAAACCCAGAAAGCTACCATAAGGAAACAGCCCTATCTTACACAGAGCGTGCAGCCAACCGCTGCGACTTCCTGACCCCGGGTATAACGGAGTCAGGCGTGGTTCTTGACACCCTCGTGACATCATGTTTATATAGTAACGTGTATTTCGGTTCTATAAATGTATAGGAAACGTGTTCAATTATTGTGTTCTATCAGTTTGTGCTGAATAAATTTAATTCATTATTTCATGAGTGGTATTTTCTGTAGTTCTCTCTTCTCATCAGTTTAATTCCTGTTACGTCCCCAATCTGGGGTCAATTTATTAAATAGATTTTTCGAACGGGGAGATGGTTAAAAAAATGCTGGCTCCCTCCCTTTTGTTTCAATCCACGCCACGGTCACTGCGTCTGCGCCGTGCATTTTACTGCCCCACCCGATATGAGTGGTATTTTCTGTAGTTCTCTCTTCTCATCAGTTTAATCCCTGTTACGTCCCCAATCTGGGGTCCATTTATTAAATGGATTTTTCGAACGGGGAGATGGTTAAAAAAAAATGCTGGCTCCCTCCTCTTTGTTTGAATCCACGCCACGATCACTGCGTCTGCGCCGTGCAATTTACTGTCACACCCGATGAGTGCTATTTTCTGTAGTACTATTCTCATCAGTTTAATCCCTGTTACGTCCCATATCAGGGTGGGATTGCCTTTTGTGAAAAAAAATTTAGGCCGGGTACCTTCGACTGCCTTCACAGTGACAGACCAAACTCTGATACACCAAAATGAATTGATTTTAGGAACCGGGAGATGGAAAAAGCAGCTTGGTCGGTCCTCTTACTCCCAAGTTGGGGCACTGCGCGTGCACGGAGCAATGTGCTGTTACACCCTATATGAGTGGTGCCTTAACTAGTACTATTCCTATCAGTTTAATCCCTGTTACGTCCCCTATCCGGGGACGTGTGTCGAATTGATTAACCATTGTCGAATTAACGAACCATTGCGACATACTGGAATAATTTAGTTCTGAGCTTTGTACTTGCTTTGTATTGCAATTGATGGTGATTTTTTAAATTGTCTGCATTATTTCTAATAAACTATTAAGAGACTTTATTATGATTTTTTTATTTTATGTATTAAAAACCCACCCATACAACTTTAAAAAAAATATAAAATAATGTATGTTTTTTCTATGAAAAATTATCCAGCCGATCGCTTTTGGTCTGATCATAATGAAGCAACGGCCTTATGATCTGGGGTGTGGCAACATTGCCAACACACTCATAGAGGTGATGATCGCTTCAATTTGATACGCAAGCCCCTTCGCCACAACAAGGTAACGATCACGAAGGGGAATTGACACTTGTATGTGCCTTTTTTTGTTTTGTTTTTGCAGCCACAGTGCAGCACCAGAGGCCAGAAAAATTAGGCATGTACACATGCCTGAAAAATAATGTTATTGTTGCAGCCGCTGTTGTAGCAGCGGCCGGAAAAATTGATGTTTTCAAGGCAGAAAGGTGACTAAAACATTGCGGCTTGAACCCTAGTTGGTGGCGGAGAATTCACGAAAGTCATCCAGTATGCAGACATTAAATACAGCAGCGTGGGGACCATTTTGAGGCCAAGGCATGTCATCAGGCCCTTTGTTAGTCAAACGTATGACCCACTGTCAGTCCCTTCGGGATCCATGCCTCATTCATCTTAATGAAGGTGAGATAATCAACACTTTTTTGACCGAGGCGACTTCTTTTGTCAGTGACAATGCCTCCTGCTGCACTGAAGGTCCTTTCTGACAGGACACTTGAAGCGGGGCAGGCCAGAAGTTCTATCGCAAACTGGGATAGCTCAGGCCACAGGTCAAGCCTGCACACCCAGTAGTCAAGGGGTTCATAGCTCCTCAGAGTGTCAATATCTGCAGTTAAGGCGAGGTAGTCTGCTACCTGTCGGTCGAGTCGTTCTCTAAGGCTAGATCCCGAAGGGCTGTGGCGATGTGTCGGACTGAAAAAGCTCTGCATGTCCTCCATCAACAACACATCTGTAAAGCGTCCTGTCCTTGCCGCTGTGGTCGTGGTAGGAGGAGGATTACTTTCAGCTCTTCCCCTGTTAGATTCCCGTTGTGCTGTGACATCCCCCTTATAAGCTGTGTAAAGCATATTTTTTAGTTTTGTTTTGAACTGCTGCATCCTTTCTGACTTTCGGTAAGTTGGTAACATTTCTGCCACTTTCTGCTTATACCGGGGGTCTAGTAGCGTGGCCACCCAGTACAGGTCGTTCTCCTTCATCCTTTTTATACGAGGGTCCCTCAACAGACATGACAGCATGAAAGACCCCATTTGCACAAGGTTGGATGCCGAGCTACTCATTTCCCGTTCCTCGTCCTCACTGATGTCATTGACGGTCTGTTCTTCACCCCAGCCACGTACAACACCACGGGTCCCAGATAGGTGACAACAACGAGCACCCTGGGATGCCTGCTAAGGTTGGTCTTCCTCTTCCTCAAAGACACATTCCTCCTCTGACTCCTCTTCCTCACACTCCTCTTCCAGCGTTGCCGCAGGTCCAGCAAGCGATGATGACAAGGCTGTTTCTGGTGGTGATGGTGACCACAACTCCTTCTCTTCACGCTCATCTACAGCCCGATCCAGCACTCTTCGCAGGGCACGCTCCAGGAAGAAAACAAATGGGATGAGGTCGCTGATGGTGCCTTTGGTGCGACTGACTAGGTTTGTCACCTCCTCAAAAGGACGCATGAGCCTACAGGCATTGCGCATGAGCGTCCAGTAACGTGGCAAAAAAATTTCCAGCTCCGCAGAGGCTGTCCTAGCACCCCGGTCATACAAATACTCGTTGACGGCTTTTTCTTGTTGGAGCAGGCGGTCGAACATTAGGAGTGTTGAATTCCAATGTGTCAAGCTGTCGCAAATCAAGCGCCTCACTGGCATGTTGTTTCGGTGCTGAATGTCTGAAAAGTGCGCCATGGCCGTGTAGGAACGCCTGAAGTGGCCACACACCTTCCTGGCCTGCTTGAGGACGTCCTGTAAGCCTGGGTACTTAGACACAAAGTGTTGTACGATGAGATTCAACACATGTGCCATGCACGGCACATGTGACAACCTGCCCAAATTCAATGCCGCCAACAAATTGCTTCCATTGTCACACACCACTTTGCCAATCTCCAGTTGGTGCGGGGTCAGCCACTGATCCACCTGTACGTTCAGGGCGGACAGGAGTGCTGGTCCGGTGTGGCTCTCTGATTTCAGGCAAGTCAACCCCAAGACAGCGTGACACTGTCGTATCCGGGATGTGGAATAGCCCCTGGGGAGCTGGGGGGATTCAGTTGATGTGCAGCCAGATGCCGCAGCAGAAGAGGACTCAGCCGAGGAGGTTATGGAAGAGGATGGAGTAGAAGGAGTAGAGGAGGTGGCAGTAGGCCTGCCTGCAAGTCGTGGCGGTGTCATCAACTCCGCTGCAGAGCCACGCATTCCATGCTTGTCAGCCGTCAGCAGGTTGACCCAATGCGCAGTGTAGGTGATATACCTGCCCTGACCGTGCTTTGAAGACAAGGTGTTAGTGGTCAGATGGACCCTTGCCCCAATACTGTATGCCAGAGATGCCATGACTTCCTTTTCAATCACTGAGTAGAGGTTTGGGATTGCCTTTTTTGAAAAAAAAAATTGTCCGGGTACCTTCCACTGTGGTGTCCCAATAGCGACAAATTTTTTGAAGTCCTCAGACTCCACCAGTTGGTATGGTAAAAGCTGGCGGGCTAAGAGTTCCGTCAAGACAGCTGTCAGACGCGGGGCAAGGGGGTTACTCTGGGACATTGGCTTCCTACGCTCAAACATTTCCTTTACAGACACCTGACTGTGGGCAGATGAGATGGAACTGCTTAAGGTGAGAGGCGGAGTGGCGGGTGGTTGAGAGAGGGCAAGGAGGACAGCAGTGGTTGACGTGGCTGAAGATGCTGAACCAGGAGGAGGATGGTGGCTTTGAGGTTGTGTGCGGCTTCCACTCGTCATCATGTGTTGATCCCATAGGCGTTTGTGATGTGCGATCATGTGCCTTCGCAAAGCAGTTGTACCTAGGTGGGTGTTGGATTTCCCACGACTCAGTTTCTTTTGGCACAGGTTGCAAATGGTATCGCTGTTGTCAGAGGCAGACACACCAAAAAAATGCCACACTGCTGAGCTTTGCAATGACGGCATTCTGTTGGTGGCAGCAGCATGTGTTGATTGGCGTGCTGTCTGGCTGACCCCGGGTGCCGATACATGCTGTCTACACTGTGCCGTTAGCTCCTTGCGACGACCTTTCCCTGCTTCCAACTCGTCTCCTCCTTCTCTCTGTCTCCCCTTCTGAACTTTCCCCCCTTCTGAACTTTCCCCCTTCTTTTTCTTCTCTTCGAGCAGGCACCTATTTGGCATCCACGGACACATCGTCATCATCAACCACTTCACTTGTATCTGACACCTCAGCAAAGGAAGCAGCAAGCGGGTACAACATCATCATCATCATCACACTGTACGTCCATGTGTGTAATGCTGCCTGACTGAGACATATCCCTGTTATCTCCATCCTCTGGCAATAATGGTTGCGCATCACTAATTTCATCCAAATGATGTGTAAATAACTCCTCTGAGGGATCAAATGAAGCGGCTGTGGTGGTAGTGGTGGTGGTGGTGGCGGCGGGCGGGAGAGTGGTAACTTGAGAGCAGGTGACCAAAGCTGAGCTGGAGGAGGATGGTGCGTCAAGGTTCTTAGCGGAAGCTGTTGAAGATTGGGTGTCCTGTGTAAGCTAGTCAACTATTTTCTTAGAATTTTTTGGGTTCAGGGTACGTGGCCTCTATCCAGGGCCAGTGGAAATCACAGCACCACGAACACGACGGCGTGGCCTGCCTCTGCCTGTCATTTTTTATTAGATAAGTATTACTATGCCACCCATTATAAGTGGTGGGCAGTGGACACAATACAGTCTGTGTGGGCCTGACACACACTGGCTTGCAACTGTGATTATATCACAGAAAAATATTAAATAGAATTTTTATTTATCTGCGAGGTATTTGTGAGTGAATGACACCCTTTAACAGTATAAGTGGAAGTCTAGCCACTAGCCAGTGGACACAATACAGTCTGTGTGGACCTGACACACACGGGCTTGCAAATGAAATTAGATCACAGAAAAATATTAAATATAATTTTTTTATCTGCAAGGTATTTTCTGTCACACCCTGTATGAATGGTGTGCACACAGTACTGTCTGTGACTTAGCCTGCAGCCTCTCACACACGGGCAGGCAACTGCAATATATGTATATATAAAAATAAAAAAAAGCAGACTGATGTACCAGCCCTGAAAAGGGCTTTTTGGGGTGCTGCCCTTACAGCAGATGAGTCTGTGGACACAGAACACTGCCCTAGCTAACGCTTTAGCTATTGAGCAGCACTGTCCCTCCTCTCACTGAGAATTCAGATTCCGAATGAATCTAAAATGGATGCTGTCCATGAGGAGGGAGGGTCTGCTGCTGATTAGCTGGAATGTGTCTGCTGACTGTGAGGTACAGGGTCAAAGTTTACTCAATGAATGATGTATAGGGGCGGTCCGAACATCGCATATGTTCGCCCGCAGCGGCGAACGCGAACAAGCTATGTTCGCCGGGAACTATTCGGGCCATCTCTAGATATGCGTACACACAAAAACACTTTTTCCTTACGTTATTTTTTTTAATCCGTATCATCAAGATTCTGTCTGGACAAATATCATCCACTTTTTCTATCTCCCAATCACTCCTACATAGAAACCCAATACCATCATTTCCACCTGAGAGTACTATGTTACCTTTCCAACCCTTTTTCAAATATTGATAATCAATCTTCCTCTTTATGTTACACTCTTGTAAAAAAAATATCAAAATTTCCATTTTCAAGAAACTCAAAAAGAGCTGCCCTTTTATATGCCATATTTATAACTTGAACATTCAAGGAGGCACAATGAATCATCCTCTATCATCTGAGATAGGGCCAACTCCCCCGCCCTCACATACACTTTCTTCTCCAGAACTTGGCGACACTGAACCAAAAATGTCCTTGGGCCTTTTATTTCCCCTTTCCAAATCAAAATCAGAGAGGTTTTCATCCTCACTGGTGCTTCTTTTCAAACTTTTTAGCTCAGTTTCCATTTGTACCTGGCCACATGGTAAACTGATTTCACTACTCCCAGGATGACTCTCCCCTGACAGTGCGCTTGGCAAGTTCTCCGCTACTCCATGCATCAACAGAAAAGATTTCCCTTGGAGAATCTCTAATTGGGTAGATTCACCCTCAAATTTTACACATTTATTCTCTCTTTCTTCTTTTTCTCCTTTTTTCCCACCCTATCTTCCAGACTTTACTCACTAACTCCCACACTCTCATTTCTTCCGACTTCCATCACTTTATTTTCATCATGGACTTCTTCAAGTCCCTCTTCAACAATACTCTCATTTCTGGTCTGGGAGGAATCGTTTTCCTCATTTTTATTCTCCCCTTGGCCTTGTTCATTATCCTTATTTTTTTTCAGACATTGCTCCTCCTGGTGGACCTCAGAAGGACAATTCTCACACCTTCTGCAATCCACCTCACTATGTCCATATTTTTTGCAGTCTTTGCAATATTTTGGCATACCCGAGAAAGAAAGATAACCTCTTACTCTGTTTATAAAGACAACAGGAGGGGGTCTAGCCACCCCACCTTCTTCATTCGGGTCTTTTTTGAAGGTAACTTCATAAATTCTTTTCCCATTCCAGACTCCGAAAGTTGTCTTCCCTAGAGTCTTCAGCATAACTTTATCACAAAAACGGTATAAGAAACTTTCTACCTCTTGATCAGAGATAAAAGGACTGTACATTTTGATTGTCAATAATTTTGTCCAATATTGAAATAACGGTACAAACTTCAAACCAAGGAAAACTTCCTTCCCCCTATTTTGCTCATAGAGGGCATAAGTTTTCTCACATAGATAACCAGAATTCAGAGAGATATCATATATCCCTCTCACATAAAAGGTTTAAATACAATAGAAGTCCTCCTTTTTTAACTGGAAGATAGGACACAGAATTTCCCGGTAAATAAAGGCTAACTCTTTACCTTGTCTGTGTTTTCCGGAGATACGAAAACCCGAATGGTGTCCTTAAGGGTGTAGTCTTCAGAAAAGAAATCAGGGCGAGAGTCATCCCTTTGTACGGCATACATATTAGGACATCGTCAGACATCATCCACAACTCCATCCTCCGTCAGGCAAAACTCTCTCCTACCTCAGACTTTAGACAAAACTCCGTCCTCCCTCATCCAAAACTCCATCAGACCTCAGACAAAACTTCGTCCTCCCTCATCCAAAACTCCGTCCTCCCTCAGACATCAGCCAAAATTCCATCAGACCTCAGACATCAGCCAAAATTCCATCAGACCTCAGACATCAGCCAAAACTCAGTCGTCCCTCATCCAAAACTCCGTCGTCCCTCAGCCAAAACTCCGTCGTCCCTCAGCCAAAACTCCGTCGTCCCTCAGCCAAAACTCCGTCAGACATCAGCCAAAACTCCGTCAGACATCAGCCAAAACTCTGTCAGACATCAGCAAAACCTCCGTCCTCCTTCAGACATCAGCCAAAACTCTGTCCTCCTTCAGACATCAGCCAAAACTCCGTCAGACATCAGCAAAACCTCCGTCCTCCTTCAGACATCAGCCAAAACTCCGTCCTCCCTAACTTAAAATATGCCCTACTACACACACTCTTCACCTGACAGAGCTGCTAGCTGCTGGAGAGGCAAAGGACCTGTGATGATGTCATGATCATGTGATGAGTCATGTGTGTGGGAGGGGTCAGATGTGCACAGCAGCTGGTAGAGTGTACAGAACTGTAGCCATCAATTAGAGCTCTGTACTAGAGATGTGTGTGTAACCTGCATGTAGCAGATCTGTATGTGTACCCTGCATGTAGCAGAGCTGTATACTATGTAGCAGAGCTGTATGTGTAACCTGCATGTAGCAGAGCGGTGTACTGTGTAGCAGAGCTGTATGTAGCAGAGCTGTGCACTGTGTAGCAGAGCTGTATGTGTAACCTGCATGTAGTAGAGCTGTGTACTGTGTAGCAGAGCTGTATGTGTAACCTGCATGTAGCAGAGCTGTGTACTGTGTAGCAGAGCTGTATGTGTAACCTGCATGTAGCAGAGCTGTGTACTGTGTAGCAGAGCTGTATGTGTAACCTGCATGTTACAGAGCTGTGTACTGTGTAGCAGAGCTGTATGTGTAACCTGCATGTAGCAGAGCTGTGTACTGTGTAGCAGAGCTGTATGTATAACCTGCATGTAGCAGTGCTGTGTACTGTGTAGCAGAGCTGTATGTTTAACCTGCATGTAGCAGAGCTGTATGTGTAACCTGAATGTAGCAGTGCTGTGTACTGTGTAGCAGAACTGTATGTGTAACCTGCATGTAGCAGAGCTGTATGTGTAACCTGCATGTAGAAGAGCTGTATGTGTAACCTGCATGTAGCAGTGCTGTGTACTGTGTAGCAGATCTGTATGTGTACCCTGCATGTAGCAGAGCTGTGTACTGTGTAGCAGAGCTGTATACTAAGTAGCAGAGCTGTATGTGTAACTTGCATGTAGCAGAGCTGTGTACTGTGTAGTAGAGCTGTATGCGTACCCTGCATGTAGCAGTGCTGTGTACTGTGTAGCAGAACTGTATGTGTAACCTGCATGTTACAGTGCTGTGTACTGTGTTGCAGAGCTGTATGTGTAACCTGCATGTAGCAGAGCTGTGTACTGTGTAGCAGAGCTGTATGTATAACCTGCATGTAGCAGTGCTGTGTACTGTGTAGCAGAGCTGTATGTTTAACCTGCATGTAGCAGAGCAGTATGTGTAACCTGAATGTAGCAGTGCTGTGTACTGTGTAGCAGAACTGTATGTGTAACCTGCATGTAGCAGAGCTGTATGTGTAACCTGCATGTAGCAGAGCTGTGTACTGTGTAGCAGAGCTGTATGTGTAACCTGCATGTAGCAGAGCTGTATGTGTAGCCTGCATGTAGCAGAGATGTGTACTGTGTAGCAGAGCTGTATGTGTAACCTGCATGTAGCAGTGCTGTGTACTGTGTAGCAGATCTGTATGTGTACCCTGCATGTAGCAGAGCTGTGTACTGTGTAGCAGAGCTGTATACTAAGTAGCAGAGCTGTATGTGTAACTTGCATGTAGCAGAGCTGTGTACTGTGTAGTAGAGCTGTATGCGTACCCTGCATGTAGCAGTGCTGTGTACTGTGTAGCAGAACTGTATGTGTAACCTGCATGTAGCAGAGCTGTATGTGTAACCTGCATGTAGCAGAGCTGTGTACTGTGTAGCAGAGCTGTATGTGTAACCTGCATGTAGCAGAGATGTGTACTGTGTAGCCTGCATGTAGCAGTGCTGTGTACTGTGTAGCAGATCTGTATGTGTACCCTGCATGTAGCAGAGCTGTGTACTGTGTAGCAGAGCTGTATACTAAGTAGCAGAGCTGTGTACTGTGTAGTAGAGCTGTATGCGTACCCTGCATGTAGCAGAGCTTTGTACTGTGTAGCAGAGCTGTATGTGTAACCTGCATGTAGCAGAGCTGTATGTGTAACCTGCATGTAGCAGAGCTGTATGTGTAACCTGCATGTAGCAGAGCTGTGTACTGTGTAGCAGAGCTGTATGTGTAACCTGCATGTAGCAGGCCTGTATACTGTGTAGCAGAGCTGTATGTGTAACCTGCATGTAGCAGAGCTGTATGTGTAACCTGCATGTAGCAGAGCTGTGTACTGTGTAGCAGAGCTGTATGTGTAACCTGCATGTAGCAGGCCTGTATACTGTGTAGCAGAGCTGTATGTGTAACCTGCATGTAGCAGAGCTGTGTACTGTGTATATAGAGCAGTGTGTCTAACCGCATGTAGCAGGGCTGTGTACTGTGTTACAGAGATGTGTGTGTAACCTGGGAACTATAAAAAAGTGTAAAAAAAAAAAAAACATAAAAATTCAGATCACCCCCCTTTTCCCAAAATGAAAATAAAAGAACTAAAAAAATACACATCATGGGTTTCGCAATGTGTAAGGGCTCTTTCACACTTGCGTTCTTTTCTTCCGGCATAGAGTTCCGTCGTCGGGGCTCTATGCCGGAAGAATTCTGATCAGTTTTATCCTAATGCATTCTGAATGGAGAGAAATCCGTTCAGGATGCATCAGGATGTCTTCAGTTCCGGACCGGAACGTTTTTTGGCCGGAGAAAATACCGCAGCATGCTGCGCTTTTTGCTCCGGCCAAAAATCCTGAACACTTGCCGCAAGGCCGGATCCGGAATTAATGCCCATTGAAAGTCATTAATCCGGATCCGGCCTTAAGCTAAACGTCGTTTTGGCGCATTGCCGGATCCGACGTTTAGCTTTTTCTGAATGGTTACCATGGCTGCCAAGACGCTAAAGTCCTGTTTGCCATGGTAAAGTGTAGTGGGGAGCGGGGGAGCAGTATACTTGCCGTCCGTGCGGCTCCCAGGGCGCTCCAGAGTGACGTCAGGGCGCCCCACGCGCATGGATGACGTGATCACATGGATCACGTCATCCATGCGCATGGGGCGCTCTGACGTCATTCTGGAGAGCCCCGGGAGCCGCACGGACTGTAAGTATACTGCTCCCCCACTCCCCACTACTACTATGGCAACCAGGAGTTTAATAGCGTCCTGGCTGCCATAGTAACACTGAACGCATTTTGAAGATGTATCCGTCTTCAAATGCTTTCAGTTCACTTGCGTTTTTCCGGATCCGGCGTGTAATTCCGGCAAATGGAGTATACGCCGGATCCGGACAATGCAAGTGTGAAAGAGCCCTAAAAATACTCATTGTATAAAAATATATTCCCCATAAGGCAAACAGCAAAACAGAAAAAAAAAAGAGTCCAAATGTCCGATTCGCTGTTTTTGGTCGCTTCACTTGCTACAAAAATTAAAATAAAAAGTGATCAAAAAGTCTTAAACACCCCAGAATGGTATCAGTGAAAAGTTCAGATTGCCCCGCAAAGAATTTGCTCCCACCCAGCTCCGTACACATAATTACAAAAAAGTTATAGGGCTCAAAATATGGCGACAAAAAAATAAATCCGATTTTTATTTTATTTTTTTATCACTATTAAAACGCAAGAAAAACTATACATATAAGGTATCGCCGGATTCGATCTGACCTGTAGAATAAAAGCAACCAGTCAGTTTTATCGCACATCGAATGTCGTAAATAAAAATCCCGTAAAACTGTGGTGGAATTGCTTTTTTTTTTTCAACAGGAAGAATGGGCAGTTTTACCATCTGAGAAAATAAAGAGCCTCATCCACAACTACCACAAAAGACTTCAAGCTGTGATTGATGTTAAAGGGGGCATATTCTCTGCACAATGGTTAAAGGGGTATTCTCATCTTAATGATCACTGTTAAATCTGTTAATGATTTGACAGTGATCATTTTTCTAAATACATTTTATTACCCAATTCCCACCCTTTTTTAGAAAATAAGTCACCTCTTACCTGATGTTGTCTTTGGTCTCCCCTGGTTACGGCCACCTCTCCTGTCGAATCCCGCCGGGCCGCGCTTGCGCAGAAGACTGAAGATTCTCTCCCGGCCGGGCCGCGCATGCCGCCGCGCATGCGCCATGATGACTTCTTCCTGGCCAGTATAGTACAGAGCCGCGAACGCGCATGCCGACTCTGTAATATACAGGCCAGAAATAAGTCACCATGGCACATGCGCGGCGGCGTGCGCGTTCAGGACATTGCGCGGCCTGGCCGGGAGAAAATCTTCAGTCTTCTGCGCAAGCACGGCCTGGCCGGGAGAAGAATCCAGGAAGTGAACGTCGCGCTCAAGGAAGGTAAGTATGAAAAGGGAAGATGAGAATACCCCTTTAAGAAATCATAAGTTTACATACCCTTGCAGAATTTATCAGCACAACTGTAAGTAGCTGTGTGATATAAATCTGTGGAATATGGGAAGCATAAGAGGATGTGCACCATAAATCCCATCTTTGTAAGGCCTCTTGCACATGGCCGCTGTGTGCCTGTGGTTGTATTGTGGACCACATACGGCAGTTCCGCAATACACAGGGCACCAGCCGTGTGCATCCCGCATCCGTGATGTCGACCCATTCACTTGAACGGAACGGAAACACGGATCGGATCCCCATAGAACCTCTACAGAGTGCTTCCGTGGTGTTTCTGGCCGTGCCTCCGCACAGCAAAAAAGTAGAACATGCTCACGGACCCATTCAAGTTGAATAGGTCTGGATCTGTCCTGGCCGCTGCACGCACGTTGCCCGTGCATTGGGGACTGCAAATTGCTGTCCCCAATGCACGGAATGGACCAACAACGTTTATGTGCAAGAGGCCTAACACTTGTGATCTAGTTTTGTGTTTAGCGGCATATATGCATTCATGTTGCATGTATTTATTAATTAGGGCTACCAATTCTGAGTAACTGAGTAACTGATTTCCAGAATCTGATTTTTTTTTTTGTCGCCATATTTTGACCCCTCTATAACTTTTTTTGTAATTATGTGTACGGAGCTGGGTGGGGCTCATTTTTTGCAGGGCAATCTGAACTTTTCACTGATACCATTCTCGGGTGTTTAAGACTTTTTAATCACTTTTTATAAAAAAAAATTGTAGCAAATGAAGCGACCAAAAACTGTGAATTGGACATTTGGACTCTCTTTTTTTCTGTTTTGCTGTTTGCCGTATGGGGAATATATTTTTATACAATGGGTGTTTTTACACATTGCGACACCCATGATGTGTATTTTTTCAGTTCTTTTATTTTCATTTTGGGAAAAGGGGGATGATCTGATTTTTAATTTTTTTTTACACTTTTTTATAGTTCCCAGGTTACACACACATCTCTGTAACACAGTACACAGCTCTGCTACATGCAGGTTACACAGTACACATCTCTGCTACACAGTACACAGCACTGCTACCTGCAGGTAACACATACATCTCTGTAACACAGTACACATCTCTGCTACACAGTACACAGCACTGCTACCTGCAGGTAACACATACAGCTCTGCTACACAGTACACAGCACTGCTACATGCAGGTTACACATACAGCTCTTCTACATGCAGGTTACACATACAGCTCTGCTACATGCAGGTTACACATACAGCTCTGCTACATGCAGGGTACACACACATCTCTAGTACAGAGCTCTATTTGATGGCTACAGTTCTGTACACTACCAGCTGCTGTGCACATCTGACCCCTCCCACACACATGACTCATCACATGGTCATGACATCATCACAGGTCCTTTGCCTCTGCAGCAGCTAGCAGCTCCGTCAGGTGAAGAGTGTGTGTAGTAGGGCATATTTTGAGTTAGGGAGGACAGAGTTTTGGCTGATGTCTGACGGAGTTTTGTCTGACGGAGTTTTGGCTGAGGGACAACAGAGTTTTGGCTGAGGGACAACAGAGTTTTGGCTGAGGGACAACAGAGTTTTGGCTGAGGGACGACAGAGTTTTGGCTGAGGGACGACTGAGTTTTGGCTGATGTCTGAGGTCTGATGGAGTTTTGGCTGATGTCTGAGGGAGGACGGAGTTTTGTCTGAGGTCTGATGGAGTTTTGGATGAGGGAGGACATAGTTTTGTCTAAAGTCTGAGGTAGGAGGGAGTTTTGCCTGACGGAGGATGGAGTTGTGGATGATGTCTGACGATGTCCTAATATGTATGCCGTACCTTTGGTATCTCCTTCTTCCATCCGCAAACGCCATCTTCAAAATTCAAAGAAATCAGCTCGGAAAGAGCTTTGATCGCCTTCGTCCCACCAGCAAGATCTGTAGTCCTGGAAACAAATCCTCCACGAATCCTGATGTCCAAAGAAAGTAATCTGCCAATTCCTCCTACTTAGGCTGAGAGCAGGGATCCAAGGCAACCCACTTGCCCCTTGACTTCAACCAAACAAGATCAAAGCCAAAAGGCCGAGAAGCGATAACCCGCTAGCTTATCGACAATGCAGAGCACTTCTCAAGGCAACAGCCTACAGGCCCGAGCCCCAGACACAGTCCGGGAGGCTTCTTTCTCTCACAAACCAGGGAAAACGTGCGTGCGTCCTACGCTCAGAAATCACCAGCATGCTCCTCTTCGTGTTTGCCATCTGCATACCTCCGCCCACCCACCACTTTTGGTCACGCCTTTTCTTCGCACAAAATTCCTGGTGCCAAAGCACGCCAAGAAGAAAAACTGATAAGAGGAGTGAATGGAGGAGTAGTGAGAAAAAAAAAAGGGGGATGCATTGTTAATTGTGATGTCAGGGCCCCATTGTTGAGTGTTCCATCAGGGCCCTTGTGATGTCATCCAGTGACCCCACCTTACTTGACCTCTGACCTGACAAGCCTCCTGTGACACGTGCAGTGTTTCGTCCAATGTCCAGACAAGGTAGGTACAGCTGCTGCTGATACATAGGAAGTGCTGGACTACCTTTTAGCCTCCAAGTAATCCAGTTCAAAAGATCCACAAGAGGGAGACACAGGCAAACTTTACTAATTTAATAAAGCACTGGAAAAGGAAAATGGTTACATCCAGCCAACTTGCTACAAAAGGGTCAATTGCCAGGAACAACTCAGCAGCCCTCCCAGGTGTGCACAACAGGCCCAAATCAAACCCAAGGTAAGGTGTGTGGAGGTCAAAACACTTCATTCAGGTGATAAGCCAATTAACTAACCCATCAGTCTTAATTGGATTTGGGGTGTGAGGAGACTGGCTGGCTGGGTTGCTTGGTGCTGGAACAAACCAACAGCTGATGCAATTAGGAGATTGACAGACTAGATGCAGGTATGCAGAAAGCAGCACAGCAGTGAATGACTGGGCAGAGACGAGAAGCTGAAGTGCCGACTCCGGAGGCAGGACACACGCAACTTTCCACTTGCAATCAATCTATTTCATTCTGTTTTTTCTTACTGGATTAGAAGGGGTGCACCGGTCCTGGAGGTACTGCAATACCAGGTCAATGCAAGGAGTGGACAGAGCAAGCTCTTTTTCCATCTCCCTGGTCGAAAAATCCATTTAATATATGGTCCCCAGATATTAAACTGATAAGAACAGATTTTTTTGTTGATAACCCCAAAGGGGTATATTTATTAAAATTCTATATTTACATAAATAGACTTATAATCAATCATAAAATTCAAATTGCACACACATAAAATACAAATTTAAAATAGCATTAAATGACTGACCCCCATTCTCTTAAAAAACACTTATTACACATAAAAGGAGCATGTTTTCTGTCTATTAAATATTATTTGTACATCTCGTCTAAAACCATTTTTAAAAAAATTTCTTCTGAAATAACATCATATTTAAAACATAAGATGTTCCTGGCCATCCACAGAGCTGCCTTAACACAATTAGTGATCTTCCATGCCATAGTCCTCTTAGTCCTTGATGGGCATTCCAGGTCACCATAAAACACACCGTCCATAGTTCAAACCGATAGTCCAGTGATTTTCTTTATTAGAGGGAACATTTTCAACCAGATTTTTTTCGCAAAGAAACAATACCAGAGTAAATGAAACACATCCTCTTCGTCTCTACATCCTCCTCTGGGACATTCGGCGGTGCCCAATAATCCTCTTCGGTGCTGGAATGCCCAGCATGGAAGAAACTCGTGTGCGCAGCTCCAGGCCAGGTCTTTTTGTGAATTAAAAAGATAATTAATACTCACATCCTTCCATACTCTTACATTTTGCGTCACTCAAATTTCTTATAGGGGTAACCATTTTTTCGTATTTTATTCCTTTTAATATTGATTTGCTATTTTTAAGTTCTTCTACCCTTTTTCCTTTTAGATTAAAAGAAGTCACTATTTTTTCAAAAATTTTATAATAACTAGGCAGGTTAAAAGCATACGGGGAATTTAAAACCGTTGTAAACCAACTATTCCTACGCATAAAATAACCTGTGTTGTAGCGAATAAAATAGGACCAATAATTCTCTTTAAAAAGGGTATTAAAACATAAACTAAAATACTTTATTAAAAGAAAGGCTTTAATATCAGGGAAATCCTTACCACCTTTATACTTACTGTAGTAAGCATTACCGTTTCTCTTCTTATTTTCTCTATCCTAGATCCCCATAAAAGTTAAAACATACTTTATTAATTTTCTTTAAAAGACAATCTGGCGGAGGAAAAACCATACTAAGATAAAGTAAAACCAGTAAAATGATCATTTTAATAACTAAAACTTTCCCTTCCATTGTTAGCTTCCTAAGATTCCACATACTTATTTTTTTATTTATTTTTTCAGTTACCGTGTCCCAACTCTTCAATCCATCATTAGACTCACTGAAGGTAATTCCTAAAATCTGCACAGACTCAGACTCGGGAATAAAAATATCTCTTAAAACCATATCTCCAATGTTTAAAATATTGCTTTTATTAAAATTAATTTTAAAACCAGAGGAGCCACAAAAATATTCAATCAGCTTGGAGGTTTTTTGAATTGATGGGGTGCCCCAACAAAGTACCGCAACATCATCCATGTACCCCACTACTTTAGCCTCTAGTCCCCCCCCCCCCCCGCCTGGCAAGGAAACTTCACGGACCTGTTTCTCCTGTCTTATTGAACATAAAAGAGGCTCAAGGGCGCATATAAAAAGTAGTGGGGACAAGGGACACCCCTGCTTCACTCCTGATTTTAAATGAACATCCCGAGTCTTAAAACCATTAATTTAAATCTTGCTTGTGCATTGATCATAAAAAGCTCTCAAGGATTGTAAAAAACCATCCGGAATACCCATTCTCTTTAAAACCTGAAAAAGATAAAAAATGCGACACGCGATCAAAAGCTTTTTCGAAGTTCAGAGATAAAATTGCTACGTTTCCTTTTCTATCTTTAATATTATTAATAGCGTCTTTTAAAAGATTAACGTTATCCCAAATACTCCTCCCGGGCACCCCACAAACTTGATTTGAGTGGATTATCTTGTGTATTATTCCTTTCAGTCTGTTTGCGCAAATTTTGGCCATGATCTTATAGTCGCAATTCAGCAGGGTAATTGGCCTCCAGTTCTTGATATCTGTTTTATCCCCTTTTTTATATAATAATGATACCTCTCCCTTCTTCTAGGAGCCCGGGAGGATCTTTGATCTAAAAACCTCTTTAAAAAGATTAAATAAGTTATCTTTTAAAACACCATAAAACGTAACACAAAATTCAATGGGTAAACCGTCTGGACCAGGGACTTTTTCCTTTTTAAAACTTTTAATTGTCTTTAATATCTTGTAATAAAAATCCTTGAGAGTCATGATCTAAAATATTATTAATCACCTTCAGTGAGTCTTTCATAAAATACTTATCAACTTTATTTTCATTAAAAAGTTCTGAATAAAAATTATACGCTTTATTTAAAATTCCTTTTATACTTTTTTCCCCCTCAAGCTCCTCAATCTGGGTACGTTTCTCCTGTATCTTCTTAAAGAAGTATGTGGAGCAGGTCTCATCTTCCTTTAAGTGTTTAATTCTAGAGCGGAAGATGATTTCCTTTCCCTTCTGCTCCAGACACTGTGTTATCTCTTTTTTTGTTTCAACAATTTCTTTCTCAATTTCTATACCCAGATCTCGGAGCTTGTACTGTGTCTGCAGACGGGTATTCGGTTTCTCGTAAAAATCTCTTTTTTCCTGGGCCTTAGTCATACCCGCTCTAATAAAAAAGGTTTTTATTTTAACTTTCATTTCTTCCCACCATTTTGTAATAGATATTCGGGGGTGTCTTACCCGTCTGCAGCGCTTATAAAAGGCAATAAAATCAGATAAAACCTTGGGATCCTTTAAAAGGGAGACATTTAATTTCCAAGTTTTCTTCTTTTTGCTTTTGCCACCATACTGTACTTTGAAGGACAATAACTTGTGATTTGAAAAAATATTAGTTAAAAGCTCACAATTAAAAGGCAGTATCCGATAAGAACCTGGGATAAAATTGATTCTAGAGCTACAACTTGCGTTGCTCCAGGTAGCGCCGGCCTGTTCTGATAAGTTACATTTTTTAAAAACATCGGTGAGTTTAAAATCTAAAATCAAATTCTTTAGCATAGAGGAAGTTTTATCAACATTCCTACTCACCGCATTTGAGAACCGGCGCTCCCCTCTTAAAATACAATTAAAATCTCCTGCTAAAATCAAAGGTTCCGAGTCATTAATAAAAAGGGGTAAAATATCCAGCATCTCTATCCTTTCCTTTTTATCCGTAGACCCATAAAAATTTAAAATCATTAATTTCTAACGATAATTTGTTTTCCCTTAGTCCTAACAGTGGCACAAATGGGGTATTCTGCCCCTGTGGACTGGTTAGGACAGGTGGAAGTTTTAATGAAACAATAAAAAAACACTGGCATGCACACGCCCTCCCTGCCCCCAATAAAGAGGGGTGTGACCCTCCGAACCCTGTGTAATTACAAGTAGACAAACATAACCACAATTAATAAACATAGGGGGGGGATTTGTGTGCCACTGTTAGGACTAAGGGAAAACAAATTATCGTTAGAAATTAACGATTCCCTTACGTCCTAACCAGTGGCACAAATGGGGATTTAGCAAGTAGAAACCCCCATGGGAGGGTCCTCATGCCTGGCGGAAGATAACACTGTCCGGCCAAATTAGGAATAACTATGTATTCTGGTATCCACTCTATAGTGTGAGATAAAAGTGGAGTGAGAACTCCAAGAAGCTGACTTACAGATCACGTCCAATGGGATCGAGCTTCTCTCTGCAAAAGAAGTGGCCACTGCTCGAGTAGAGTGGGCACTTACAAATTCAGGGGGCTCCGAGCCCTGAGACATATAAGACTCCCGAATTGCCTCTTTAATCCAGCGACTGATAAAGGGCTTAGAGGCTTTCCTCCCCTTATGGGTACCGGAAAAAAGGATAAGGAGGTTTTCATCCTTCCTAAATACCTTGGAGCGTTCCAGGTAAATCCTAAGACATCTCGCAATATCGAGGGTATGGAGCCCTCTTTCCTCAGAGGAGGGGGGTGGAGCCAATGTTGGTAGGGAGATCACCTGATTGATATTGTCAAAGGAAGGAACCTTTGGGATGAAAGTAGGTAAAAATTTTAGAAGTACCCGATCCTGTAGGAACTTCGTATATGGCTCAAAGGCAGAAAAAGCCTGGAGTTCCCCAACTCGCTTTGCAGAGGTAATAGCTAACAAGAAGGTGATCTTCCAGGTCAGGAACCTGAATCCCGCCTCCTCTAGGGGCTCAAAGGGGGGAGATGATAACCCCCTGAGCACGACTGACAAATCCCAAGCCGGGATAGGTCTGATTACTGTAGGCTTTAATCTTGAGGCTCCCTTCAGGAATCTCTTGATAAGGGGGTCTAGAGAAATAGCTCTGTTGAGACAAGCAGAGATTGCTGAAATCTGCACTTTAAGGGTAGCTGGTGATAGCCCCCTGTCCAGACCGTCCTGAAGAAATTGGAGGATCATCGGGATGGAAGCTTCAGCGGATCTTTGCTGATGCCTTGTACACCAGGATGAAAAGATCTTCCAGATTCTGGAGTAGGCCTTATTGGTAGCTTCTGATCTGGAGTGCTCCAGGGTTCTCAAGACAGACCCCGATAGCCCTTCTATTCTTAGAAGGGACTGATCAACCTCCAGGCCATCAGGTTGAACATTTGAAGATTTGAGGAGACCTGGGTGCCCCCCGACACCAGTACTCTCTCTGGGGGAAGCCTCAGAAATTGACCCCGACTCATCTGTAAGAGTTGGGTAAACCAAGCTCTTTTCGGCCAGTATGGGATAATGGCGATAACTGACGCTTGGTCCTGCCTGATTTTCATAAAGACCCTTGGTATCAAGGAAATTGGAGGGAAGATGTAGGCCAGCCTGAACCTCCATGGGATTGACAGTGCATCTATTGCCACCGGGTTGTCCTCCCTGTAAAGGGAGCAATACCTCTCCACCTTGGTGTTGAACCTCGTTGCCATGAGATCGATCTCTGGCATGCCCCACCTGAGCGTTATCTCCTTGAAGACCTCTGGATGAAGTGATCATTCTCCGGTTGGAAGACCTCGGCTCAGGCGATCCGCAATCACATTGTGAACTCTGCGAATGTGAACGGTTGATAAGAGGGTGAGGTTCAGTTCTGCCCAATCCAAAATCACCCCTATCTCTCTCAGGAGACTTTGTGACCTCGTGCCTCCCTGCTTGTTGATATACAGCACAGCGGTCATGCTGTCTGACTGTACCTTCACTGCCTTCCCTCGAATGACGGGAGCAAAATGAAGAAGAGCTAGTCTGATCGCTCTGATCGATGACAATAACCTCTCCTGAGGTGTCCAAGTTCCCTGGACTGTCTTGTCCTGAAGATGCGCACCCCAGCCTACTAGGGATGCGTCTGAAGTAAGTATGATCCAAGAGGGCTGGATCAGGGACTTGCCGTCCGTGAGGTGGGACCACCACCGACTTTGTAAGGCAGGGAGAGCACGGAATTGAGTCCCGCTGGACTGTGATTCCACTTGGCTAATACTTCCGACTGGAGCGGACGTAGATGCCATAATGCCCAAGGTACCGCCTCTGCGGTTGAAGACATTAGTCCCAACATCCTCATCCACGTTCGAATCGTTACCTGTTTTGGTACAGAGAGAGAACGGGCTGTCTGTTGCACGGATTGCCTTCTTTCGAGAGTGAGATGAATCGTCATCCTGACTGAATCCACCATGAACCCCAGCAACCTTACCGAGGTGGCTGGTTGAAGTTGAGATTTGTCCCAATTGATTATCCATCCTAACTGATGTAGGAATGTAACAGCCTGTTGGATGTGTTGGGACAGGATCGTTTGGGAAGGAGCTCTGAGGAGCCAGTCGTCCAGGTATGGAACTATACTCAGGCCCTGAAGCCTTAGTGCGGCCACCACAGAGACTACTACTTTGGTGAAAGTGTGTGGGGCTGAAGAAATCCCAAACGGGAGGGCCACAAACTGAAAATGTTTTAGGACCCCCCCGATGTTTACCGCGATCCTTAAGAATCTTCTGGACCCAGGATGGATGGGAATATGGAGATAAGCATCCTTGAGGTCTAAGGTTGCCAAGAAATCTCCCGGCATAAGAAGATTGGTCACTGACTGGATAGTTTCCATACGGAACTTCTTTTGTTTTATGAAACGGTTGAAGAGCCTCAGATCTATAATTATCCTCCAACCTCCGGTACCCTTGGGTACCAGGAAAACTGGGGAGTAGATACCTGTTCCCCTATCTTGGAGAGGAACCTCTTCTAAGGCCCCCTTCTGGAAGTATTCTAGCACGTAACTTTCTAGAATCTTCTGCTTGTTGCTGGGAAGAAGCCTTGTTTGGACAAACTTGTCCAGAGGCAAACTGCTCAAGTCTACAAGGTAGCCCTGAGAAATTACACGCAGGACCCAACTGTCCTGGATATGATCCTGCCAACAAGGTAGAAAGTGCTGTAGGCGACCGCCTACGGGAATGTGGGGAGAAGGGAGCCCGAGATTTCCAGTCAGACCGGCTAAATACCAAGAGCCTCGAGGAGGCCCGCAATCAGAGCGCCGAGGACTTCTTGGGGGGTCTAGAACCCCGAGAGGATTTTCCTCCTCTACGGGAACCCCAATTCCTCTGGGGTCTGGGTTGCGGTTCCGCTCTGGAACTATACCCCTTGCCCCGACCACGAAAAGACTGCTGGGGAAGGGACTTGCCCTTCTTGTCCGACAGCCCCTCCATTATGTGGTCAAGCTCTGCCCCAAAGAGTTTGCCGGGTTCATATGCCATGGCACAAAGATTATGTTTTGAGGTCGTATCGGCCTTCCAAGGTTTCAACCAAAGCGGACGCCTGCCCGCAGTTGAAAGAGCCATGGACTTGGATGCCAGCTTCAATTGTTGTGGAGCTGCGTCACACAAGAAGTCAATGGCAAGGTTGGCCGTCTTACATGAGGCCAGAATGTCGTCCCTAGAGACCCCTTGGTCCAGGTCAGACTGAATTTGGGAGAATCTAGATTTTAGAAAATTCGCCACTTCGGACGAGGAAATCGCGACTGAGGCAGAGGCCGAGGAATAAGCGCGCCTAAGGGCGCAGTCCGCCTTCCGGTCCATTGGGTCCAGCAAACTTGACCCGTCGTCTGATGGGATCAGGGTCCTTCTGGATAATTTCGCGATCGCCATGTCCACTTTGGGGACAGGCCCCCAGGACGATACCTGATCCTCTTTGACCGGAAACACAGCCTTGAACCTTTTGGTCAACACTGGACCTTTCTCTGGCTTTCTCCACTCTGTTTTCATCAGAGACAGGAGAGAATAATCTGCTTTAAAGGCCATAGGCCCCCCCCGGATCAACGTCCTGGTCCCCCGACCGGACGGATTTTAGTAGCCGCTGGGCCTTCTCCAGCGGAAAAAAATATGAGAATCCATCCTCCTCATCCGAGGAGGAAGAGGCTGAACCTTCTCTCGCCTCCTGACCCCCCGAGACCTCCGTCGCACGATGGGGGGAGGAGGGACGATGACGTTTGGAGACCAGGGTACTGTATGGAGGCGTATGGAGGCGTTGACCTGGCTCACGTTGGACTCCATGTACCCCTTCACCCAATCGAACGTCGTGGACAGATGGCTCCAGCTGGGGGAGTGTCTTGGCCCTACAGGATGGGCACCGGGAGAAATCATAGGAGTCCTCCAGCACGATCTGGCAGTCATGGCACTGCAGGTGGCGCCTCTTGCCCGCGGACTTCCTGCTGGGCTCTCGCTCACAGTCACCGGTAGACGACATGGCTGAAAATTAAGAGACATGAATTTAGCAAAATTCAAGAAAACAGAGCTTAATCGCAAGCTTCAGGATCTTTACCCAGAAGATCCTAGCAAGCTCTTATCGTAAGCAAAAAAGATTTTCAGCACACAGAGGCTAGCAAACATTCTAGCACCAAACCACACTCAAGGTTAACAGCAAGCTGCGCTCCAGGAGACTGAACCTGGAGCTTCACCAAGTTTAAATAGGGTTGTTGGCGCCAAAAATTAAAGCCCCGCCCACAAAAGGGGCGGGGTAAACCTCTAAGTTTATATCTTTGGAACTAAAAGACAAAACTATATACTATGGACCCAGAGAGGGACCCTGAAACATTTAAAGGCCCCCCACGGCCTTAGACCATCAAAATACACCTCCGGCCGACGTTACCGATCGGCCGGAGAGAAACCCGGAAGTGACGTCACCTGACGTCACTTCCGCAAGATGGCGGAGCCCAGCCGAACATGCGGGACGCCGCTACCGCCGCTCCAGCAACTCCAGCCTCCGTGAATGAGGTAAGCCCCAACAGTGACAGGGCTCTGCACAAGGGAGCAAAAAACAGGAGGAGCAGCCCAGTTCCAAAGGAACAAAATAAAGAAAGGGAAAAGACACTCTCTCCACCGCAAAGATGGAGGAGTGCACCTCCCATCCTGTCCGCAGGACAGAAAAAAACACAGGGTTCGGAGGGTCACACCCCTCTTTATTGGGGGCAGGGAGGGCATGTGCATGCCAGTGTTTTTTTATTGTTTCATTAAAACTTCCACCTGTCCTAACCAGTCCACAGGGGCAGAATACCCCATTTGTGCCACTGGTTAGGACGTAAGGGAAACTGCTATTTAATACCGTCAATAAAAGCCTTAACTAATAAAATCCTCCCTGGTAAAATTTCATTCACTGACTAAAATCGCAACACCTGCTGACTTATGCTGATTTATTTGATCCGGACCACACTGAGGGTCCGGACTTCCAATCTTCTTTATACTTTTTATAATTCTGTCTATGGGGTATACAAAACTCCTGTAAAAAGAAAACAGTGGCCGTAAAAACAGATAAAAAGTTAAAAAGTGCAGCTCTTCTTGTTTTAGAATGTACACTTCTGGTGTTGAGGGAAATTCCTGTTAAAAAAGCCATGATAAAAAAATTTAAAAGGGAGTTATTGTCCTCTTAGCCAAGCACAGCCTCAGCAATCCTCCGCAAAACCAGAGATCTCGCTGTCGCTTTTGTCGCCAAATACTCCGGACTCCAACGTATGCACTGTTTCCATAGAGCCGGCCGGAGAGGAGCTGCCTTCACTCAGCTGACCCCCCTCACTTAGATTTATGGCAACCTGTACGGGACCCCACACTGTTCTCACAGGTAATGTTTCGGGTGTCGGAGCCACAGTGTCGCTCCCCTCCCTTTCCGGGGCAGGGGTCTCATTTAGAACTGTTTCGGGAACATACTGCTCTGAGGGGGGCTCCGTTTGCTCCCCCTCCCCCCAACAGGATGGGGGGGCTTTCTTGTGGGTCAGGGGGATCAACAGCTGGTCCCCCAGCTGTATTCCTCCCGAGACCCGTTTTTGCCACCTCTGCGTAGTCTCTACGCTTTTTGGACACCGTGACTCCACCCGGTTCCTCCGTACTGTCCCCAGGTTGCCCGGGAACCGAGTGAGGGCCAGGCGGATCAGCATCACTCGGCTGGCCCCTATCCCCCATTACTGGAGGGGGGCATGTCCGTCCACTGATCACTGGACTTCCGCTTATTTTTACCGCGTATCTGCTCTCTCGGTTCACCTTGTTGGGGGGGGGGTCTGCTGGTATCCATCCGTTCAGATTCCGTCTCTTGCTCCTCTCCTTGGGGGCCGGCTTGGTAGTCATCTCGTTTCTCTGGTTCCTCTGGTTGCGTTGGACGCCTCGGCCGTGCTCCGGGTTCCGCCCTTGGACCAGCACACCTACTAGGACAATCGCGGAAAAGGTGACCTATTGCACCACAAAAATGAAATTTTTTCCCTGCACTACATTCACTTGCATTGTGTTCTGTACTCCCACAATTCCTACAGGTACTAAGAAAATTTTCCGCGATATGACCATAATTTTTGCATCTCCTACAGTATGGTGGCATATTGGAAAAAAACATGTCTCCCACCATATCTCCCAATTTAAAACGTGGCGGTGGTAAAACAGGCAAAGTAATGGCTCTATGGCACAGATAAAATCAGGCGGTGATAGCGGGCATCCTTGCCTCACACCTGAGCCTATCGAGATCCAACCACTTTCAAACCCATTCACCAATACTCGACTCCCAATGCCTACATACAAACTTCTCACAGCATTTACAAACATATTTGGAAAACCCATCCTCTCAAGAACTTTAAACAAAAACACATGCAAAAGTCTATCAAAGGCCTTCTCGAAGTCCAATGAAAGCACACTTATATTCCTCCCTCTCTGCATCCCGTCCCATAAAATATCTCTCAACAAACACAAATTACCAAAAATACTACACCCAGGCACTCCACACACTTGTTCCTCTTGTACTACCTGATCTACAACACCACTCGTCCTTTTTGCTAACAATCTTGCATATCCTTTATAGTCAACATTCAATAAGGTTATCGGCCTCCAATTACGCAAATCATTCATAGCCCCTTTTTTAAACACTAAAACCACCACCCCTTCCCTCATAGTTTTACTAATTTTACCCATTTCCCACATATATTTATATAACTCAAATAAATCACTACTTAACAAATCCCAATATTTCACATAAAATTCTACCGGTATCCCATCCCTCCCCGGCGTCTTATTCCTAGCCATACTAAAAATAACATCCTTAACTTCCCCTTCAGAAATATCCTTATCTAAAGCCCCCCTGTCTTCTAACTTTATTTCCCCCTCTAATACCCCTAATACTTCTTCTTCCAAACTCATATCTCTCCATTTTTCTTTATACAATTCCTTATAAAAACCTTTTACAACATTCATAACTTCGTCACCACAAACTTCAACATCATTCGAGTCCAACACTCTACCTAGATCTGTTTTAACATTCACCACTTTTTTAAAGAAAACCTTCATTTTCAACAACTTTCATCTTTCTCTATTACCTCCAGTTTAGCCTGATATATAATTTTCTTCCCTCTCTCTCTCAACAAAACTCTCATCTTTTTTTCTTTCCTCACACAAATCCTCATCCACATCAAAACCCAGTCTTCCTATTTCATACAACAAATCCAGTCTAAAATTACACTCATCATACCTCTTCCTCTTTCTTCTCGCCCATTTATAACTAATCTTTTTAAAGAAACCTTTCACCTTTTCTTTCACCCAGTCCCACCAATCCAAAACACACTCAAACTCAGTCTTTTTCCGTTTCCACACATCATACAATTTTTCAAATTTTCCTCTTATCATCCAGCATACATATATTCATTTTCCATATCCCTCTTCCATATTTCCTTACACTCTCCACTTCCAATACACAATGTAAACACTCATGGTCAGAGAAACCCACCCGTGATTGCGAATAACTTTTAACAAAAAAACTTTTTGAAACAAAAACATAATCTAAACGGGAATGTATTCCACCCCTATCAGCATGAAAAGTGTCACATACAGGATCAATTTTACAAATTTTCACAACATCCCTCAAAGCATTATCTTGCATGCTTTGCAAAAAAATACCACTGGTAACGTCCATTTTGGCCCCATGTAAGTGGCAGTTTATATCTCCAACAACAATGCTTGGAATCCTGCCTGGCAAAAAAAGGTTAATTTTTTCAAACAACTCTTTCCTTAGATTTTTATCAGCAGGGGAATAAATATTAATAATTCTAAAACAAAAATCCTTAACTTTAACGTAAATCCTCAGGCACCGCCCGGGTTCTATAACCACATATCTATCAATGATAAAGGACTTATTTTTAACAAGAAAACCAACCCCATCGTTTTTTTGTTAGAGGAAGAGGCAGACCAAAGAGATTCCCCCAATGACCATTCAGATTTCAGAGGGATTTCTGTTAATCCACATTCTTGCAGACAAAAAAGGTCCCCAGGTCTAGAAGCAATATCCTTTAGTATGGCAGCTCTTCTTGCCTTATCTTGACATACCCTCACATTCCCTCACATTGAGGGAGCTCATAGAAAACTTAAGGAAAGGGAAAAATTTAAGAAAAACATAACATCATGAATTAGGCTGCATCTGCATAACCTGTACCATCTGATCCACCTGCTCCTCAATCAGATATGATGAGGAAGTCCCACTCATGGGACTCAATAAATCAACAGCCGAGCCCAAAATAGCAAAGGCATTTTCTGAGACAAAATCCGGCGAAGCAGGTGGAGGTTGCCCACACGGAGGGGTCGCAACCTCAAAGGGTTCTATGGCAGGCTCCCTTTTAGCCCTTTTTGCAGATACCTTACTCCAATCATCCTCTTCTGCATTTTCTTCTCCAAAGACAAAATTACTTCCTGAACCCTCTGGAATGACTGGTTCCTCTAGGAGTACACAAGGGGAGGGAACATCCTGCCGCCTCCATAGGTTCGCGTTCCGAACTCTGATTCTGTACATGATCAACAATACCCGGCTGGGCATCCCCTGGCAGCACTTCTGCCTCCAAATCACCATGTTCAGCACAATAGGCATCATAGTTCCCATCAGGCCTACTTGGTTTCCACCTTTATTCAATTAACTTTGTAGTTTTGCTCAGAGCATCAGCATAACTACGACCAGGTATCAGCATTTTTGGGCAATTTTTACACGTGTGGTCAGTCTTGCCGCAAGTGTCACACTTCCTGGCTTTGCCACATTCTCCCGCCATATGGCCAGGTTCACCACAGTTCCGGCAGCATTGACCCACTGTGCACTCATCAGCCACATGGCCGAAGTTAAAGCATTTCCTACAATATTTGAGCTGGCCATAGCCTCTATAGCCACCAATCGTGAAATTGGAGTGTGGATGCTTCACACCCCCAATGCCATCTGGCGAGGGAGATAGTCTGAGCCAGTATCTGTGTTTACCAGTTGCAACACCCCACCTGTCAAAAAGTTTTTGGGGCCCTCTTGAAAATTGGAATAAGAAAGCTCTTACCAAATCAATTGGCGTGAACGGGTTGAAAAGATGGACAGTCACAGTTCTTTCTTCCATCAAGTAGGCTGGGAATATGGAAAACTTGTGCATAATGGACGATGAATCTTCACGTTTCAACTTTTCCAGTTGCGAGTTCCACAGGAACACAAAAACTTCCTTCACGATCCTCGCCAAACACCTGTCAGGAGGCGGAAAGACTTAGTTCACATATAACAAAATAGGTAAAATAACAGACTTAATGATCAATATACGACCCTCTATCGATAATGTCCTTAAAGACCAGAACCCAACTTTATTCCTTATGCGCACCAACACCCTTTCCCATACAAATCCTTGTAAAACACAATTCCCAAAATCTCAATACCCCCCATTCGAATAGGCCACTCACACCCCTCATGCTCTGCCCATGCACCAAAAAACTTACATCCACTCTTGTCCAAATTCAGTTTAAAACCACTCATCATGCAAAAACATTCAATCAACAACTTCGATCTTCTCACTGCTGCCATAGATTTACATACAACCGTAACATTATCCATATATCCACGCAAATCCTGACCACCACTTCCTGGAATCTCAACACCACGCATCAACTCATCACGCTGAAACATACCCAACAAAGGCTCAATCACGCAAATAAACAAAATGGGGGATAAGGGACACCCTTGACGTACCCCCGACTTAATCCTGACATCATTACTCAAAAATCCATTCACTTGTACCTTGCTCACAATATCACTATATAAGCACCTAATCCAACTGATCATCCGAATAGGCACACCCATCCTTTCTAACACCCAAAACATAAATTCATGCACCACCCGTTCATACGCTTTTTCAAAATCTACCACGACCACAGCCACACCCTGCTTCCGATCTTCGCAATCCCATAACACGTCTCTCAAACCCAACAAACATTCATAAATCTGCCGATCTGGCACCGCACACATCTGTTCTTCACCCACCATACAGTCAACCACACTTTTTAACCTAATCGCAATCACCTTCGCAATAATTTTGTAATCAACATTCAAAAGCGCAATCGGTCTCCAGTTTTTCAAACATTTCCGATCGCCTTTCTTAAACAATAATACAATAATACTCTCACGCATACTTCTCAAAACCTCTCCATTCTCTAATACTTCCTTACATACTTCCCATACATCATTGCCAATTAAATCCCAAAAAGTACTAAAATATTCTGCAGGCAGACCATCCCTCCCAGCAACCTTTCCTGTCTTCATCCCTTTCACCGCATCCTCTACTTCACTCATTTTTATATCTTCCCCCAAGAAGTCTCTATCTATCTCATCCAACCTTTTATCCACATAACCCAAACACTCCTGTTCCAAAGAGACCTCCCTCTCTTTCTCAGCAAACAAATCCGAATAGAACTTCAATACCCCATCTTTTTCGCACACTTCCACCCCATCACTCCCAATTACCTTCACCATTTCCGTCTTTTTATGAAAAGCGGACTTAAAAAAGAACTTCGTGCATTTCTCATCTTTCTCCTTCACATTCACTCTAGCTTGCACAATTATACTTTTCCCTTTTACTTCCAAACATTTACTCACATATTCACGCGCTTCATCAATCTGACGCCCAACATCCATGCCTTCATTCCTTAACACCAATAAGAATTCTAACCTTTTCTGCCATTTTTCATACTCTCTCCTTTCCCTCCTAGCATTCTCCCGTCCCTTCCGAATGAAAAAACATTTAGTCTCCATTTTCACCCATTCCCACCATTCACTCACACTTGTAAACTCCCCTTTTTTAGCTACCCATCTACCATACTGCAATCTGTACTGATCCAAGACTCTCATCATCCAACAAAGTCACATTCAGCTTCCATACTCCTTTACCGTATTCATACATACCACCACTCGTCACCAGGCACTCAATCCAAGCATGGTCCGAAAAAGGCATCTTCCTCCTCTTAAACCTTTGGACCTGAAAAGATTTAGAAACAAAAATGAACAAACATTCCATGCACTACTAAAATAAGTAAAACCAAAGGACCCCTCATTACTTTCTTTAAACCCATCTTTTAAACCAAAGAGAGAAACTATTTCCTTCAACAGTTTCCCTGACGCATCTAAACTAACCCCAGCCCCCCTAACACTAGTTCTATCATCAGAAGAAATAATACAGTTAAAATCCCCCATCAGGAAGGTACCCTCTCGCCCACCTAAAAAGAAAATCAATTCACTCCTTCCTCGCCGTAGGAGCGTAAACATTTATCAACTTATAATCACTATCCCCTTAGGAAAAATGAACTAAAACAGCCCTCCCCGGGGCAATATGTATAACATTCTTCATGACAAAGTTAGATCCCTTAAATATGACCCCCACCCCACCGTTTCTCTCCTGTGAGACAGACCACACTGTAGGACCATAAAGCCATGTGGCCCCAGTAGGCTCTTGTTCAAGTCCACATTCTTGCAGGCAAATGATGTCAAACCTTTCTTAGGATATCATATCAAGAATGGACGCTCTCCTCTCAGGAGTCCGAATGCTATGGACATTTAGGGAGCCTACAGTCAACGGCATCTAAGAGTATAAGATGATGTTAAGAAACAACAAATAAAAAACACAGACACATTACTTATTCCTATTTTTTTGGGGACCTTCCCCTCCCCCTCCGACTTGGAATGCCCACCCCCTGCAATACATTTCCTTTAATGTCCTCACCAACTTAGGTACTTGAAATACATCATCTTCAGGATAATCTGCACCTCCAGGAGAAGTTGAAGATACAGACTCAATGGCAGCAGATGTACCCTCTCCACCCGAACCACCAGGACTCTAAACCTCCTCAATGATGGCACTGAGAGGAGGACTAGTGGTTTCAGGTGGTTTCCTCTTCAAAGAAGCTTTACCCAAGTCCATCTCCTCTGTGGGAGTCTCCTGGACCACAGTAGGTGACCGAGGCTCCTCCCCTTCAGCAACCAGATGACTGGGGGCTGCCGCAAAGTCCATCACAGCCGCACCAATAATGTCCTCAACAGTTGCAACGCCTTCCAATAGAGGGGTCATATCTCCTGGATCCACCACAGGAATGTCGACAGAAGGGCCGAGGGGAGCCGGAGTGTCGGCAGCAACATCCCCCCTTGCAACGGGCGCATAGGAACGAGGCTCTCTTGCTGGCTCACTCGCTGACTCTTTCTCCACAGTGGGACACCGTCGAGCAAGATGGTCACCAGCACCGCAGAAGTGACACTTCCAGTTCTGATCACAGTCCGCAATCCTGTGTCCAGGACTGAAACAATTATGGCATACCTGGCCCACTGTACAATCCTCCTTTGTATGTCCGAAAGAGAAACAGTCCCGACAGAAGGATGGTTGTCCCGGATAGAACAAAAAACCACGACTATTGCCAATAGCAAAGTTCTGAGGAAGGTGGCATAGCCCCTGGATTCCATCAGGGTCCCTCCGGAGCTCCACTTAAAACCTCCTTAAGCCGTTAAAAGTTCCAAGAATATTTGTGCGCTGTTCAGCACCAGAAACATACATGGCGTATCTTCTCAAGAAAGCCTGGATCTCCTCATCACGAGTGAAGGGGTTGTACATTTGGACCGTAATTGGGACCCGCTCCTTCGTCTCGTGGGCAACAAAACAGACACCGTCAACATCAGGATGGCGAAGACATTGTTGAGCCCGGGTATAACAGGTCCTCATCTCATCAAGGCACCAGAAAGTGGCATCGAAGAAACCGAGCTTCGGAAAGTATTGCAGGCAAAATATGCTCTCCCTTGGCATGTTCAAAATTTCCTCCAGGATCGTCTTCTGAACGTGTAGAATTCCCCACTGGAACCTCTTCTCCTCTGGAATGTACAGCCGAACTGTAAATGGAGCATTTGGGGCGCCCATACCGCAATCCGCACTTCCCTAAGGAAGGTCGCTTCCCGTTGCTTGGGGACTAAGCAGGGGGGTGAAGTCCGGGCTATAAACCCGAACGATCCCCCCAGGCCGAGCAGCCGGGTACCCCAAGCACCTTCTGGCCAGACCAAGCGTTCGACGACACTTGATCTTAGCCAAAAGGCCGAGAAGCGATAACGGGGCCGCTTATCGCCAATGCAGAGCACTTCTCAGGGCAACAGCCTACAGGTCCCAGCCATAGCCACAGTCTGGGAGGCTTCTTGCTCTCTCACAAACCAGGAGAAAACGTGCGTCCTACGCTCAGAAATCACCAGCATGCTCCTCTTCGTGTTCGCCATCTGCATAGCTCCACCCACCACTATTGGACACGCCTTTTCTTCGCACGAAATTCCTGGTGCCAATGCACGCACGCCAAGCAGAAAAACTGATAAGGAGTGAATGGAGAATTAATAGTGAGGAGAAATAAAAAAAATAAAAAAAAGGGTAGGCATTGTTGATTGTGATGTCACGGCCCCATTGTTGAGTGTTCCGTCAGGGCCCTTGTGATGTCATCCAGTGACCTGACCTTACTTGACCTCTGACCTGACAAGGCTCCTGTGACAAGTGCAGTGTTGCGTCCATTGTCCAGACAAGGTAGGTCCAGCTGCATAGGAAGTGCTGGACTACCTTTTAGCCTCCAAGTAATCCAGTTCAAAAGATCCACAAGAGGGAGACACAGGCAAACTTTACTCATTTAATAAAGAACTGGAAAAGGAAAATGGTTACATCCAGCCAACTTGATACAAAAGGGTCAATTGCCAGGAACAACTCAGCAGCCCTCCCTGGTGTGCACAACAGGCCCAAATCAAACCCAAGGTAAGGTGCGTGGAGGTCAAAACACTTCATTCAGGTGATAAGCCAATTAACTAACCTATCAGTCTTAATTGGATTTGGGGTGTGAGGAGACTGGCTGGCTGGGTTGCTTGGTGTTGGAACAAACCAACAGCTGATGCAATTAGGAGATTGACAGACTAGATGCAGGTATGCAGAAAGCAGCAAAGCACTGAATGACTGGGCAGAGAGACGAGAAGCTGAAGTGCAGACTCCAGAGAGAATGGGATTAAATTATAGAATTCCATTCATTTAAAAACCATTTCCTTCCTACAGCAGTATTTACTTTTTTATCAATTAAAAAATAAATATACATTTCACTAAAACAAAACCCCAGGACATCATTGACGGATAAAGTCTCCCTTTTAAAAACTAAAATATTCCTAGCTTTCCAGAGAGCTTCTTTTGCACAGTTCATAGTCTTCCATGCCACAGCCTCTTGACAGGCTGTTGGGCATTCCAAAAGCCCTTATAAAATCATGTCATAGGTAAAAACACTCAGGCCTGCCATCTTCCTTAAAAGTGGAAGCACTCTTCTCCAGAATTCTTGCGCAAACGGACACGACCACAGTAGTCATCTTCTTGACAAACATTCCTCGGACAGATGGCAGACCTTACATAGCCTCTTCGGTATTGGAATGCCCGGTATGGAAGACACTGATGAACACAATTCCACGCCAAATCTTTCTGGGAATTAAAAAGATAGGAAATGTTAATGATTTTCCAGATTTTTTTACATTTATCCTCTCTAAAATTGCTTTTATCACATGTTATCTCCTTCATTTTTATTTCTTTCAGTAATTATTTAGTTAATTTAGTAATTTACTGTTTTTTAGCTCATTTATACTTTTCTTTTTCAAATTACAGTTGACACCATTTCCTCTAAAATCTTATAACTTCCTGGCAAATTAAAAGCATAAGGAACTGATAAAATCGTTTTAAACCAATTAAACTTACGCATAAAAAAGACAGTATTAAAACGTACATAATAAGACCAATAGTGTTCTTTAAAAAGAGCATTAAAACAGAAACTAAAAAACTTTATTAATAAAAATCTCTTAAAATCCGGAAAATCCTTGCCACCTTTTCCTTGGGTTTTCATGACGTCTTCTCTTTTCAGCATCTCCATTTTTGAACTCCAGAAGAAGGTAAAACCGCTTTTATTAATTTTTTTCAATATATTCATTGGAGGGGGAAACACCATACTTAAATATAATAAAAGGGGTAAAATGATCATTTTAATAATTAAAACTTTCTTCTCCATTGTAAGTTTCCTAATATTCCACATGTTTATTTTCTGATTTACCTTCTTTTCCACCATGCCCCAACTAAAAAAAACATTATTAGTCTCACTAAAATGGTAATAAAATCAGACACAGGGATATCAATATCGTATAGAACCATACTTCCAATATTTAAAATGTTACTTTTGTTGAAGTTCACCTTAAAACCGGAAGCACTACAAAAAAACTGAATATGCTCTAAAGCTTTCCCGAGTGATAGGGCGTCCCTGCATAAAACCGCCACATCATCCATATATCCCACTGCTTTGGCCTCCAGTTCCCTTCCACCGGGCAAGGGTACTCCACGTATTGCCTTATCTTCACGTAGTTTGCATAAGAGATGCTCTAATGCGCAAATAATAAAAGCAGTGGGGACAAGAGACACCCCTGTTTCACAACGGAGTTTAACATAACTTCCTGTGTCTTAAAACCATTTATTAAAATTTTACTAGTACACTTATTATAAAACGCTTTAAGAGACAATAAAAACCTTAAAAAGATAAAAATGAGATACTCTATCAAAATCCTTTTCAAAGTCCATAGATAAAATGGCCAATTTACCTTCTCTTGACTTAGTATCATCAATGCAGTCTTTAATAAGGTTTAAGTTGTCCCATATATTCCTACCTGGGATTCCACAAACTTGGTTAGCATGAATAGTTTTAGAAATAACTTCTTTTAACCTATTTGCACAGATTTTTGCCATAATTTTATAGTCTGTGTTGAGAAGGGTTATTGGTCTCCAATTTTTCAAATCTGCCTTATCTCCTTTCTTATACAGTAAGGAGACCTCACCCTTCCTCCAGGATTTAGGTAAAACCTTTTAATAAAAAACCTCACTAAAAAGATCATCTTTTAAAAGGTCATAATATTTTACATAAAACTCAATGGGTATACCATCAGGGCCGGGTACCTTACCCGTCTTAAAACTCTTTGTTGTCTCTAAAACCTCCTGCTCCGTTAAATCTTGGGATAAAATCTGTTGTGAGGCAGGATCTAAAACAGCAGTGACCTACTTCAGTGAGTCCTGTAAAATAGACTGGTCCACAGACTTTACATTAAAAAGTTCAGAATAAAAACAATGTACTTTATGTAAAATACCTTACATTTCCTTAGCTCCATCTATTTCATTAATGGCCTCTTTTTTGTTATTAATTTTTTAAAAAAAATATCTAGAACATTTTTCATTTTTTTCTATATGCTTAACTCTAGATCTAAAAATTAATTCTTTACCTTTTTGCTCTATACATTTCGTAATTTCTTTCCTAAGATTTTCTATGTCGCTCTTTACATCCATACCATTGTCTCTGAATTTATACAAGGTTTGTAAACGGGTATTAAGTTCTTTAAAGGAGTCCTTCTTCTATTTTGCTCTCTGGATACTTTTATTTATGAAGAAACTTTTTATTTTTTTCTTCATATTCTCCCACCAGCTACTAATAGAGGTATTTGGACTCCTTACCCGTTTACATCTCATATAAAAACTTTTAAAATCAATAATAGTCTGTGGATCGTCTAAAAGAGAAACGTTTAATTTCCATCATTTTTTACCAGGAACTTTATTAAAATTGTGTTTAATAATAAGTAATAAGATTTTATGGTCTGAAAAAACATTGGTTAAAAGCTCACATTTAAAAAGCAGTAGCTGATCATTACAAAAAATAAAATCTATTCTGGAACTGCAATTAACATTACTCCAGGTAACGCCGGCAACCTCTGGGACATCTTTGTTACATTCTTTGTAAACATCAAGAAGTTCAAAATCATCCACCAGATTTTTCAACATCCCAGAGGTTTTATCGTAATTCCTACTGGTAGATGTAGTTTGCCGGTGTTCCCCTTTCATAATACAATTAAAATCTCCCGCAAAAACACATGGTTCAGAGGTGTTAATAAAAACAGATAAAATTTCTAGCATGTCAGCTCTTTCTTTCTTATTAGGAGAACCATAAAAATTTTAAAACTGCCTTTTAACACCATTGATAAAAGCTTTGACCAATAAAATCCTACCTGGTAAAATTTCATTAAAATCATCAATTAAAACATTTAAAAAGTATGGCGACCCCATCTGACCTGGACTCGTTGGATCCAGACCAGATGGATGGTCCGTGTTGCCAATCTTCTTTATAGCTTTTGTACGAGATTGTATGGAAAATGCCACATTCCTGCAAGAAAAACACGGATGCTGTAATTGTAGTTAAAAAAATTAAAAAGAGCAACCCGTCTATGTTTAGACTTGACACCCCTCACATTGAGGGAAACTCCTTTTATTTCAGAATCCATGATGATTCTTTAGGAGGAGTCAGCATGCCCAGAAAACTCATTTAGACTCACATTCCCGCCCTCTTCCGATCCAATCGTTATGAGGGAGCCTTCTGGAGAGGAACTTCCGTCACTCAGGCAGGAGCCTGCAGTCATGCTCGGGTAATCGGTTAGGCCAGCCTCTGATAGCCTCACCTGGGTCTCCATACCTTGACCATTTAGGTCCTCATTAATTGTGTCGGGTGAGTCACCGACTGGATCCGCTGCTCCCCTCTGGCACTGGGAGGTCCCAGGCCTCTCAGGGGGAGGCTGTGCACAAGGCAGGGAATCGGACGTCTCCAGGGAGGCACTCACCTCCCCAACCACCTTATCCGGCGGGAGGGAGGTTGCCGGAGGAGCCACGTCCGCCTGCTCATGATGGCTAGACGTTTCCATCGGCTCCTCCATCTCCCTAGTCGGAGAACGCCCTTTTTTTCCCCCGCCTCTTTTTTCCTTGCGTTTCCCACACACCTTAATCAAGATGGTCATCAGGCTTAGGAGACCCAGGTTGCGGAGCTTGTCTGGACTCCCCCGAACGACCGCTCTTTTGGGGAGTTCCAGACTTTTTAAGTCGCGCCACCAACTCCGCTTTATGCTTGGCATTCTGCCTTCGCATTTGTTGGATCACCCGAGCAATCCTGCTCCATATCTTCTGCCTCAGCCCCCGCATCACTCGCATCAGGGGCCTCGGGCTCCTGCCTTACCTCTGCATCCATCGCTTGTTCCTTTCCTTGAGGGCGGGTCTGGTCGGCTGACTCCTGTGGGGGCGTCTTAGGTTGCTCTTCTTTCCTGTGGGGACAAAATCTGTATAGAGGCCCAGTTCTCTGACAAAAGGTAATTTTTTTTGCGCTGGGACAATCTTTATTATTATGTTGAATGCTTTCACAATTCCTGCACTGAGCATCACAGTTTTCGTTTGTGTGTCCGTATACCCCACAGAATTTGCAGAAATTAGGCATTCCCGTAAAGAAGAGGTCGCCATTTATTTGACCTAGTTTAAAACGGGCAGGTGGCAATTTAATTCCAGAGGAAAAGGCGGCATCTTTAATAAAAGTTACTAAAAACTTCCACTTGGATGTCCATATACCACACTCGTTCATAACCTTCCCCTTGAATTGGACCTCTTTAAAGTATAAAGATAAAAACTTCTCCAACTCTCTCTGGTCCACATAGGGGGAATACATCTTATTCACAACGATCTTTTTCTCGTCAAAAGCGTGCTCAATGATATGGGTACGCCCAAGCCTGGGATCATCCTTTATTTTCTCAGCTTGTTTTAAAGCATCACGGAAAATGCCGTCTCCCACAAAAGTAACCAGAAGGCCGGGGGATCGCAACTCGTTACCCTGGGACTAAGTCCTCCCCCAATAGCAGCAGGTGGGTGAAGCACGGGAATAAATTCCCGGACGATCCCACAAGGCCGAGGGAAGGAGTACTCGAATACCCTTAGCTAAGACCAAGTGCAGAATCAGAAACACATACACTTGATCTTAGCCAAAGGCCGAAAAGCGATAACCCGCTCGGACTCGACAACCGGGCCGCTTATCCACAATGCAGAGCACTTCTCAAGGCAACAGCCTACAGGCCCGAGCCCCAGACACAGTTCGGGAGGCTTCTTTCTCTCACAAACCAGGGAAAACGTGCGTGCGTCCTACGCTCAGAAATCACCAGCATGCTTCTCTTCGTGTTCGCCATCTGCATAGCTCCGCCCACACGCCACTTTTGGTCACGCCTTTTCTTCGCACGAAATTCCTGGTGCCAAAGCACGCCAAGAAGAAAAACTGATAAGAGGAGTGAATGGAGAAGTAGTGAGAAAAAATTAAAAATAATAAAAATAAAAGGGGGGATGCATTGTTGATTGTGATGTCATGGTCCCATTGTTGAGTTTTCCCTCAGGGCCCTTGTGATGTCATCCAGTGACCTGACAAGCCTCCTGTGACACGTATAGCGATCCGTCCATTGTCCAGACAAGGTAAGTACAGCTGCTGCTGATACATAGGAAGTGCTGGACACCCTTTTAGCCTCCAAGTAATCCAGTTCAAAAGATCCACAAGAGGGAGACACAGGCAAACTTTACTCATTTAATAAAGCACTGGAAAAGGAAAATGGTTACATCCAGCCAACTTGCTACAAAAGAGTCAATTGCCAGGAACAACTCAGCAGCCCTCCCAGGTGTGCACAACAGCCCCAAATCAAGCCCAAGGTAAGGTGCGTGGAGGTCCAAACACTTCATTCAGGTGATAAGCCAATTAACTAACCCATCAGTCTTAATTGGCTTTGGGGTGTGAGGAGACTGGCTGGCTGGGTTGCTTGGTGCTGGAACAAACCAACAGCTGATGCAATTAGGAGATTGACAGACTAGATGCAGGTATACAGAAAGCAGCACAGCACTGACTGACTGGGCAGAGGGACGAGAAGCTGAAGTGCAGACTCCGGAGGCAGGACACACGCAACTTTCCACTTGCTTGCTGGAAGGATGATGCTTGCAATCAATCAATTTCATTCAGTTTTTTCATACTGGATAAGAAGGGGTGCACCGGTCCTGGAGGTACTGCAATACCAGGTCAATGCGTGGAGTGGACAGAGCAAGCTCTTTTTCCATCTCCCTGTTCGAAAAATCCATTTAATATATGGTCCTCAGATATTAAACTGATAAGAACAGATTTTTTTTATTTTTTTTAACCTCTCAGAGGTAATATAAAGTCTTAATAACTTCATAATACATCACCTCATCACCGAAGTTCTTTTATTATTCATTTTTTAAATTTTTAAACAATACTTAATCAGGAAAAACAAGAAGACAAGAAAATTCAAAAAAGTCAATATACAAAACTAACAAAAACACACTTATTTATATTTTATCAGGCGTCTCCACTTCTTGAATTTCCACCCCCCCCCCGCATCATCATTATCACCACCAACTTGTTTGTCCCATAAGTAAATTACATATAACCTGGACAAGATCAGTTTTACACAATCATTAACACCCATAATCTTACTTTTGCATACACATAAATTCCTAGCATCCCACAGACTTTCCATCACACACACCATAATCAACTACATAATCCTTTCTCTCACGCTTCCACATGCTCCTGCACTATACATCGCTACCTTCCAACTTACCGAACGCACTCCTGTCAACTCTCTACATAAACCAGTCAAACATCCCCATACTTCTTTTGAGTACTCACATCCCCACATCACATGTCCTACACTTTCACTCTCCCCACCCCCCTCTCTTGGGCAGATCTCAGATCTAACTAGATCTCTTTTCTTTTGAACTTCTCTGACTGGTAATATATTATGTAACGACATCCAGATAACCTCCCGTTGTCTATTTGTCATACCCTGTGTTCTCACTTTCTTCCAAACTCTTTTGGTCTCCCACGACCTCAACCCAACAATATCACACGGATTTTCTTCATGATCACCTCTTTATCTTTAAAGTCTTCCATTCGACACTCCAACGATTCATTCTTCCTCACAAATCCTTCAATTCTCATGTACAACACTAGACACTTAAAATCTTCTTCCATCTCTTTTCACCCAATTTAACCCATACAGCATCCATCCAGCCAAGTACCTTACCATATATGCAGCCTTATTTTCCCTTTCTAACAACACACACACCACTCTTATATAGCTCAGACTCAAAAACAACTCAATATTTGGAAAACTCAAACCCCCATTCTCACACAACTTATACAAAAACTCCCTTTTTAACTTCTCCATCTTACTCCCCCAAAAGGAAGGTAAACACCAACTTCTCCATCCTCCTAATTTTCCTATTTGCAAAAGGAAACACATTCGCACAAAATAAAATAATCGGCAAAATAACAGATTTGACAACCAAAACTTTCCCAACGTCAATTGTCTCAGTCGCCAAAAATGTAACTTTCTCTCTACTCGTACCCCACATTCATCCCAACTCTCATCTCCTACCAAGCCTTCATTACATTGTATCCCTAACACTTTAATCGCCCCTTCCTCACATATTACTCCATCCATTCTTACTTCCCTGTCCCCAAAACACACTTACTCCAATTCACCTTAAACGCAGACCCCACACAAAAAATATCTAACAATAACCTAGCTCTACTCATTCCCGCAACACTCTCACTCACAATCACCACATCATCCATATACCCAAGCACTTTTACTGTTTTACCATGACTCCCTGGAACTAACAAACCTTTCATAACCTTATCTCCCCTTATTATACACAACAACACCTCAATCACACAAATAAAGAGGACAGGGGACATAGGACACCCCTGCCTCACACCTGATCTAACATTCACACTACTACTCAATACACCATTAACCAAAAATTCACTTGTCACATTACCATACAAACAGAACACAAACTTTTTAGGAAAACCCATTCTAACACACTAAACAAACTCATGCAACACTCTATCATACGCCTTTTCAAAATCTACACTCAACCCCATACACTTCTGCTTTCTATCCGCACAATCACCAATCAAATCTCTAAATAACAACAAATTATCAGTCATACTCCTCCCAGGCACTGCACACACTTGGTCCTCATTCAAAACTTGCCCAATCACCTCTCTCATTCGATTCGCCAATACCTTGCTGAACACTTTATAATCTGCATCCAGCAGAGTAATTGGCCTCCAATTTCCCAAACTTTTCCTATCTCCTTTCTTATATATTAGTACCACTACACCCTCTTTCATACTATCACACAAAATCCCATTCTCCCACATAAAATTACACACTTCACAAAAATCTGTACCCACCACATCCCACATTGCCTCATACAACTCGATGGGAAGCCCATCTTTTCCCGCCGTTTTATTTCTTTTTGCACTCAAAATTTGGTACTCAAAATTTCATCCATAATAATCACCACTCAAACTCTCACTGTCTTCTCTCCCTAACATTCTATCCAAACTGTTCAAAATATCATTCATCACACCTCTATCATGACCCTTTCTACTATACAATTCTTCATAAAACAATTCCACTACATTCATCACCCCCACCCCACTAACACATTCTCCCTCCCACACACTTTCTTAAAGAAAAACCTCGTACACTTCTCATCCATCTCTAAATATTCCACTTTCGACCTAAAAATAATTTCTTTACCTTTCTTCTCTATTAACTTTTTCATTTCACATCTTGCTTCTTTCAAAAAATCATCCACCTCTTTGCCTAACTCACTCACTCTCCTCAACCACTCAATTCTAGTATTTAATTCTCTATACTTGTCCCTATTCATGGCGGCTTTCTTGTAACCCCATTTCTTGAAAAACCTTCCCATTTCCCTTTTTTCACCTAATCCCACCACAACAACACATTCCTAAATTCATTCTTTCGCACTCTCCACCTCTCATACTTATACTTAAGCTCATTCATAACCCTCACATTCAGCTTCCATACCCCCTCCCATCCACTCCAAACACAGCACTCATCAACGTATGATCTGTAAAAAAAATGGCAGACTGTTGCAAACTTGAACAAAAAACATAGTCTATCCTAGACGTCACATGCCCTTTATCGGACTTAAATGTTACAGGGGCTGGTACCCCATTCTGCTCTACTGCACAGTCAACCAAAGAAAAATCCTTAACCAAAAGACCTAACTTTTATCCAGATAAATCTAACTTACTACCTTCTATGACACAGTTAAAATCCCCCACCCACACCGTAGGAATTCTACTAGGCAAAAATAAACCTAACTTATCAAATAACTCTATTCTATCTTGTTTCTTTGTAAAACCATAGGTATTAATAATCCTTACCCTCCACTAATTCCCACTCACTATCACTATTATACACCTTCCCACCTCCACTACAGTATAACTCTAAATTTTTATATCCTTATTCCCCAATAATACTCCCACACCTTCATTACGATTCTTTTCTGAACCGGAAAAAATAAATTGACCATAAGGCCATTCTTTTTCATTCAGCAATCTGCTAATACCACATTCCTGTAAACAAAAAATGTCCGCATTTTGCGATTTTAAGAAATCAAAAACACAGGCTCTTCTAATCCTTGACTTGATAAGTCTTACATTAAGAGACGCCACACTAAAATTAATTTGACTCGCCATATTAAAGTTTTAAGGAGATGCAAACCAGAAGACATCTTTCTCAAGCGACCCCGTCTGGAGGCGGGGGACTTGAGGTAAATACGAAATCCCCTACTCCTTCTAAAGAAGCATCAGAGGAGATTACAGACTCAGGATAGTCCTCCTCTCTCCTCGGGCTCCCACTTTCGGTACTTGCAGCCGATGTCTCCCTCCTCATTCTCTTTGGCTGCACTATTTGCCAACTCTCCTCTGAGGATCTGGGAATCCCCCTAGAAAAGTCCCCTTGATCTCCACCTTCGTCTTCTTCCTCCACTCCGGCAGTCTCACTCCAGGCAAGAGGGGGTGTTTTGTCAAGACCACCACTCTCCCTCTCACCCTCTCCCTGCACAGCCGCATCAATCTCCAAGTTCGGTAACTCCTCCTCCGCGGACTCAGGCACTTCCATCCCAGTCTCCCCCAGGCTCTTCAACCTGTGGAGGCTCTGGGGCTGGGGTTTCAGGGGTTGCCTGTACCGACAGCCTCTCTGATGTGACCCCCCTACTCCCCATTACACCCCCCATTGTACTCCTCAACATCTCCAAGTATGTGGCCTTTCTTACTGGACAATCCTTAAAGGCATGTCCTTCTACCAAGCTGAGATTACACACCATCTCAAAGGTACACTCTGCCGCCTTATGTCCAGGTCGACCACACTTACCACATGGTGTGCCTACCGTACAATCCTCCTGCACGTGCCCATACTTCTTGCACTTTCTACAGAAGCGTGGGCTCCCTGGAAAAAACAAATAGCCTCGGTCTCTTCCAATGGTGAAGTTCATAGTTGGATAATGCATTCCACCAGTGCCATCCGGATTAGCTCGGAATCTTACCCAAAATTGATACTTCCCGGTCCAGATGCCCTCCCCATTCATAATCTTCTTTTCGAACCTCACATTTTCGCAATGCTTAGAAAGAAAAGCGCGAATAATGGTCATCTTCACATGGGGATTATACATAAAAAGCACCAAAAAGACCTCCACTTCTTCAAAAAGCAATACAAATGAAAGTCCCAAAATTATTAGCATTTTCTTTCAGGTTATAATGAAAGGTCTGGCATGTAGGAAGACTATTGAAAACTAAAGTGAATTGTCCAACCTTGTTCTCCTGTAGGCAAAGGATTTCCCTCTTCTCCACCTTCAGCAAATCCAGCAGGATGTTCCTCACAGGATGTCGCAGCAAAAAGACCTTCTCCAGCCCAACGTCCATTCGAACAACATTACGGACCCGGTTTTCACCGGCCCAAGCATGTCGGATCTTCACGCCCATTTTGATCGCCTTCAGTTGCTTTTGGGACTAATCTGTTCCCCCAATAGCAGCAAGGGATCCAATCACGGCTATAAACCGTGACCCTCACCCAAGGCCGAGGGTCCGGGTACCCGCAAGCTCTCTCAGCAAAGACCAAGCAACAAGTCACTTGATCTTAGCCAAAAGGCCGAGAAGCGATAACCCGCTCGGCCTCGACAACCGGGCCGCTTATACAGAAAGCAGAGCACTTCTCAAGGCAACAGCCTACAGGCCCGAGCCCCAGACACAGTCCGGGAGGCTTCTTTCTCTCACAAACCAGGGAAAGCGTGCGTTCTACGCTCAGAAATCACCAGCATGCTCCTCTTCATGTTCGCCATCTGCATAGCTCCGCCCACCCATCACTTTTGGTCACGCCTTTTCTTTTCACAAAATTCCTGGTGCCAAAGCACGCCAAGAAGAGAAACTGATAAGAGGAGTGAATGGAGAAGTAGTGAGAAAAATAAAATAAAAGGGGGGATGCATTGTTGATTGTGATGTCATCCAGTGACCTGACCTTGCTTGACCTCTGACCTGACAAGCCTTCTGTGACACGTGCAGTGTTCCGTCCATTGTCCAGACAAGGTAGGAAGTGCTGGACTACCTTTTAGCCTCCAAGTAATCCAGTTCAAAAGATCCACAAGAGGGAGACACAGGCAAACTTTACTCATTTAATAAAGCACTGGAAAAGGAAAATGGTTACATCCAGCCAACTTGCTACAAAAGGGTCAATTGCCAGGAACAACTCAGCAGCCCTCCCAGGTGTGCACAACAGGCCCAAATCAAACCCAAGGTAAGGTGTGTGGAGGTCCAAACACTTCATTCAGGTGATAAGTCAATTAACTAACCCATCAGTCTTAATTGGCTTTGGGGTGTGAGGAGACTGGCTGGCTGGGTTGCTTGGTGCTGGAACAAACCAACAGCTGATGCAATTAGGAGATTGACAGACTAGATGCAGGTATTATATGCAAAAAGCAGCACTGCACTGACTCACTGGGCAGACTGAGGAGAAGCTGAAGGAGGCAGGACACACACACAACTTTCCACTTGCTTGCTGGAAGGATGATGCTTGCAATCAATTTCATTCTGTTTTTCATACTGGATTAGAAGGGGTGCACCGGTCCTGGAGGTACTGCAATACCAGGTCAATGCGTGGAGTGGACAGAGCAAGCTCTTTTTCCATCTCCCTGTTCGAAAAATCCATTTAATATATGGTCCCCAGATAGGGGACGTATCAGATATTAAACTGATAAGAACAGATTTTTAAGTTGATATTTACCCATCAAGGGGTAAAAATCGTTTATTAAAATCAAAGCAACATTACATCACAAATTATTATAAAACCATTTTTACATATAATTTATTAAAAAGCAGGTTTTATAAAATCATATAACTGACCCCCATTCCCTTAAAAACCACTTGTGGCACATAAAAGGTGTTCTTTTTTTGTCAAATAAATATTAATTGTGAATTCCATCTAAAACCATCTTTAAAACATTTTCTTCCGTAATAACATCATTTTTAAAAACTAAAATGTTCCGGGCCGACCATAGAGCTACTTTGACGCAATTCGTGATCTTCCATGCCATAGTCTTTTTGATTCTTGAAGGGCGCTCCAGACACCCATAAAAGACACAGTCTATAGATAAAGCTTTTAGTCCTGTAATTTTCCTCATCAAGGGGAACATTTTTTTCCAGATCTTCTGTGCAAAATAGCAGTACCAAAATAGATGGTAAACGTCCTCCTCCTCTCTGCATGCTCCCCTAGGACACTCCGCGGTGCTTGTCAATCCTCTTCGGTGCTGAAATGCCCGGCATGGAAGACATTAATGTACGCAGCTCCAGGCCAGGTCCTTCTGTGCATTAAAAAGATAGTTTTCGTTAACATTTTTCCAGGTCTGCTTACATTTTGTCTCATTAAAATTCTTAATAGGGGTCATCAATTATTATCATTAATATCCTTTAAAATCATCTTACTGTTTTTTAAAATCTCCACCCTCTTTTGGCCTAGATTAAAAGTATTCGTTATTTTTTCTAAAATTTTATAAGAAACCGGTAAATTAAAAGAGTAGGGAGAATTTAAAATTCTTTCAAACCACCCAAACTTCCTCATAAAATAACCGGTATTATAACTAATAAAAAACGACCAGTAATTATCTTTAAAAAGGGCATTAAAACAGTAACTAAAATACTTGATTAAAAGAAACGTTTTAATATCAGTAAAATCCTTTCCACCTTTACATTTAGGAAGCATTACCGTATCTCTTCGCAGTTTGTCCATCCTGGAACCCCAGAAGAAATTAAAACAGGCTTTATTAATTTTTTTAAAAATACGGTCCGATGGAGGGAACACCATACTAAGATATAATAAAATGGGTAAAACTATCATTTTGATAATTAAAACCTTCCCCTCCATCGTCAGCTTCCTTAGATTCCACATACATAATTTCTTATTTACCTTCTCTGTAACCGCATCCCAATTCCTGAGGCCGTCATTGGACTCGCTGAAGGTGACTCCTAAAATCTCTATAGACTCAGACTCAGGAATGTTAAAGTCATTTAAAACCATCTCTCCGACATTTAAAATATTGCTTTTGTTAAAAAAAAATTTAAAACCGGAGGCGCAACAAAAATACTCCACTTGTTTAGTTGCTTTTTGGATTGCAGGGGCGTCCCTGCAAACTATGGCGACATCATCCATGTACCCCACTACTTTAGCCTCTAGTCCCCCTCCGCCTGGCAGGGGGACTCCGCGTATCTGTTTGCCCTTTCTTATCATAATTAAAAGAGGATCCAGGGCGCAGATAAAAAGTAGTGGGGACAGGGGACACCATTGCTTCACACCAGATTTTAAAATAACATCCTGAGTCTTAAAACCATTGACTAAAATCTTGCTAGTACATTGATTATAAAATGCTCTCAAAGATTGTACAAACCCTTCTGGTATACCCATTTTCTTTAAAACTTTAAAAAGGTAAAAATACGATACGCGGTCAAAAGCCTTCTCAAAGTCTAAAGATAAAATGGCGACCTTCCCGTTCCTTTCATTCGTATGGTTAATAATGTCTTTTAAAAGGTTAATATTGTCCCAGATGCTTCTCCCGGGCACCCCGCAGACCTGGTTTGGATGAATGATTTTATGTATGATTTTCTTCAATCTATTTGCACATAGCTTTGCCATAATTTTATAATCACAGCAAAGCAATGTGATGGGTCTCCAGCTTTTAATATCAGTCTTGTCACCTTTTTTGTATAAAAGGGAGACCTCACCTTTTTTCCAGGATCCCGGGAGAGCCTTGGACCTAAAAACTTCTTTTAAAAGAGAAAACAGATCTTCTTTTAAAACGCCATAAAAGGTAATATAAAATTCAATAGGTATACCATCGGGGCCAGGCACCTTCTCCTTCTTAAAACTTTTAACTGTATCTAAAACTTCTTGCTCGGTGATTTCCTGTAATAAAAATCTTTGAGAGTCAGAATCTAAAACATTCTCAATCCCCTTCAGCGAGTCTTTCATAAAATGTTTATCTATCTTCTTTTCATTAAATAACTCAGTATAAAACTCATGGACTTTCTTTAAAATACTGTTTATATTTTTCTCCCCCCCAAGCTCCTCAATCTGGGCACGTTTATCTTGTATTTTCTTAAAAAAGTACCTGGAGCAGGTTTCGTTCTCTTCAATATGTTTTATTTTAGAACGGAACATAATCTCTTTGCTCCTCTGCTCCAGGCACTGAGAAATCTCTTTTTTAGTGTCAGAGATTTCTTTTTTCATATCAATACCCAGATCGCGGAGCTTGTATTGCGTCTGCAAGCAGGTATTTAGGTCATCATAAAATTTCTTTTTCTCTTGGGCCTTAAGTTTCCCCCTATTAATAAAAAAGGTCTTAATTTTTTTCTTCATACCCTCCCACCATTCAGTTATGGGTCTTCTGGGGTTCCTTACCCGCCTGCAGTGCATGTAAAAGACGATAAAATCAGATAAAACTTTAGGGTCTTTTAAAAGGGAGACATTCAGCTTCCATGTTTTTTTCTTTTTGTGGTTGCCACCAAGCTGCACCTTAAAAGATAAAAGCTTATGATCTGAAGAAATGTTAGTCATTTATCTGAAGAGGCCGGCGTTACCTGGGGTAACGCAACCTGCATATCTAGAATTGATTTTATCTTCTGCTCTTATCAAGTACTGCCTCTTAATTGTAAGCTTTTAACTATTACATTTTTTAAAAACGTCAGTGAGCTTGAAATCTATGACTATATTTTTGAGCAGAGAGGAGGATCTGTCATAGTTCCTGCTCACTGCGTTAGAGAACCGGCGTTCCCCTCTTAAAATACAATTAAAATCTCCTGCTAAAATCAAAGGTTCGGAATTATTAATAAAAAGGGGTAAAATTTCTAGCATTTCAGCTCTTTCCTTTTTATCAGTAAAACCGTAAAAATTTAAAAACTGCCATCTAAAACCATCGATAAAAGCTTTAACTAATAAAATCCTCCCCGGTAAAATCTCATTAATATGATCTATTAAATAAATAATATTTCCCTTAAATAAAATGGCTACACCCCCCGACTTGTTCTTATTTGACCCGGACCAGACAGATGGTCCGAGTTTCCAGTCGTTTTTATATTTTTTATAATTTTGACTGTGGGGGATGCAGCACTCCTGTAAAAAGAACACCGAAGCTGATAAAATTGATAAATAATTAAAAAATGCAATACGTCTAGCTCTAGAATGCACACTTCTGGTGTTCAGGGAAATTCCTTTTAAAATAGCCATAGTAAAAGATTAAAAAGGGAGTTTATTATCTTACCTCGGCACAGCTTCAGACAGCATCAGCAGGGCCGGAGTACTCGCATCCGCTCTCCTCGCCACCTAGCGCCCCAGATGTTACTGTGTCCAAGGATTCTATACAAAAGGAGCTGGCCACGCTCAGCCGACCCCCCTCTCCCATCGGCATACCTTCCAGAGACAGTTGCCACTCGGGGCTCAACAATGCTTCATTAGGTCTCGGAGCCACGGCGTCCTCTCTCTCCCTTTCCGGGGCAGAGGTCTCATCCAGTATGGTCTCGGGCACAGTGTGTACTGTGCCCTCAATGTCACCACTCAGGTGAGTGGAGGGACCTGGCTGGCTGCCTCCGGGATCCGCCACTGGTCCCCCAGTTGGCGTCCCCCTTCGGCATTTCACTGCCGATGCATAGTCCCTCCACTTTTTGGACGCCACGGCTCCACCTGGATCCTCTGGGGTATGCCCAGTGACCGAGTGCGGGCCAGGCGGATCAGCTTCATTCAATTCGCCCCCAGCCTCCATCTCTGGAGGGGGCTTACTCGTCGGCTGATCACTGGACTTCCTTTTATTCCGCTTTTCCCTCGGTTCACCTGATTTGGGGGGTCCGCTCGTGGTGTCCATTCGCTCGAGCAACTCTCCTTGGGGCTGTGGCTCGGCTTGATCCTTCTTTCTTGGTTCTGCTTGCTCCGCCCGTTCCTCCGGCTGCCTCCGCTGTCCTGGCTGTGCCTCGGACCTATTTTTAAAAGGACAATCACGTGAGAGATGACCTGTTTTTGTGCACGCATAGCATTTTTTTCCTGCGGCGCACTCCCTGGTCTCATGCTGAGTGTGTAACGCACCTAGTTGATCAGTTAGGATCTCAACTGCGGAAGCAATGGACATCCACTATTATCCCACCGCCCTTGTGTTTGGCTGTGGGATTTTACTGATGGGAAGGAAGGTCTCCCAGTATTACAGGAGTCACAAGTTAGTATAAGCTTGTGCACAGTTCAGAGTTAGTATCTAGTATGCAATAGGTTCAGAGTTAGTATATAGCATGTCCTCAGTTTAGTATATAGTATGCCATAGGTTCAGGGTTAGTATATAGCATGTCCACAGTTTAGTATGCAGTAGGTTCAAAGTTAGTATAGCATGTCCACAGTTTAGTATATAGTATGCAGTAGGTTTAGTATAGCATGTCCACAGTTTAGTATATAGCATGCAGCAGGTTCAGAGCTAGTATAGCATGTCCAGAGTTTAGTATATAGCATACAGCAGGTTCAGAGCTAGTATAGCATGTCCAGAGTTTAGTATATAGCATGCAGCAGGTTCCACCCCACTCTGAGTTCCAGGACATTAATCAGAGCAGGTAACAGGCATATACTTGCGGTTAGTTGGTCCTGGCTAGGAAGCCAGCAGTAGGGAAGCCAGTGGCAAGAAGGTAGGCAGTCCTTCACAATGTTGTTAGGCATCCAGGTCTGGATATGTGGACAGAGTCCTCAGATGCAATGGAGCTAGCAGGGTGCGCACTCCATTAGTGGAACACCCGTCTTCTATTTAAGGGCTGGACGGTAAGTGGGCGGAGTCACAGGACAGCCCAGCGGCCACTGCGTTCCACGCTGGAGCGCAAGCCAGAGTAACAACACAGGCGGTCGCTGCGTTCCACGCTGGAACGCATGCCAGCGTATCATCGCAGACGGCCGGTGCGTTCCACGCTGGAGCGCAAGTCAGCGTATCGTCACAGGGAGCCGCTGCGATCCAGGCTGTACTGTTACAGAGTGCTGCCGCAGTTCTTACATGTGCTTTTGCATCCCTCAACGTAATGTCCATACTGTTTGCAATTCCTGCAGAATGGTGGCATATTAGAAAAAAACATGTCTCCCAACTTAAAACGTGCTGGGGGGAGAATGAAGCCTCCAGGATGCTTGGGATCACGGTTACAGATGACTTTAAAACACCATTTTGACGTCCAGATCCCGGCTGAATTAAAAATCTTTCTCACTGCAATGATTTTTTTAAAATAGGTGGATAAAAATGTAGTAATAACGTTAAGATCAGCGAAAGGAGAATACATTTTTATGACCACACTAAAAGATTCATCAATTTCATGCTCGTATATCTTAAGGCCTCTTAATCTATCATCATTTAAACATTGTGGAATCTTAGCTAAGAAGCTTTTAAAAATACAGATTTGAGTAAAGGTTACATCATATACTCGTCGTTTTGGATAGTCCTGTATGGCTAAGATCTCATGCTTCTGTACTCTAAATACGCCATACAGGACTTTCTCTACTAGATAATCGAGATTGTAAACATCCTTTTTGCTCTGTGTAACATATAGTCTTACGGTATCCTTAATCTTAGCGTAATCCGGGATCTGGTGCTCGTCATCGTCATCTTCTTGTCTTGGCACGTTTTCTCTTAATTCCTCTGTGCCACCACGGGATTCGTTTTTCCTGTCTTCCTCTTTTCTCTGGGCTCCATCATCTTTAGAATTTTTCCTTGCAGCTTCTCCTTTCTTTCCGCTTTTCTTTTTCTTCTCCATTGTAATAAATCCGTCTCCTCCTCCTGATCCTCCTCCATCGACCCCGACTCCTCCTCCTGGGTCATCTGCCATAGGTGGTACTTGGCGCTGTCTCTAAGGACAAAAGATACAAATGCTCCCCTGCAAGTCCTGGGACTTACAGAGGTTCGGGGGATCGGGACTAAGCCTCTCTCCCAATAGCAGCAGGGTGGTGAAGTCCAGGCAATGAACCTGAACGATCCCCCCAGGCCGAGAGAGAGGGTACCCGGGTCCTACCTTCCGACGCAGAAACAAGTGCAGCACCGAAGATTTTTTTTTAAGTTGATATTTACCCCAAGGGGTAAAAATCGTTTATTAAAATTATAACAAAATTACATTAACATAAGAAATCATAAAACCGTTTTTACAGGCGACATAAAATTTACAGGTTTTATAAAATCATATAACTGAGGCCCACTCTCTTAAAAACCATTTGTGGCACATAAAAGGCATTCTTTTTTTATCAATTAAATAATAACTATACATTCCATCTAAAATCATCTTTAAAACATTTTCTTCAGTAATCACATCATTTTTAAAAACTAAAATGTTCCGGGCCGACCATAGAGCTACTTTGACGCAATTCGTGATCTTCCATGCCATAGTCCTTTTGATTCTTGAAGGGCACTCCAGACACCCATAAAAAACACCGTCCATAGATAAAGCTTTCAGTCCAGTAATCTTCTTCATCAAGGGGAACATTTTTATCCATATTTTTCGTGCGAAATAACAATGCCACATCACGTGGAAAATGTCCTCCTCCTCTCTGCATGCTCCCCTTGGACACTCTGCGGTGCTTGATAATCCTCTTCGGTGCTGGAATGCCCGGCATGGAAGACACTCATGTACGCAGCTCCAGGCCAGGTCCTTCTGTGCGTTAAAAAGATAATTTTCATTAATATTTTTCCAGGTCTGTTTACATTTTTCTTCATTAAAATTTTTAATAGGGGCCATCAGTTTATTATCATTAATATCTTTTAAAATCATTTTACTGTTTTTTAAAAACTCCACACTCTTTTGGCCAAGATTAAAATTACTCGTTATTTTCTCTAAAATCCTATAAGAGGCAGGTAAATTAAAAGAGTAGGGAGAATTTAAAATCACTTTAAACCACCCAAACTTCCTCATAAAATACCCAGTGCTATAACGAATAAAAAACGACCAATAATTATCCTTAAAAAGAGTGTTAAAACAGTAACTAAAATACTTAATTAAAAGAAACGTTTTAATATTTGTAAAATCTTTTCCACCTTTATTTTTTGGAAGCATTACCGTATCTCGCCGCAGCTTGTCCATCCTGGAACCCCAGAAGAAATTAAAACAGGCCTTATTAATTTTTTTAAAAATACGGTCCGATGGAGGGAACACCATGCTAAGATATAATAAAATCGGTAAAATTATCATTTTGATAATTAAAACCTTTCCCTCCATCGTTAGCTTCCTTAGGTTCCACATGCATAATTTCTTATTGATCTTCTCTGTAACCGTGTCCCAATTCCTGAGGCCGTCATTGGACTCGCTGAAGGTGACACCTAAAATCTTAATAGACTCAGACTCAGGAATGTTGATATCACTTAAAACCATCTCTCCGACATTTAAAATACTACTTTTGTTAAAATTTATTTTAAAACCGGAGGCGGAACAGAAATATTCAACTTGCTTGGTTGCCTTTTGGATTGCAGGGGTGTCCCTACAAATTATGGCGACATCATCCATGTACCCCACTACTTTAGCCTCTAGTCCCCCTCCGCCTGGCAGGGGGACTCCGCGTATCTGCTTATCCTTCCTTATTATGGTTAAAAGAGGCTCCAAGGCGCAAATAAAAAGTAGTGGGGACAGGGGACACCCCTGTTTCACGCCAGATTTTAAAACAACATCCTGAGTCTTAAAACCATTGACTAAAATCTTGCTAGTACATTGGTTATAAAACGCTCTCAAAGATAATACAAACCCCTCTGGTATACCCATTTTCTTTAAAACTTTAAAAAGGTAAAAATACGACACTCGATTGAAAGCCTTTTCAAAATCTAAAGATAAAATGGCAACTTTTCCGTTTCTTTCATTCGTAAAATCAATCACATCTTTTAAAAGGTTAATATTGTCCCAGATGCTCCTCCCGGGCACCCCGCAGACCTGGTTTTGATGGATTATTTTGTGGATGACTTTTTTTAATCTATTTGCACATAGCTTTGCCATGATTTTATAGTCACAGCAAAGCAATGTGATGGGTCTTCAGTTTTTTATGTCTGTTTTGTCGCCTTTTTTGTATAAAAGGGAGACCTCACCTTTTTTCCAGGATCCCGGGAGGGCCTTAGACCTAAAAACATCTTTTAAAAGAGAAAATAAATCTTCTTTTAAAATGCCATAAAAGGTAACATAAAACTCAATGGGTATACCATCGGGGCCGGGCACCTTGTCTTTCTTAAAACTCTTAACCGTCTCTAAAACCTCTTGCTCGGTGATTTCCTGTAATAAAAATCTTTGAGAGTCGGCATCTAAAACATTTTCAATCCCCTTCAGCGAGTCCTTCATAAAATATTTATCAATTTTTTTCTCGTTAAATAGTTCAGAGTAAAATTCATGGACTTTTTTGAGAATACCATTTATATTTCTTACCCCCCCAAGCTCCTCAATCTGGGCACGTTTTTCTTGTATTTTTTTAAAAAAGTACCTGGAGCAGGTTTCGTTCTCCTCAAGATGTTGAATTTTGGAGCGAAACATTATTTCTTTACTTTTCTGCTCCAGGCACTGTGAGATCTCTTTCTTAATATCAAGGATTTCTTTTTTAACATCCATACCCAGATCGCGGAGCTTGTACTGTGTCTGCAGGCGGGTATTTAGATCGTCATAAAATTTCTTTTTTTCTTTGGCCTTGAGTTTCCCCCTATTAATAAAAAAGGTTTTGATCTTCTTCTTCATACTTTCCCACCATTCTGTAATAGGTCTTCTGGGGTTCCTTACCCGCCTGCAGTACTTGTAAAACACAATAAAATCAGATAAAATTTTGGGGTCTTTTAAAAGGGAGACATTCAGTTTCCATGTTTTTTTCTTTTGGTGATTGCCACCTAACTGCACCTTAAAAGACAACAATTTGTGATCTGAAAATATATTGGTTAAAAGCTTACAGTTAAAAGGCAGTACTTGATTAGAGCAGAAAATAAAATCGATTCGGGACTTACAGGTAGCGTTACCCCAGGTGACGCCGGCCTCTTCAGATAAATGACTATTACACTTTTTAAAAACGTCAGTGAGCTTGAAATCTATGACAATATTTTTGAGCAGAGAGGAGGATCTGTCATAGTTCCTGCTCACTGCGTTAGAGAACCGGCGTTCACCCCTTAAAATGCAATTAAAATCTCCTGCTAAAATCAAAGGCTCTGAATCATTGATAAAAAGAGGCAAAATTTCAAGCATTTCTGCTCTCTCTTTTTTATCAGTAAAACCATAAAAATTTAAAAACTGCCATCTAAAACCACCAATAAAAGCTTTGACCAATAAAATCCTCCCCGGTAAAATCTCGTTTATATGATCTATTAAAACATTTCCCTTAAATAAAATAGCTACACCCCCCGACTTGTTTTTGTTTGACCCGGACCAAACGGAAGGTCCGAGTCTCCAGTCATTTTTATATTTCCTATAATTCTGACTGTGGGGGATGCAGCACTCTTGTAAAAAGAACACCGAAGCTGATAAAATAGATAGATAGTTAAAAAGTGCGATACGTCTTATTCTCGAATGCACGCTTCTGGTGTTCAGGGAAATGCCTTTTAAAATAGCCATAATAAAAGATTAAAAAGGGAGTTTGTTGTCTTACCTTGGCACAGTTCAGACAGCATCAGCAAGCTCAGAGAGTTCTCCGCCGCTTTCTTCACCACCAAGCACCCCAGATGTTATTGAACGCTCGGATACTGCAGGAGAGGAGCTACCATCGCTCAGCAGACCCCCTGCTCCCATTAGCATGCACTCCATTGACATCTGCCACGCCGGGCTACTATATATGGCTTCAGGTCTCAGAGCCGCAGCGCCAACCCTCTCCCGTTCCGGGGCAGAGGGCCCACTGAGGACGGTTTCCGGCACCGTAGTGACCGTACACTCAGTGTCACCACTCAGGTGAGAGGAAGGACCTGGTTGGCTGCCTCCGGGATCCGCCACTGGTCCCCCAGTTGGCATCCCCCCTTGGCTTCCCGCCACCAGTGTTAGGTCCCTCCTCTTTTTGGACGCCGCGGCTCCACCCGGATCTTCTGGAGTGTGCCCAGGGACCGAGTGCGGGCCAGGCGGATCAGCATCATTCGTTCCACCCCCAGTCTCTATCTCTGGAGGGGGCTTACTCGTCCGCTGATCACTGGACTTCCTCTTATTCCGCTTTTCCTTCGGCTCCCCAGGCTGGGGGGGGTCCGCTCGTGGTATCCATACGCTCCTGCTCCTCTCCTTGGGGCTGTGGTTTGGCTTGGTCTTGTTTTTCCGCTTCCTTCTGTCTCTCTGGCTGCTTCTGCTGCCCTGGCTGTGCCTCGGATTTCCTAAAAGGGCAATCTCGTGAGAGGTGACCTGTACGAGTACACGCATAACACCTTTTCCCTGCGGCGCACTCTCGGGTGTCATGCTCTGTGCTTCCGCAATTCCTGCATGTACTCGTACAGTCGTTATTGTAGTGCCCATACCTCTTACAAAGCCTGCAGAAAGGTGGCATATTAGAAAAAAACATGTCACCTACCATGTCCCCCAGTTTAAAACGTGCTGGGGGTAAGATGAGACCTCCTGGATGATTGGGATCACGGTTACCAATAACTTTAAAAAGCCACTTTGACGTCCAGATCCCGGCGGTATTTAAAATTTTCGTGACTGAAACGATTTTCTTAAAATATTGGGATAAAAATGCAGTAATAACATTAAGATTGGCGAATGGCGAATACATTTTTATGACAACAGTAAAAGTTTCATCAATTTCGTGCTCGTAAATTTTAAGACCTCGCATTCTCTCATCATTTATGCATTGTGGAACCTTTGCTAAAAAACTTTTAAAAATACCGTTTTGGGAAAAGGTCACATCGTATACACGTCTCTTCGGGTAGTCCTGTATGGCCAAGATCTCATGTTTCTGCACGCCAAACACGCCATACAGGACTTTCTCTACCAAATACAACAAATTATATTTTTCTTTTTTACCCTCAGAAACGTATAAACGGACGGTATCTTTGATTTTTGCATAGTCCGGGATCTGGTGTTCGTCATCTTCTTCTTTTCGTGGTATATTTTCTCTCAATTCTTCTGTTCCGCCTCGGGATCCATTTTTCTTAGCCTCCTCCTTCCTTCTGGTGTCATCATCCTTTGAATTCTTCTTTAAAGCTCCGCCACTCTTTTTCTTTCCCACTGTAACAAATCCATCATCATCGATTTCTCCGGCTCTTCCGGTTCCTCCGCCTCCTCCGACTCCTCTGACTCCTCCGGTTCCTCCGACTCCTCCGGCTCCTCCGACTCCTCCTCCTCCTCCTCCATCGACCTCGTCACCTCCTCCTCCCGGGTCGTCTGCCATAGATGGAACTAGGCGCTTGTCTCTAAGGACAAAGTAAAAATGCTCCCCTGCGAGTCCTGGGACTCACAGAGGTTCGGGGGATCGCAACTCGACGTCCCCGGGACTAAGCCTCTCTCCCAATAGCAGCAGGGGGGTGAAGTCCAGGCTATAAACCTGAACGATCCCCCCAGGCCGAGAGAGAGGGTACCCGGGTCCTACCTTCTGACGCAGAAACAAGTGCAGCACCGAAGATACTACACTTGATCTTAGCCAAAAGGCCGAGAAGCGATACCCGCTCGGCCTCGACAACGGGGCCGCTTATCGCCCATGCTGAGCACTTCTCAAGGCAACTGCCTACAGGCCCCAGCCATAGCCAAAGTCTGGGAGGCTTCTTGATCTCTCACAAAACTGGAAAAAACGTGCGTCCTACGCTCAGAAATAACCAGAATACTCCTCTTCGTGTTCGCCATCTACATAGCTCCGCCCACCACTGTTGGACACGCCTTTTCTTCGCACGAAATTCCTGGTGACAAAGCACACCAAGCAGTAGTAAAAATGAAAACAGGAGTGAATGGAGACGTTGTGAAAATAAATAAATAAATAAATAAATACAGCATTGTTGATTGTGATGTCACGGCCCCATTGTTGAGTGTTCCATCAAGGCCCTTGTGATGTCATCCAATAGCTGACCTTACTTGACCTCTTTGACCTCTTGACCTGACAAGGCTCTTGTGACACGTGCAGTGTTCCGTCCATTGCCCAGGCAAGGTAGGTCCAGCTGCATAGGAAGTGCTGGGCTACTTTTTAGCCTCCAAGTAATCCAGTTCAAAAGATCCACAAGAGGGAGACACAGGCAAACTTTACTCATTTATTGAAGCACTGGAAGAGCTAAATGGTTACATCCAGCCAACTTGATACAAAAAGGCTAAATTGCCTGCCAGGGAAAACTCAGCAGCCCTTCCTCCCAGGTGTGCACAACAGGCCCAAATCAAACGTGGAGGTCCAAACACTTCATTCAGGTGATAAGCCAATTAACCAATCATCAGTCTTAATTGGATCCAGGGTGTGAGGAGACTGGCTGGCTGGCTTGCTTCGTGCTGGAACTAACCAACAGCTGATGCAATTAGGAGATTGACAGACTAGATGCAGGTATTCTATGCAAAAAGCAGCACTGCACTGACTGGGCAGACAGAGGAGAAGCTGAAGTGCAGACTCCTGAAGGAGGCAGGACACACACAACTTTCCACTTGCTTGCTGGAAGGATGCTTGCAATCCATTTCAATTTTATTCTGTTTTTCATACCGGATTAGAAGGGGTGCACCGGTCCTGGAGGTACTGCAATACCAGGTCAATGCGTGGAGTGGACAGAGCAAGCTCTTTTTCCATCTCCCTGTTCGAAAAATCCATTTAATATATGGTCCCCAGATAGGGGACGTATCAGATATTAAACTGATAAGAACAGATTTTTTTTTTGATTTTTTTTTTTACTATTCAGTAAGTATCAAAGATCTCCATTCACCTTTACTTCATTTTCTTGGTAAAAGCCAAGATCGCTTCGTACTTCATCATCATAGCTTTCTTTCTTTATTCCTTAATTATATTTTACAAGAAATCTCCACTTTTTGTTTCCAAATCTCCTCACTATCTACACCACCACCGTGCTTCTTATCCCAACAATATATAATGTACAACTTAGAATTAATTTCATACACCCCTTCACTGGCACCAACTCTCTTTTAACCACCCCAGGACCGCCGTACGCAGGATTGCGTCTTTGCGGCGGCCCTGCTCTTTTGGGTGGACGCGCCGGTGCGTCCTCTCGCGAGACGCGAGATTTCCTGTGAACGCGCGCACACAGGCGCGCGCGTTCACAGGAACGGAAGGTAAGAGAGTGGATCTCCAGCCTGCCAGCGGCGATCGTTCGCTGGCAGGCTGGAGATGCGATTTTTTTAACCCCTAACAGGTATATTTGACGCTGTTTTGATAACAGCGTCTAATATACCTGCTACCTGGTCCTCTGGTGGTCCCCTTTGTTTGGATCGACCACCAGAGGACACAGGTAGCTCAGTAATATGTTGCACCAAGCACCACTACACTACACCCCCCCTGTCACTTATTAACCCCTTATTCACCCTTGATCACCCCTGATCACCCCCCTGTCATTGATTACCCCCCTGTAAGGCCCCATTCAGAGGTCCGTATGAATTTTACGGATCCACTGATAGATGGATCGGATCCGTAAAAATCATACGGACGTCTGAATGGAGCCTTACAGGGGAGTGATCAATGACAGGGGGGTGATCACCCCATATAGACTCCCTGATCACCCCCCTGTCATTGGTCACCCCCCTGTCATTGATCACCCCCCTGTAAGGCTCCATTCAGACTTTTTTTGGCCCAAGTTAGCGGAAATTATTATTTTTTTTCTTACAAAGTCTCATATTCCACTAACTTGTGTCAAAAAATAAAATCTCACATGAACTCATCATACCCCTCACGGAATCCAAATGCGTAAAAATTTTTAGACATTTATATTCCAGACTTCTTCTCACGCTTTACGGCCCCTAGAATGCCAGGGCAGTATAAATACCCCACATGTGACCCCATTTCGGAAAGAAGACACCCCAAGGTATTCCGTGAGGGGCATATTGAGTCCATGAAAGATTGAAATTTTTGTCCCAAGTTAGCGGAAAGGGAGACTTTGTGAGAAAAAAAAAAAAATCTATTTCCGCTAACTTGTGCAAAAAAAAAAAAATTTCTATGAACTCGCCATACCCCTCATTGAATACCTTGGGGTGTCTTCTTTCCAAAATGGGGTCACGTGTGGGGTATTTATACTGCCCTGGCATTCTAGTGGCCCTAAAGCGTGAGAAGAAGTCTGGGATCCAAATGTCTAAAAATGCCCTCATAAAAGGAATGTGGGCCCCTTTGCGCATCTAGGCTGCAAAAAAGTGTCACACATGTGGTATCGCCGTATTCAGGAGAAGTTGGGCAATGTGTTTTGGGGTGTCATTTTACATATACCCATGCTGGGTGAGATAAATAGCTTGGTCAAATGCCAACTTTGTATAAAAAATGGGAAAAGTTGTATTTTGCCGAGATATTTCTCTCACCCAGCATGAGTATATGTAGAAAAAGACACCCCAAAACACATTGCCCAACTTCTCCTGAATACGGCGATACCACATGTGTGACACTTTTTTGCAGCCTAGGTGGGCAAAGGGGCCCACATTCCAAAGAGCACCTTTAGGATTTCACAGGTCATTTACCTACTTACCACACATTAGGGCCCCTGGAAAATGCCAGGGCAGTATAACTACCCCACAAGTGACCCCATTTTGGAAAGAAGAGACCACAAGGTATTCCGTGAGGGGTATGGCAAGTTCCTAGAATTTTTTATTTTTTGTCACAAGTTAGCGGAAAAAGATGATTTTTTTTTTTTTTCCTTACAAAGTCTCATATTCCACTAACTTGTGACAAAAAATAAAAACTTCCATGAACTCACTATGCCCATCAGCGAATACCTTGGGGTGTCTTCTTTCCAAAATGGGGTCACTTGTGGGGTAGTTATACTGCCCTGGCATTCTAGGGGCCCAAATGTGTGGTAAGTTGTTTAAAATCAAAATCTGTAAAAATTGGCCGGTGAAATCCGAAAGGTGCTTTTTGGAATATGGGCCCCTTTGCCCACCTAGGCTGCAAAAAAGTGTCACAGATGTGGTATCTCCGTACTCAGGAGAAGTTGGGGAATGTGTTTTGGGGTGTCATTTAGCTCACCCAGCATGAGTATATGTAAAATATCTTGGTCAAATGCCAACTTTGTATAAAAAAATGGGAAAAGTTGTCTTTTGCCAAGATATTTCTCTCACCCAGCATGGGTATATGTAAAATGACACCCCAAAACACATTCCCCAACTTCTCCTGAGTACATAGATACAACATGTGTGACACTTTTTTGCAGCCTAGGTGGGCAAAGGGGCCCATATTCCAAAGAGCACCTTTCGGATTTCACCGGCCAATTTTTACAGATTTTGATTTCAAACAACTTACCACACATTTGGGCCCCTAGAATGCTAGGGCAGTATAACTACCCCACAAGTGACCCCATTTTGGAAAGAAGACACCCCAAGGTATTCGCTGATGGGCATAGTGAGTTCATGGAAGTTTTTATTTTTTGTTACAAGTTAGTGTATATGAGACTTTGTAAGGAAAAAAAAAATCATCATTTTCCGCTAACTTGTGACAAAAAATAAAAAATTCTAGGAACTCGCCATGCCCCTCACGGAATACCTTGGGGTGTCTTCTTTCCAAAATGGGGTCACTTGTGGGGTAGTTATACTGCCCTGGCATTTTCCAGGGGCCCTAATGTGTGGTAAGTAGGTAAATGACCTGTGAAATCCGAAAGGTGCTCTTTGGAATATGGGCCCCTTTGCCCACCTAGGCTGCAAAAAAGTGTCACACATGTGGTATCTCCGTACTCAGGAGAAGTTGGGGAATGTGTTTTGGGGTGTCATTTTACATATACCCATGCTGGGTGAGAGAAATATCTTGGCAAAAGACAACTTTTCCCATTTTTTTATACAATGTTGGCATTTGACCAAGATATTTATCTCACCCAGCATGGGTATATGTAAAATGACACCCCAAAACACATTCCCCAACTTCTCCTAAGTACGGAGATACCAGATGTGTGACACTTTTTTGCAGCCTAGGTGGGCAAAAGGGCCCATATTCCAAAGAGCACCTTTCGGATTTCACCGGCCAATTTTTACAGATTTTGATTTCAAACAACTTACCACACATTTGGCCCCCTAGAATGCCAGGGCAGTATAACTACCCCACAAGTGACCCCATTTTGGAAAGAAGACACCCCAAGGTAATCGCTGATGGGCATAGTGAGTTCATGGAAGTTTTTATTTTTTGTTAAAAGTTAGTGGAATATGAGACTTTGTAAGAAAAAAATCTAATAAAAAAAAAATCATCATTTTCCACTAACTTGTGACAAAAAATAAAAAGTTCTATGAACTCACTATGCCCATCAGCGAATACCTTAGGGTGTCTACTTTCCGAAATGGGGTCATTTGTGGGGTGTTTGTACTGTCTGGGCATTGTAGAACCTCAGGAAACATGACAGGTGCTCAGAAAGTCCGAGCTGCTTCAAAAAGCGGAAATTCACATTTTTGTACCATAGTTTGTAAACGCTATAACTTTTACCCAAACCATTTTTTTTTTACCCAAACATTTTTTTTTATCAAAGACATGTAGAACAATAAATTTAGAGAAAAATTTATATATGGATGTCGTTTTTTTTGCAAAATTTTACACCTGAAAGTGAAAAATGTCATTTGTTTGCAAAAAAATCGTTAAATTTCGATTAATAACAAAAAAAGTAAAAATGTCAGCAGCAATGAAATACCACCAAATGAAAGCTCTATTAGTGAGAAGAAAAGAAGGTAAAATTCATTTGGGTGGTAAGTTGCATGACCGAGCAATAAACGGTGAAAGTAGTGTAGGTCAGAAGTGTAAAAAGTGGCCTGGTCTTTAAGGGTGTTTAAGCACTGGGGGCTGAGGTGGTTAAACACACATAAATTCCTAACATCCCACAAACTTTCCATCACACATACCATTATAAACCATAACATCCTCGAATTCTGTTTTCCACTTGCACCAACACTAAACATAGCTACTTTCCAATCTACACCCCTGTTAGCTCCTTAACCATACTCCCCATTCCTTTCCATACAGACTGTGCATACTCACAATCCCAAAACAAATGCCTCACACTCTCACTCGCCCCGCACCCTTCTCTTGGACAACATTCGGACTTAACTAGATCTCTCTTCTTCTGTACTTCCCTAACAGGTAAAATATTTTGTAACCCCATCCACACCACATCCTTCTGTCTATTAGACACGCCTTCTACAGCCAATTTCTTCCACACTTTTTCAGCATCATTTGACCTCAAACCCAAAATATTACAAGTAATCTAATTTTTACATATCACACTCATTATCATCTTTTTGTTCTTGAACTCATTCATTTTAACAGCTAACAAATCATACTTCCTTATAAATTCCTCTATCATCATATACCATTCTGGACACTTAAAAGCAACTGGTCTTCTTGCATCCCTTTTCCTCAATCTCAAACCATACATCCACCCTGACATGTACCCCATCATATATGCACATTTATTCCCTTTCTCATTCATTACCACAAACATCTTGATGTAGGATAATCCCCAAAAAATCCCAAAATTTGGAAAACCAAGACCCCCCCTCTCTTTTGATCTACACACATACTCTCTTTTAAGTTTTTCCATCTTACTGCCCCATAAAAAGGAAAAAAACATTTTCTCCACCTTTTTCACTTTCACTACATTCACTGGAAAAATACAAAAAATGAACCACACCAAAGGCAAGATTACCGATTTAACAATCAAGACTTTCCAAGACAAACTCAGATCTCTCAATCTCCAAAAATTAATCTTCCTTTCAATCTTTTTTCCACATTCATCCCAACTTTCATTCCCTTTCAAATCATTATTAAACAACACTCCCAATACTTTGATTGCACCTTCTTCATGTTTCACATCCTCTAAAACCACTTGATTATCTCCAAAACATTTAAACGAACACTTATTCCAATTGACCTTAAAACCAGACGCTCCACAAAATAGATCTAAAATTAACTTTCCTCTCCTCATTGCTGCCATACTATCATTCACAATTACTATATTATCCATATACCCCAAAATATTCACATATTTACCCCCACTTCCTGGAACTAACATAACTCTCATTACCTTATCTTTCCTAACCAGACACATCAACACTTCAATTGCACTTATAAATAAGACAGGGGACATCGGACATCCCTGTCTTACGCCTGAATGCACACATATTTTCTTACTCAAATGTCCATTCACCAACACTTCACTAGACACACCATTATATAAACTCCTCACACACTTTAAAAAACATTCTGGATATCCCATTGCTTTCAAAACTTCAAACATATACACATGTGACACCCGATCGAACGCTTTTTCAAAATCAACTGACAATAACATACACTTCTGTTCTCTATCCTTACAGTCTCCAATCACATCTCTCAATAGAGTCAGATTATCAAACATACTTCTACCTGGTACTGCACATACTTGATCCTCACCAACCACTTTACCAACAAACCCACGCATACGATTGGCCAAAATCTTACTAAATATCTTATAATCTGTGTTTAGCAAAGTAATCGGTCTCCAATTTTCCAATTTCTTTTTCTTACCTCTCTTAAAAATAAGGACAACCACTCCTTCTTTCATCGTCTTACTCAGAACACCATTCTGCCACATATATTTACATACAAACAAATCCTCCCCCATCTATTCCCAAGCTCTCATATATAATTCAACAGGAATCCCATCTTTACCTGGTGTCTTATTCTTTTTTGCACCAAATACATTCTCCTTTACCTCATTCATAGTTATTCCAACACACATTCCCTCACCATCCGCCCTACTTAATTCCCCCTCTAAACTTTTTATTACCTCCCCCATTAAACCTCTATCCACACATTTATTCGTATACAGACATGAATAGAACTCTTCTACTATTTTAATAACATCCCCTCCACTTACACACTGTCCATCTGCATTAATAATCTCATACAGATCTTCTTTTCTCCCACATACCTTTTTAAAGAAAAAACTTGTACATTTTTCATTCTCTTCCAACAACTCCACTTTTGATCGGAAAATAATTCCTTTTCCTTTCTTCTCCATAATCTGCTTCATTTCTTTCCTTGCATTCATCATTAAATCATCCACATTCACACCTAACCCACTCAGTTTCCTCAACCATTCTATCCTCATACTCAAATCTTTATGTTCATTCCTTAAAATCCTTGCCATTTTACAACCCCATTTCCTAAAAAACACTTTTATTTTCCCCTTCATCCAATCCCACCATTTTAACAGATCCACAAAATCTTTTTTCCGTTTCTTCCATTCCATATATTCATTCCTGAAAATATCCATTATTTTATCATCTTCCAATAATTTCACATTCAACTTCCAACAACCCCTTCCATACATACTTTCCACATCCCCCTCCAAACAGCATTTTAAACACATGTGATCCGAAAAATAAACATCTTCTTGCCAGAATTTAACACAATTTATATTTTTTGAAATAAAAATAAAATCTATTCTAGACTCTATACTCCCTTTGTCTGACTTAT